>NC_083376.1:0-300000 GCF_029542785.1 Malassezia japonica | reverse complement strand
CACCAGGGCGCTTGGCACGGACAGGTGCAGATTCGGGCTCTTCGTACTCGGCATGCTCATCCTCGTACGCGTCGTACGCACCAGGCGCATCGACATCGACTTCTTCGCCAGTCAGAGGCTCGGACGGCTCATAATCAGCCTCGGGATCAAGATCGGCAGCCGTATGACCGGAAGGAGAGGCCATTTCGGACGGGAGGGTATCGGAAGTGGCTGACGGTTCAGGCGCGGCCCCGGTAGGTGTTGCGCCTTGCTCCGCGCTGTCGGTGGCAGGCTTCTCGGCAGGAGCAGACTGCTCCGTGGTGCCGGTCGTGGCCGGTTCGTCGGTACTGGCTTTGCTTGCCTCGGCCTCGTTGACTGTGGCCTCATCACCCGACTCGCCTGCCTCGGCATGGTCGCCCTCGGGGGCATTGGCAGGCTTGGCCTCGTCGGCTTCGGCCTCGTCAGCCTCGTCGGCCTCGTCGGCTTCAGCCTCGTCAGCCTCGTCGGCCTCGTCGGCATCGGCCTCCTCGGCATCGGCCTCCTCGGCATCGGCATTAGGCTCTTCTGCCTCGCCCTCTTCGGCGTCGGCCTCCGTGTCTTGACCCTCGTGGGCCTCGGCATCAGCCTCTTCCTCGTATGCCTCTTCGCCTTCCTGGGCATCCTCTCCGGTGGCGTTGGCCGCCTTGGTCTCTGCACCGTCCCCTGTCTCGTGAGCCTCCTCGAGGTCCTCGTGAGCTGCGTTTTCGCCTGCATTGGGCTTTTCGCCATCTCCAGCGGCAGGGGCTGCGACGGTCGCGCTCGCACCGTCATCGTGCTCTGTCTTGCTCGCCTCGTCGGCTGGCTGTGCATTGCCCTTTTCCGCGTCGTCCACCTCCTGGTCGTTGTCGCCGTCCTGTTCTGCATCCTCCTCCGAGATCTCCTGGATCTCCTCTCCGTCATGCTCTTCCCAGATCGCATCGTCTGCGTCGTTCATCATCGTCGCAAGCTCATTGTACCTCGAAATGAACCGGGGCGTCTGCGTGACGACGACGTGCAAACTCGCGTGGAAACCGAAACCCAGAGCAAGGCGATAAATATCATGGAGCGAGATTTCGCGCGTGTACATATCGTCTTCTTGCACGCTCAAGTCCAGGTCCGGGAAGGCAAGCGTGAGGGCCGTGTCTTCGTCGAGGAATTCGCCCAGTGCGCTCGGGATGCGAAGAGCAGAAAAGATCGACTCGAGAGGGTTCCAGTACGCATCCTCTGCCACCACTAGTTCCGGTGCAGCCACGCTTTCCAGCTCCTCGTCTGGGTCGTTGCTCACGTAGTAAATGGTGCCACTGTCACCACGCGCCGGGAATACGGCAAAGTCTTGGTCGTGGAAGGTGAAGCGCATTGTCGGCGGCGCTTCATCCGAGCTATCTCCAACATCATGCTCGTGCCCCTCCTCATGGGCCTCTGTCTCCATCTCGTACTCTGCAAAGCGTTCTGCCGTTTCCGCCCCGCCAGGCATCCTTGTCGTAAGCGAAGCGGTATGTAAGCACGTGATGCGATGCATGCGTCGAGTCGTGTGGAGGCTATGCGCTGCAGGAAGGGTCCATGCGTGGACAAGGATGGGCGGAGCATGCTGGGCGATGGATGAAGGAAGGCTACATCACAGGGGCTAGACTGCCGTGAAAGGCATATTCTGCATGGAGCCACGAGACTGGAATACAAAGAAGGTGACGCGAGGATGCTTGCATCCCAATTCAGCGAGACTTTTTGTCATATCGTTCGCGATCGTCTCGGGGCTAGACTGGGCAACTAAACGTGGAACGCAGTTAGGGAGAATCACGCCCCTTGGGCTAAATGGGGGAGAACTGGTACACCCCGCGCCAAGAAAATGCGAAGTGGCGTACCTTGCTTCGATAAAGCCTCCTCGTTTCATGGCATGGTCGCGACACGCGTCACACCGTAAGAAATGAAGCTGATCGCCTGGGGTTTTGATTGATAAAAGGTCCACCGTCTTTCAGCAAGTTCCTTTACTGTCGTAGCTGCGGACAGCACCATACTTGGAAGCTTGCACAACTCGTCCCAGCCTTCTCCCCAGCGGACAAGCTCAACGGTCAGAGGGCGCTGCTCGAACAGCACTGAACCATCTTCAAGATGAATTACCGTGCATGGGAGAGAAGGGCCATACAAGGTGTACCGGTCCACCAGTGCCTCCCAAGCCCGTTGCGGGACAAATGTGCAATGACGACTGTCTGCCGGCCTAACTTGCCAATTCATACAGCCCATCTGCACCAGCCTGTGCGTGTCGATTTTCGGCACATTGTGTGGGTTTTTGAGGAAACTGGCGTACCAATCCTGAGGAAGAGCGTACCAGATCTCGCCCGATTTGAGTGGCGTTGTTCTTTCACGCATGAATTTTCGCGACAAAAGGGTCGACGCCATGCGTAGCTCGCAGCTCCAAAGGTGCCTCGTCAAGATACAAGTCCTCTTCAGCCCCCTCCAAGCACGTTTTATGCGTTTTGGGCATTGTGCGAAGAACGCCACCGTTTAATGAATTGGATCGCCGTAGCGTTGGGACCTGCATATCTCCACGTGCTACAAACTCGGCTCGTCCTCGCCCGATGCGTCGGACGAATCGTCGTCCGAGCTCGGGGGAAGCGGCGTATTTCCAAGGTACGACGACCCCGATGCAGCATACGACGACACAGGAGGCACAGCGCGGGGCTTGGAGCGTTCCAGCTCGCCCCGTGCCATTTTCTCCGTCTTGTCGAACGACTTGCCTCCGATCGGGCGCGCCGTGCGGCGGCGGTAAAAGAGCAGGTAGGCCGCGCTGGTCTTCACCGTCTCAGGGTCTGCGACCGGGCGCACGCTCGAGTCGTCGTAGTTGTACCAGCGCCCATCCTGCGGGTTCTTGGCAAAGGCCGTGTAGTGTCCGCCGCCCAGCCCACCAAAGTGATTGTCCACCGCGTAAAGATCGTAGATCGGGCGATCGGAGGCGACGGCGTCGTCGTGTGCGTCGTGTGCAAGGGTATTGTCCCCCACCTTGATGGTGGCAGGCGGCTTTTCGTCGCCCAGCTCGCGCATCAGCTGCGTGCCGACCACGCGGTCGCTCAGGTCCAGCCCGTCGATCGGGAAATCGATGAGGTTGTCGAGCTTGTCGCGCGTCATGCGCCCCGCACTGAAGCGCTTGAGGTGCACCACGAGAATGTCGGGCACCTTCCACAGATCAAACTTTTTCATGGCCTGGCGGAACTCTTTGCAGCTCGGGCAGTACCACAAATCGTCCTCGCCGAGCTGCTCGGCGCGCGTGAATTCGTCGAGACAGTCGTCGAGCTGGAGCTTGGGCGTGCGCCGCCGGCCATCGGCCAGCTGCTGCGAGCCCTTTTCAAACTCGGGGTCCTGTGCAACGCGCACGGCGCCCCATGTATGGTTCGACGGCACGGGCTCAAAGAGCGCATGCGCCGTCGTGGCGTCCCACAGACAAAAGAGTGCGCCCCCGTTGTACAACGTCGGCCATCCCTCGGGGCCGGAGAGGCGCTGCAGCCGCTCGTCGAGCACCTCGGTGCTCTGTTCGGATGCCTCGTCGCCGCGGTGCAGCGGCTCGTCGCTCGGCGGCACTGCGAAGCGAACGCTAAACGGCGGCTTGCCTTGGTCGCCCTCGCTGCGCGGCGCGTCCTGCACCCGCTGGCGGAATGCGCTCGGCGTGTCGCCCGGGTGCTTGCTGAAGCGTGCGTATTGGGCCGCCAGGGCGTTGTACACGGCATCCGCCTTGCCGAGGTCCTCGCGCGCGATCGTGATAAAGAACGGCAGCCCGAATCCCTCGCCCAGCGTGCGCCGGAAGGAGCCGAAGCGGCTCGAGGACAGGGCGTCTGGGGCTAGGCACGAAAAGACGGGCAGCGTCACCCTATCGGTCGGCGTCGGTGGCGAGAATGCGCGCTCGATATCGTCCACCGAGCGCGACGCGCTCTTGAAGAACCCAAAGCGGCTGCCGCCTTTGAGGGCGGCGGGCATGGCGAACGGCACAGGGAGCTGCCAGAGGTAGATATAGTCGCCTGCGCTCAGGTCGCGCACCGGTTCGTAGTCCGCGAGCCAGCGGTAAACGTGGTGCGACCACACCTCGCCCACGACCAGGTTCTTGGCCTCGATCGAGAGGAGATGCGCCGTCTTGTCGCGCAGGTGGGCGATGGTCGCCGTCGCGGGCAGCTGCACGTCGACCTGCACGATGGGCTGCGTCGTGTCGCTTGGCACGACAAACACGCGGCCGCGCCACTTGCGTGTGTTGGGAATAGGGAGTGTGAGGTACATGAACGGATCGAACTTGATCGAGATCTTGTCGCAGACCGGGCAAACGAGCGTGGAGCGGTACTGGCCCTGGAAGAGGTCGACGATCATCGAGTCATTCCGCGCTTTGTAGATATCCCACTGCTGCTGCGCAAAGCGGACCATGTCCTTGTCACTTCCGCCCGGCCAGTCGGGCGCCTCGATATAGGGCTTCTTGAGGATCCTGTTGAGGTCCTCGTGCAGACCATCCAGGAGGAACGCAAGCAGTTCCTGGCTGTCCTGCTGCGCGTACCCCGTGAACTGCGGCGCAAAGCGCGCGAGCGCCGTCTTGAACTCGCGGGGAACGACCGCGCCTTGGTTGCCGCCCCACAGCTGTTGCATCAGGCGGCCAAAGGCGCTCGCGATCGCGCCGCCCATGCCGAGGGGGTTGTCTGTATTGATCTCCTCCCAGTGCACCTCGTTCAAAAAGTACTGCTGCAGCTCGGGCGTGTTGCTGAGGCACTGCAGCGCACTGTTCATGAAACACGTGTTACCGAGGTTCGCCAAGCCACGCAGGCCGCGCGTCGGACCGCTGGACGCCGTCTGCGAACGCGTAACCGGCCCCTTGGGGGAAAGATCCACTTGCCAGGCGCCGGCCGTGCGCACGTCGACCGCCAGCAGGACACGAGGCGTGTCGAGCTGCAGTGCGCCGAGCGTCGCGCCGTCTGCACCCTCCACGACCTCGGCAGGGGGAACGGCGGTACGGATGTCTGCCTCGGGCACGCGCCCGCCCTGGGATGCGGCGCGCGTGCGCAGCTCGTCAGGGACGCGCACAAAGCGCAGGTCGGCATCCTGGACGCCGAGCGCGAGCATGGCACGCGCCTGCGCCTTGAGCTTGGCGAGCGTCGAGGACGCAGACAGTGTCGTGCTCGGCAGCGTGCTCGGCGTCGCGGCCGGCACGCTGATGCGGATCAGCTCGATGTGGGGAGGGAAGAGCTCGATGCGCGGGGGGTGCGAAGGATGGGCGCCGGCGATGACCGCGCACGGCAGTGCGGGGCCCACGAGCCCGTAGCGCGCCAGGATCTTGTCCCAGGCGATGCGGGGAAGGAGCTCGTAGTCGATGCCCTCCGCTGCGCCGGTGCGCACACGCTGCATGCCGGGCTCATTGAGCTGTGTGGTGTTGATCGCTGTCGTTCCGCTTGGATCGGCGACAAACGTGTTGTACCAGCGCGCGGGTACGACGTACCACGTCTCGCCGATGTTGGGTCGTGCGGCCTTCCATGCCTGGACCTGGCCGACGAGCGAGTCGGTGGTGCGCGTGTCGTGCAGCTGCAGGGCCGAGTCGTTCAGCAGAGAGTCCACCGCCTCGTCCGTCTGTGGCTTGTGCGACATGTCTTCAGAGACAGAACTGCCGAGGTGGCTGGGTGCAAGGCTATAGGTGAGTCGTTCGGAGCCGTCTGCTTCTGTGCTGGAGCAGTCGGTATCAGGACTAGTCGTGCGGGCGCGTTTGAATCGGTCGAGCACACTCGTCCGGACCTTGTCCTCGTCCAGGTGCTGGGTATTCGCGTCAGAGGCGTCGATACAAATAAAAGGGGGCGAGTGGTCCGACGTGGGCTGCTCGGACATCGACTACGCCTGTGCAACAGGCGAGGTCCCCTCAGGCACGATAGGGTCGTGCGTACAACCGGCGATCCTCGCGGCCCTTTTCGCACGTGGCTTACGGCCGACGGTTTTTGCCTGCCGCAGCCATGTACTGGATAGAAGCAAGAGGTCGAGAAAAACGGAGGAATGGTGAAGGACGTGAAGCAGGGAGGAAGTGAGGGGGAGAGTGGGCGCTGGGAGCAATGCGAGCAATGCCTGGAAAGTTCGGGAGGATATCGGGAGCGGATGCGCGGGGGCGTCGGCAGCAGCGTGCTGCCACTTTCTGCGACGTGCGTGCCAATCCTCCTGCGATCGTCGATGGATTGTGCCATCCCGTGTCAGCTCTGTGTCTCTCGGCATCATTGCACGAGAGCGAATGTCAGTCAAGTCAGATCCCGTCTAACACTCTGTTGCCGACCGCCTTCGGGCCTCGATGGTTGCCATCAATTTTCAACGACGGGAAGAGTAATGTATCCTGCGCAGACACCGAACCGCAAGTATGCTTGCATGCAAGGCGCGGCGCGGTCATTCCGTTCAGGACACATCTACATCGTAGGCGGTAGTCGGACTTTTTTTCTTTTTTATTCTTCCTTGCAACGCATGTCGCTGGTCGATAGATGTATGTACTGCCCCGCGGATTTTTGCTTCGGCCATGACCGACAGGGTGAGCGTGCTGCGAGTGCTGTGCGTCGCCCCCACCCCCTCCTTGTGCCCCAGCCCTCGGCCCCCGACGCGTTATCCCCGGATCGCCGCCTGGATCGCTCGCCTCCACGGCGTCGGCGCGCTTTCCTGGGATTTACACAGATCAGGTGCGTCATCTGTAGTAGGCCTTGTCCGGCTTGGCAGCGCCTTTCTACGCACCATGTCTGCCTCAGAGACCCCCGCGAATGTGGCGACGATTTCGTCGCCCGACATGTTTATGCAGATCATGCAACAGGATCTCGACCGTGTGACGCTGCTCAACTTCTGGGCGCCGTGGGCGCAGCCGTGCGAGCAGATGAATAAGGCTGTCGTTGATTTCGCATCGCGGTACCCCCAAGTCCTCTTTATGAATATCGAGGCAGAGGAGCAGCCTGACGTCGCCGAGTCCTTTGATGTTGAGGCCGTTCCGACCGTTGTTCTGCTGCGGGGCCACACGCTTCTCGGCAAGATTAGTGGCGCGAATGTGCCTGCGGTGCTTGATGCGCTTGCGGCGCATGCGAATGCCGGCGCTGTGCGTGCCGACGGCCTATCGCAGTCGAATGCCCCCCCCCAGGCCGCGCCGAGCAGCTACCAGGCCGCGGGCGGCGTGCGTACCGCGGCTGGGCCCGAGGATGCGCTGCTGCACGAGCTTCCTGCCGGTGTGGACGTCGACCACGAGTCCCCGCAGGACACGGAGCGCCGCTGCCACGAGCTGATGAACCGTTCCAAGGTCATGCTCTTTATGAAGGGCCACCCCAACATGCCGCGGTGCGGCTTTAGCCAAAAGACGGTGGCGCTGCTGCGCGAGCAGAACATCGACTTTGACCACTACGACATTCTATCGGACGAAAACGTGCGGCAAACGCTCAAGAAGATCAACGAATGGCCTACTTTCCCCCAGATCATTGTGAATGGCGAACTGATCGGCGGTCTGGACATTGTCAAGGTACGCCCTCGCACTGACCCCAGGAGCAAATTGCCACGGGCGAGTTTGCGGAGCTCCTCCAATAGATCACGTGATAGCAACGCGACGCGTCCTGTTGGTGTCTGTCATGACGAGTGCGCCTGCGCCCGGTGGGGACGACCCCGAGTTCAAGTCGTTCCCCTCGCTGAAGACGAACGAGATCATTACGGAGCTCAAGCAGCTTGAAGTCGACCTGACGCCCGAGGAGATCGCCAAGCCCCAGCCCGGCAAGGTCCAGGACGTGTACCTGACCTTTCTCGACACGCTCTCTGGCACGGTCACCGAGATGCTCGAGGCGCAGCGCGACCAGGTCACGGACGGCGTGGAGAATCGCGTACGTGTTCTAGCTAAGACAGGAAATATACGACGGCGGCCTCGTGCGGCTCTTTATCTACCGCGAAGTGTACGTGCTGTCGCTGACGCAGGCGCGCGATGATGGTGGCAGCGCAGGTGTTTGATTTTCATCTGCAGGACCTGACGCGTCCGCAGAGCAAGCGCTTCAAGCGGGACTTGTGTGCGCTGATCAACTTTTTCCGCTTCCGCTCCGACCGGCTGGCCGAGTTTGACGAGCTGGTCGTCGGCACCGAGGAGCTCGTGGACCGCCGCGCGCAGCTCGAGGTGCTCACTGCGCAGGTCCAGGAGTCGATTGCATCGCTCGAGGCGCAGCAAGCGTCGGAGCAAGAAGAGGCCGACAAGCTGCGTGAGACCAACCTAAAGTACTCCAACACGCTGCTTCACCTGCGCAAAGTCCAGACCGAGCTCCTGGCCGAGGCCGACCAGCTGCAAAAGGACAAGACGGACGCCCATGTGCGGCACCAGGCGGCGAAGGACGCGATGGATGAGGTGTCTGCCGCCCTGCACAAGCTCCAGAAGCGCATCACGTCGAGCCCTGCGGTGGTGCGCAGCGAGATTGCGCGGCTGCAGCGCGAGGTGGAAGAAGCGCGTGCGAGTCTCAAGGAAAAAGAGCAGCAGGCGCACGCGCTCGCGTCCAAGAAGCACGCGCTCGACAAGCTCGAGCAGGACCTCGTTGCGGCCGTCGCGAGCATGGAGCAAGTCGCGGCGCAGATGGACCAGGCCGCGCGTGCGTCGCAGGCGCTGGAGGAGGCGCGCCTCGAGGATGCCAAGCAGCAAAACCTCCAAGATACCTACCAAGACCAGATTGCGGAGCTCGAGCGGAGCCTCGAGCAGATGGCCGCGCGCCTCGCCAGCGACCGCGCGACGCGCGAGACGAAGCGCGCGTCGAACGACGCGGAGCTTGCGTCGCTCACCGAGCAGATCCACGCGGTGTCCGACCAGACCAAGGAGCGGCAGGCGCTTGTGGAAAAGACCAACCAGCAGGTGGCGGACGTCGAGCGGCAGCAGGCGGTGCTTTTGGAGGAGCACGACGCGTACTGTGCCGAGATGCACGCGAAAAAAGAGATCGTGTGCGACTGGGCGCAGAACTACATGGAGGCGCTCTCGCGCGTGCTTCCGAGTTCGTAGTAGTGTATTTGTACTATATCAGGATTGCTGTACGGTGGCGCCCTGCTCGATCACGTCGAGGAACTTGACGTCGCAGGTGATGTTTTCCTTTTTGAACTCGGCGCAGATCGTGTCGGCGATGTGCTCCAGGTTGTCGGTCGCGAGCGCGAGGATCGTCGGGCCGGCGCCCGACAGGCAGATGCCGAGGAGGCCAGGGTGCGATGTCGGCGTCACCGACGCGAGGATGCGCGGCAGGCCGGGGATCAGGTGCTTGCGGTACGGCTGGTGCACGCGGTCCTGCATTGCCTGGAAGATGAGGTTGACGTCCGGCGGCGAGCGCGCGAGCGACGTCGTGAGCACCGCGAGGCGCTGCAGGTTAAACACGAGATCCTGCTTCGAGTAGGTGTCGGGCAGCACGCGGCGCGCCTCGGCGGTGAGCACCTCAAAGTGCGGCACGATCGCAATGACCTTGATCTCCTTTGCCCATCCGAAGCGGATGTAGTGGCCGATGCCGTTCGGTGGCGTCGGCGGATCGCGGCCCCAGCTCACGGACGCGTCCGGGGGGTATTCGGGCAGGACCTCGCTCAGGGGCACCTTGGTCGCCTCGGCCGCCTCGCCGGTGAGCTCCAAGAGGTAGGAGCCGACAAAGCCGCCGACCAGCGCTGCGGTCACATTGTCGGGGTGGCGTTCGATCATCAGCGCGTAGTCGAGCAGGCGGTCGCGCGAAATGTTCAGCTCACCGAGCTCGTTGCCGAGGAGGATGCCGGCAATCACTGCCGCGCCCGAGCTGCCGAGGCCGCGGCCAAAGGGGATCGCGTTGTCCACGTCGATCGTCACGCCCACCGGAAAGTTGCTAATGTGGTTCACACGCAGCACGTACAGCGCGACGCGCGTAATCAGGTTGCGGTAGGGGTCGAGCGGCGCGTCGCTCGCGCCTTGGCCGGTGTAGCGCAGCACCGGCGCGGTGTGCTTGCTCGCGCTCTCATCGATCTTCACGCTGAGCGTCAGGTAGAGCGAGAGCGACAGTCCCACGACATCAAAGCCAGGGCCAATGTTCGACGAGGTGCACGGCACCTTGATCTCAAAGGAGCGCGCCATTGTGGGGAGAAAAAGCCTTCGCACCTCCACGTGGCTCCACGTGCTACCATGTCGGGAGCCGACTGGCCGCCGTCGTTGCGGTACGTGCGCAGGCGCTGACGCAGGGAGTTTGCGAGCCGGACGTTTGCTGCGTGCTCGGATGCGAACCGCAAGCAGGTCAGCGATGAGCTCAAGGCGCTGATTTTTGCCGCATTCCAGGACGGGACGCTGCACACGAAAGACTGGAAACGCGTCCAGCTTGCGAGCCTCGCGCCGGGCGGAAAGAAGCGGTCTGCGGACGCGCTCGCGCGCGTGCCGGGGCCGCCGCCGCCGGGTCCGCCGCCGCCGCCAGGGCCGCCGCCGAGGCCGGGGCCGCCGCCGCCGCGGCCGGCGCTCGCGCAGCCGTCGTCGCCCGCGACGCCCCTCTCCCCTGCGCGTGGCCGCGCGCCGAAAAAGGCCAAAAAGGCGCACGCGGCGCTGCACGAGGACCCGTCGCGCAAGGCGATGCGCCTGCGCCGCTTTGAAGAGGAGCAGGCCGCGTTCCAGCGCGAGCAGGAGGAGGACATGCAGGCGGCGCTGGCCACGACGAGCCTCGCTGGCCGCCTCGGCGCGCCGGCGGCGCGCGCCACGCCGCCGCTCTCGGCGGACCCCAACGTGATCGACTGGGACGAGTACACGGTCGTCGGCACCTCGACCAAGCTCGAGAAGCCCTACCTGCGCCTCACCTCTGCCCCCGATCCCAAGACGGTGCGCCCGCTCGCGACGCTGCGCCAGACGCTCGAGCTGCTCAAGACCAAGTGGCGCGCCGAAGGCAACTATGCGTACATCTGCGACCAGTTCAAGAGCATGCGGCAGGACCTGACGGTGCAGCGCATCAAGAACGACTTTACGGTCAAGGTGTACGAGATCCACGCGCGCATTGCGCTGGAAAAGGGCGACCTGGGCGAGTACAACCAGTGCCAGACGCAGCTGCGGGGCCTGTACGCGTACGGCCTGCCCGGCGCCTCGATCGAGTTCCTCGCGTACCGCATCCTGTACCTCTTGCACACACGCAACCAGCGCGAAGTCAATGCGCTCATGGCCGAGCTCACGCCCGCGATGAAGGCCGAGCCGCCGGTCGCCCACGCGCTCGCGGTGCGCGCGGCGATGCGCACCGGCAACTACCACGCGTTCTTTGTGCTGTACAAGGACGCGCCGAACATGAACGCCTACGTTATGGACCACTTTGTGGAGCGCGAGCGCGTCCAGGCGCTGCTTGTCCTCGCCAAGAGCGAGCGGCCCAGCTGCCCGCTGTCGTGGATCGCCGCCGAGCTGGGGTGGGCGTCGGTCGGCGACGCGGACGCCTTTCTCGCGACGCTCGACGCGGCACTGTATACAGAAAACGGCCCCCTTGCGGACGCCCAGTGGGACACGAAGCGCGCGGGCGACGCGCTCGTGCGCGCCGCCGAGCGCTTCCGCAAGGTCGACATCAAGGGCCAGCTGTAGTAGATACCCGATCGCCCGATCTTCCATGGACGTGCTCCGGCTGGTGGTGCTCTGCGGGGTGGTTGGCAGCGGAAAGTCGACGCGTACGTTGCGCAGCTGACGCAGTGGCCTGTGCGATCGAAGAGGCGGATCCTGAGGTAGGTGCATGGCCTGACGCAGCACTGGGTGCGGTGCAATCAGGACGAGCTCAAGAAGCGCGCCATTGTGCAACGGCATGCGATGAACGCGCTCCAGGAAGGGAAGAATGTGCTCATCGACCGCACGAATATTGACTATCGGCAGCGCGCCGAGTGGCTCGAGCTCGCGAACGAGTTCCGTGCGGCGCACCCCGACGGGCCGCGCCTCGTGACGTGCCTCGTGTGGGTGGATACGCCGATCGACGTGTGCAAAAAGCGGCTCGCGGCGCGGACGGGCCACCCCACGATCAAGGACGCACAGAGCGCGATGCGGTGCGTTGCCTCACTCACGCAGCATCCTCGCCATGTTCCAGCGGACGTTTGCGCGCCCTATGCCCGAAAAGCCAGAGGGGTTCGATGGCATGATTACAATACAAGGCGCGCTGATGCCGCCCAGCGGCGCGGCACTGCACGACTATGGCCAAAGCGTGCTCCGGAAGGTCGCCGCAGCCAAGCCCTTGAAGCGCGCGGGGGACATTGTCTATGCCAAGACGCCGTTTACCACGCAGCGCAGAGGGCCGCAGGCGCGCCCGAGCCCGCGGCCCACCGGGCCGCTGGACCGCTGGGCGCGCGCGGCCGACGTCCCGCCGCGCTCGGCGCCGTTCAGCGCGTCGCCGTCGCCGCCTACGACGCCGATGCAAGGACCTGCTGCATCTCGGTCCACTCTGCATCCCCCCGGGGCGTGACGACCGACTCGGGGAGCTCGTAGAGGTGCACGCGTCCGTCCATGCCGCCGACCACGAGCCTGGCGCTGGTGTCTGCGCGGCGCTCCCATGCGACGCGGTTCAGGCCGCGGCCGCCGGGCGTCGCAGTGCTCAGGAGCGGGCGCTGCGTGAGTCGTGCGACGTACCTCGCAGCTGTAATTCAGATTGTACATCTCGAGCCGCCCCGCGACGTCGACCTGCGCAAAGAGCGCGGGGTGGTGGGGGTGCCAGCGCACGTCCATCACATAGTCCTGCTGGTTCTCGAAGCGGCACAGCGGCTTGATCACGGTCCACGGCGCGGCATTCGCGGCGCCGCCGCGGAACGCGAGGGGGTTCGTGCGCGTGCTCGTCGCGATGCGGGGATTCGCGTGCGCGTAGTGGTAGCCGCTGGCGCTGTGCGGCGCGGAGCGCGTGCGGTCGGCGGTGCGCCACAGCGCCGACGTCCAGTCCATGCTGCTCGTGAGGAACAGGTCGGAAAAGTCGGCCGGCGCGCTGCGGCCCCGCGGCGCGGGGTGGCACTCGAGGCGCGTCACGGGCGCGGCGTGGCCCACGTACACGTACTCCGTGTCGAGGCCGGCCGCGGCGCCGGCGCGGTTGTAGCGCGCGGCGCCGTACACGTTCCCCTCTTCGGTGCCGACAAGGAAGCGCGTCGCGTCGTCCGCGGGCACGTCCAGCGACGCGATGCCGACGTCTGCGCTGCGGGGGTGTAGGGGGTTCGTGAGCATGATCGACTCTTGCGGCTTGGCAAGCATGTCCATCGTCCAGGTACACACCAGGCCGTCGGTCGACGCACTGACGAGGTGGTGCGCCTGCGCCGTGCCGACCATGCGCAGGGAGTACACCGGCGCACAGTGCCCGCTCTCGGCGCCGGCAGAGAAAGAGAGGGGGGTGCGCTGCACCGGCAGCCCCCGTTGCCGCGCGTCCCAGAGGAGGATCTGGCCGCTGTACGTCCCGCCGACGTACAGCGTGGGGTGGAACGGCGACGCGAGGACGGACGTGACGTCGGTCGGCGCCTCAAACGTAAACTCGGGGCGCTCGCGCAGGTGCATGTTCCACACGGCGACGAGCCCGTCGGCGTCGTGCGTCGGCGTGCGCTGCCGGTTGTAGCTCGCCGCGAGCAGCTCGGGGTGCTTGGACGACCAGTCCATGTCGGTCACCGAGCGCGTATCGAGGATCGCCGCGTCAAAGAAGGTATGGACGTGCCGCAGCGCGTTCGCATTCGGGTCGTGCGCGTCGGTCGGCACATGCGTATAGTCTGTCAGTACGTCGTAGTCCTCGTCGAGCACGCGCTCGATCACGGCCGACTTGGCGTGCACAAAGTCGGCAAAATCTGCCCCGAGCTCCTCTGCGGGCGGCGTCGGCGGGTGCGGCGGCGTTGCGGACGCCTCCTCGAGCGGCTCGGGTGTTGGGACGAGGTCGGGCGACGGGGGCGACTCGGTCTGTACTTCTTTCGAGTAGAGGATCTTTTGCGGGATGGGCGCCGGGGCAGGCGGCACAGGGGCACGCGTCATCACTGCGTCGTCCGCCGTGCTGGCCGCCGTGCTGGCCGCCGTGCTGGCCGCCGTGCTCGTGGCCGTGCTCGTGGCCGTGTCCATTGTGCCCACACTTGCGCCTGGAGCGCTCTCCATCTTCCCCCCGTCGTTCGTACTCGCGTGCAACGCGTCGCTGCCTGTGCTTGTCCTGAGCGAGTCGCCCCCCGTGCTGGCGCCGAGCGAGCCCTCGTCCGCCTCGCGCGCGTCCTGCGTGATCAGCGACGCGACGAGCGCGTCGAGGTCTTCCTTGCGCGACGGCGTCTAAGTCAGCCAGTGGACCTACCTCTTGCTTCCCCTGGCTCTCGCCGAGCCCCTGTGCGCGCTGCTGGCGCGCAGCGCGCTCCTGGCGCATGCGCTCGAGCTTGGCGCGCTTCGCCTCGATCTCCGCACGGCGCGCCGACATGGTGAGAGCCACGTGGCTTTACCCACCATGGCGTTTGCTGTTCCTCTGACTCCTGAGCTGGTGCGCCGCGCGACGCTCGAGCGCAACACGAACGAGACCAAGATCAAGGTTGCGCTTGCGCTCGATGTGCACCCCGAGTTTGCCCCCCAAAAAATCAGCGTCAAGACGGGTGTGGGCTTTTTGGACCACGTACGTGCCTCTACTGACGCAGATGTTCCATGCCTTGGCGAAGCACGGCGGCATGTCGCTCGAGCTCGAGTGCGAGGGCGATACGTGGATTGACGACCACCACACGGCCGAGGACTGTGCGATCGCGCTTGGCGAGGCCTTCAAGCAGGCGCTCGGCCCGATCAAAGGCATTAAGCGCTACGGCACCGGCCACGCCCCCCTGGACGAGGCGCTGTCGCGCGCGGTGATTGACATCTCCTCGCGCCCCTACTGCCACACGGACCTGCACCTGGTCCGCGAAAAGGTCGGCGACCTGAGCTGCGAGATGGTGCCGCACGTCTTTTACAGCTTTGCGATGGAGGCGCGTGTGACGCTCCATGTCGACGTGCTGCACGGCGAGAACGACCACCACCGCATCGAGTCCGCATTCAAGGCTACGGCGCTGGCCATCAAGGAGGCTATCTCGCGCACCGGCACGAACGACGTGCCGAGCACCAAGGGTATGTCGCACAACTAACTTAGGCGTTCTCTAGCTATTATACCTTGCGCACACCGCCACCCACAATCTGGCCTCCGTGTAGATAGTGCGGCGGCTCGTAGCCGGCAGGCTTCTTCTCAGCGACGACATCCTTCTCCTCGGTTGCCGCAATGCCGCCGAGCGCAAAGCCGGTGAGCACCACGCCACCGAGCACCACAGCGCCGGTGCGCTCCTCCTCGTTCAGCGGGCGGCGCGCCGACGGGCGCGCGTTCGACTGAGGGGCGATGGGGTCGAGCGGCGTGACGCGCTTCAGGTCGGCAAGCACGTCGCTGACCAGGCCGCCCGTCGCGCGCTGGAAGCGCGTCCAGCTGGACTCGGCGCTGCGCTGCACCGAGCCCGGGAGGAAGTCGGCAGTGAGCTCGGCGAGGACGCCGGGCGAGGCCGTCGGCTCGGCGGGCTCCAGAAACGAGGCCTCGGACGAGAGCACCGAGTCGCCCGCGCCGAGGCGGTGGACGCGGGGAACGTGCGGCATGTGCCACTCCTCCTTGTACGAGTCGCTGTAGTCCTGCGTCGGGTCGACGTACGCCTTGATCGACGGGATGTACTGTGCGACGGGCTCGACGGGCTCCTCAAACGGCACCTTGATGCTAAACGTGTCGCGGACCGGATCGGCTTTATGCGACGGACGGCCCGGGGGCGTCGTCGGCTCGTGGGGCGGCACGATCGTCGCGGACGGCGACGCCTTGCCGAGCGTGCCGTCGACGTCTGCCGTCGGGCTGCTCACCGAACCCGGCTCGAGCGGCGCGGCGGGCATCTTGGCCGCGGCGATCTCGGCGGCCTCCTTGCCCTTCGGGACGGCCTTGGTCTTGGGCTTCGGCTTCGAGGTCTTGGGCGCAGCGGCCGCGAGCGTCGAGCCCGAGCGCTGCATATCGTTCTGCTTCAGGCGCTGCACAAGCTCGGCCTTGCGGCCGGACGAGGCGAGGTTGCGCTGGCGCAGCAGCGCGCGCAGCTCGGTGACCTGCTTCGACTCGTAGCCCTCGGCGGTGAGCAGCACAGTCGACACGAGCGAGCGCGCGGGAACCAGAGGCGCCGCCTCAGCCACACGCAAGCTCGGCGTGGACGGCACATGCTTCACACGGGGGCGACCCGCACTCTGCGACAGGCGGCGGAGCATCGTGGAAATCAACAAGGCGGGAGACGTTTTAGTCAGCGCCTCTGCTCCTCCATGCCCCCGCCCAAGGCCGCGAAGCAGGTCCTGCCGCCGAACGCGGCGGCGGACGCGACGCGCGAGCTGCCGTGGGCGTACACGTCGTTCCATGCGCCGTCGTTTGTGAATGCGAAAAGTAGGTAACGAAGCTCACACAGACGTTTCCTCGTCCTACCTCAAAACCGAGGCACAGACGTGGATGGCGCGCTCGGGGCGCAAGGTGCCGAAGCGCAAGCACGACGACGAGGAGGAAGAGGAGGAGGGAGAGGAGGTGGACGGCGCCCAGCGCCGCATCGTCCTGCACCTCGGCTCCGAGTTCCTGCGCGTCGGCCGCTCCTCGGACCTGTACCCCACAACGGTGCCCAGCGCGGTCGCGCGCAAGATGCATCTCCCGGCGCACGGCAAGGCGGATCGCAAGGCCGCAGTGCCGGACGAGCTCGGGGGACCCGAGCAGGCGGCCGCGGACGATACCCACGCCGACCCCACCGCGCGGCACATTGAAAGCCTCCGCGCAGAGCTCCGCGCGATTATGCGCCAGTACAAGCTGCGCCCGGTGAGCAACGGATACCAGTCGGCGAACAGCTACAACGCGTCGGTCGAGCCGGAAAAGGTGCTCGAGCACAACGACGTATACCACAAGGGGTGGGTCGACACGAACGCCGACGGGCTCGCTGCGCTCGGCCAGCAGACCACCCACGTGCTCGTCGGCGAGGAAGCGCTGCGCCTTGCCTCGCTCTCGCCGGCAGACGCAGACGCGCCGCGCGACTGGGCGCTCTTTCGGCCGTGGACGCGGGGCATGCTCAACGTCGAGCAGTACCACGAGGCGTACGGCGCTTCGGCGGCGGTCCAGGCGCTCTTGAACGACCTGCAGACGCTCCTCACGCACGCGCTCGCCGCGCCCCCGACCGCAGACGACGAGACGCTCAAGAGCCCGGGCCTGGGCATCTCGCCGCGCGATTTTGGCGAGTACTCGGTGCTGTTGCTCGTCCCCGACTCGTTCTCGCGCAGCGACCTGCGTGCGCTCGGCACGCTCCTCCTGACGTACATGGGCTTTGCTGCGATCAATGTGCAGACTGAAGGGATCTGTGCAATGTTTGGCGCGGGCCTCTCGGCCGCGTGCATCGTCGACATCGGTGCGACGAGCATCGGCGTGTCGTGCGTCGAAGAAGGCCTGGTCCTGCCCGAGACGCGCATTCCGCTTGCGTATGGCGGCCGGGATATCTCGCTCTTCTTTGGCGAGGTGCTCGAGCGCTCGAGCTTCCCGTACCGCACGATCCGCGCAGAGAAGCGCCTCGCGGACGCCGCGCTCCTCGACTCGCTCAAGCAGCAGTTTGCGACGCTGCTTCCGAACCAGGTCGGCCTGAATCTGTACGACTTTGTCGTGCGCCTGCCGCACACGCAGGCGCTCAAGTACGCGCTGCGCCTGTACGACGAGCCGATCCTCGCCGGCCTCCTCCTCTTTCACCCGGAGGCGATCACGGCGCCGCTGCAGGCGCCGCGCAAGCCGGCCACCGCCGCGCCGCTGCAGGGCGGCGTCGAAGACATTGAGAATGCCACGTCGATCGTCAATGCCAACGCGTCGCTCGGCGGCGACGAGGCCGTGGAGCTCACCGTGGACGCGGTGAGCGACGTCTCGCCGACGCTCGGCATGTTTGCGTGCCTCGGCCACCGCCTGCCCCACGCGGTGAACCAGGCGCTGGGCTCGGTCAAGGCCGCGCCGCTCGCGACCGATAGCCCCGCGCCGGACACGGAGAACGGGAGCGGGCACCCGTCGCCCGCGCCCGCGGCTAAGGCGGCGGCGCCCGCGCCGCCCCAGGCGACGACGCAGACGCAGCGGTGCCTCGCCGCGGCGGCCGTCGCCGCGCAAAACGGCCTGGACATTGTGGACGAGGCGAGCCGCACGCCGCTGGACCGCGCCGTGTTTTACGCCTTGCTCGCCTCGACCGGCAGCATGAGCGGCCAGCTGAGCGGCGCCGGGAACGAGGAGCGCCTGCGCAAGCTTGCGAACAACATCATGTGCATCGGCGGCTCGGCGCGGCTGAGCGGTCTCGGCGAGGCGCTCGAGGCGCGTGTCTCGATGCTCCTTGCGGAGCACTATACGCCGTCGGACCCTGCGCGGACGCCTGCGGTGAGTGTCGGCCCCAACTTTGTGGCGCCGCAGGCGACGGTGATCCCGCCCCCCCGCAACATGGAGCCCGAGCACCTTGCGTGGAAGGGGCTCGCGGTCCTGGCGCACCTCGACGCGCTCCAGGAGCTCTGGGTGACCGCCGCCGACTGGGACGTGTTTGGCTACCGAGCGCTAAAGGAAAAGTCGCTCTTTTTATAGGACAAGAGTTGAATCTACTATACAGGCAGCTCCGTTGAGGGGTATGCGCTGCCACTACTTGCCGTTCACCTGCAGCTTTTCCACGTCCGGGAGGGCGTCCTGGAGGAAGGGCTCAAAGATGGCGAGGTCCTGCTTGAAGTCGTTGTGCACGACGTTCACGAGGAAGTACGAGTCAAAGACGCTCGTGAGCAGCTTGTACGTCGGCGAGTCCTGGCCGTAGAGCCTCGCCCAGCTGCGCCCGATCTCGTACGCCTCGTCCTTCCAGGCAAGGAACGAGATGGAGTCGACAATCGTCGGCTGCAGAATCTCGCAGTGGGGGAAGCAGCCCCACGTCACGGCGTTCGGCGCGTCGGACGTCGTGTTGGTGCGCATGTCGCCCTGCGCGTTCACCGCGTGGTAGGTGATCTGCGGGTGCTTTTCGATGCGCTGGAGCAGCTCGTCGAGCTGCTGCGGCGACACAAAGAATTCGAGGTAGGCCTTTTGGTACACGTAGCCGTTCTTTGGCCCCCAGCCATGCACGGGGTCGTCGCTACGCGCGCCGTCAACGGGCGGCTGCGAGTTGATCGTGAGGAAGCCGCGCTTGTTGAGCTGCACGAGCATCTGGTCGATGACCTTGGTCTCTTTGGCGACCGGCGCGTCGCTCCACGGAAGGGAGGCGAGCTCCCCGGCACAAAAGCGCTCAAAGAGGCCTTTGAGGTCGTCGAGCGTCTCGGGCGTGCCCCACAGCTTCAGCGCGTCCTCCTGCGAGAAGCGGAGCTGCGCGCCGTAGGCGTCCACGTCGCCGTAGGCCGGGCTGCGCGCGTCGCCCCAGCGGCCGTTGGGGAACTCGTCCCAGAACTCGGTGCGGTTCACGTACGACTTGGCACGGTTCGCCCAAAAGATGGGGCGGATGTTTTCCTCGCGGCGCTTGGGCGTCAGGCACGGCTTCCAGGGCAGCGGCGGGTTGACCGTCGGCGTGAGGCCGAGGTACTCGAGCAGCATGCGGCTCCCGCGCTCGAGGTTCATCGTGTAGATGTGCAGGCCGTGCACATCGAGGTCCTTGGTATCGAGGATCTTGCGGCACATCTTGCCGACAAGTTCCGTGCCGATCTTGCGCACCTGCTCGTCGTCCTCCTTCACGGGGTCGAGCGCATCGTGGAAGTACTGCGGCACTTTGGTGCGGAAACGCGCAATGGCGCGCGTAAAACCGCCATAGTTCTGGATCGGCATCACGCCCGGCACGATCGGCACGGTAATGCCGGCGGCCTTGACGCGGCGCACCCAGTCCGCAAAGATGTCAAAGTCGTAGAACATCTGCGTAAAGATAAAGTCGGCGCCCGCGTCGATCTTGCTCTTGAGCTGCTCCATCTCGACCTCGGGGCCCTCGGTCGCCTCCGGATGCCCTTCCGGAAAGCCGGCGACCGCAATGGTAAAGTAGTCGCCGTAGTGCTCGCGGATATACTGCACAAGCTCGTACGCGTGTGAGAAGCCGGCCGCGTGCGGCTCCCACTCGCCGCCGCCCGCGGGGGGGTCGCCGCGGAGCGCAAGAATGTTGCGGCAGCCGTACTCTTTCGCCTCGCGCAGCGCGACATCCACCTTGGAGCGCGGCATGTTGGTGCACGTCAGGTGCATGCACGTCTCCAGACCAAAGTACGCGTGCACCGTCTTGACGAGCGACGCAGTGAGGTCCGACGTGCGGCCGCCGGCGTTCCACGTAATGTCCACAAACTCGGGGCCGAGCTTGCCCATACGCTCGATACGGTCGTACAGGTTGCTCAGACCCTGCGGCGTGCGGGGGGGGAAGTACTCAAAGCTCCACCACACACGCCCTTCGGCCTTGGCCTTCTCGAGCTTCGCCGTGATCTTGCTGCTGTCCGCCATGGTGGAAGGTGCGTGCGGCGCCGTGCAGGCCTTCCATCGTCCACGTGTCTGTTATCGGCCGAGGACCACACCTCGATGGCGGTCCGCCCGGCGTTCCTGCAAGTGTTGCTCTCGCGGCGCGTCGTGCGGCGCGCCGAGGCGGAGCGGCTGCACGCGGCCGTCGCGCGCGCACTGAATCAGGAGTCGAGTTTCGAGCACGATATCGAGGCCGCGAACGCGGACCTCGCACGGATCAGCCTCGAAATTCGCGCGTGCAACGACCCAAAGACCGGCGAGGCGTTCCTCCTGCTGGTGAATACCAAGGGCGACGCGCTCGCCGAGATCGCGACGCCGTACTCGGCGGTGGAGCTCGTGTATATCAAGTCTGTCGTACGTTCTCTCCCTAATCCAGATCGAGGCGATCGTCACGGCGCCCGACGCGCGCTTCGCCATTCCCTCCACCGCCGCGCTGCAGCTCGCGCCGCAGGCGCAGCTCACCAAGCGCGCCGCGTCCGACTTGCTCCAGAACCTCGAGCAGCGCAGCTGGCTGCAGCTCTCGCGGACGACGGGGCACTATACCCTGACGCTACGTGCGCTCAACGAGCTCGACGCGTACATCCGCAACGAGTTTGAGGAGCACGTCCTGGAGTGCGCCGCGTGCTTTGCCCTCGTCACGCACGGCGAGCAGTGCGCGACAGACGGGTGCCGCGGCGCGCTGCACACCGCCTGCAAGCAGTGGCTGCAGGGGGGCAAGCGGCCGTGCCCGCTGTGCCAAGCGCCGTGGCACGCAACGTCCATAGGGGAGGCGTAGCGTAGTCTATTGCTCTACAGCTTCGCGTCGCGGACCACCTGGTCGATCCACTGCGCGACATAGTCGACGTTGCTGGGGTTCAGGCCCGCCATGCTAATACGCGACGTCTTGACCAGGTAAATGTGGCCGTCCTTCACCAGGCGGTCGCACTGGTCCGTGTTCAGGCCCAGGAACGAGAACATACCGGTCTGGTCCACAATGTGGTTCCAGGTGCCAGGGGTCTTGTACTTGTTCACAAGCAGGTTGTAGAGCTCCTTGCGCATGGCAATGATACGGTGCGCCATCGTCTGGATGTCCTTGTGCCACTGCTCGAGCAGTTCGGGCTTCGTGAGGACATTGGCAACGAGGCGCGCACCAAAGGCGGGGCAGGTACTGATCTCGCTGCGCTGCAGCGCGTTCAGCTGGCTCTGCACCTTGGGCACCTCCTCCGACTTTTGCACGACGACGTGCAGAGCGCCGATACGCTCGCCGTACAGGCCCGCGTTCTTGGCGTAGCTCTGGCAGACGAGCATCGGGATCGTCTTTTGCGACTCAAAGTAGCGCACCGCAAACGCGTCGCGCACGGGGTCGCCCGACGCAAAGCCCTGGTACGCACAGTCGAAGAACGCAAAGAGCTTCTTCTCCTTGAAGAGCTCCGCAAGCTCCTTCCACTGGGCCTCGTTGGGGTCCACACCGGTGGGGTTGTGCGCACAGGCGTGCAGCAGCACGACACTGCCGTCGGGCGCATCGCGAAGCGACGCCTTGAGACCCTCAAAGTCCAGGCCGCGGGTCTTCTCGTCGTAGTAGCGGTACTCGACCGTCTCGAGACCGCCGGCGTGCATGATCGCAAAGTGGTTCGGCCACGTCGGCTTCGACACGTAGATCACCTTTTTGTCGGTGGGGAACTGGTAGAACTTGGACACGAACTCGGCGCCGATGTGGTTCGCGCCAGAGCCGCTGATCGTCTGGTTCGTCACCAGGCGGTTCTCCTTCACGGCCGACGCATCCGCGCCAAAGAGCAGCTCGCCGCTGGCCTTGAGGTAGGGGGCATATCCGGCAATCGGGAGGTACTCGTGGTCCACCTCGGGGTCGTTCAGCAGCAGCTTCTTCGACTCGCGGATCGCGGGGAGCACCCACGGCTTGCCGGTCTCGTCACGGTAGGCACCGACACCGAGATTCACCTTTTTGTCGGCCTTGTCGTTCTTAAAGGCAACCGTAAGCTCAAGAATGCTGCTGTTAGGCCGGAAACGTACGCATCGGCAGGGGCCTGCGCCACGTTCACCCAGGGATCCGTCATGGTTCGCTAGGGCCAAGTGCCCCAACCGGACTGGGGGAGGAACCCGCTCCACGTGATGTCACGTGCTAGGCACGGCCCTTTGTTTGTGGAGCACGCAGGGAGAGGGGGGTAGAGGAGTGGGCGGCGTGGCACGAGCGAACCGTGGTCGGCGGGCGAGACAGTGCAGGAAGCCATCTAGCGTATAGGTCGGTCGTAACGGAATGAGTATTAACATACATGAACTATTCATGGTCCGTCCGCAACGCAGGCACGCGTATACGTAACGATAGTGGTGGGCATCGTAGTACCCTTAGTGCGCAAGGCCCCGGCTGCCCGACGTCCGCTCGCTTTCGAGCTTTTGCTTGTTCGCCGCAAAGGCCGCGTTGCGGACCTGCTCCTGCTGGGCGCATTTGTGCGTTTCAGGCAGACGGTGCTTGCCGCAAAAGTTCAGGCCACAGTGCGGGCACTGCCCCACAATCTGGATCGCCGCGTCGCGGCACTGCTGCTCGGTGCCAGCACCGTTCTGGCAGCGCTTCTTCGCGCCGCCACGCAGGCGGAGGACGAGGTGCAGGGTCGACTCCTTCTGGATATTATAGTCGCTGAGCGTCCGCCCGTCTTCGAGCTGCTTGCCCGCAAAGATCAGGCGCTGTTGGTCCGGAGGAATACCCTCCTTGTCCTGGATCTTGGCCTTGACTGTCGGTTAGCGTCACTGGGCGGGGGGGAGGGTACGTACCATTCTCGATCGTGTCACTGCTCTCGACCTCGAGCGTGATTGTTTTGCCTGTAAGGGTCTTGACAAAGACTTGCATCGTGTTCTAAGAGAGAAAAAAAATTAGCGAGGGGCGCAAGAACGTAGTCGCTGTGGCGCTAAGGAGGCTATGCTACAATTTCCCCTCGGCTTTATACGTCAGGGGCCATGTGGAGGCGTTATCTTCTTTGCCGCCGCCGAGAAAGGCCGCGCAAGCGAAGTGATCGGCAACTTAGTCATCCGCAGGCCAATCTTGGCCACGTGGTTTCGTCGCGAGCGTCGCATCGGGCATGCCTTCCCAGGCCTCGTCGGGGATCGCCTCAATCTCGGTCCGTGCGCGCTGCCACGCTTGGAGGTTCTGTGTGAGAAAAATAGACATACATTGTAGCAAAGATCGCGGTGGAGACGTGCACAGTCCAGCACCATCTGGCGCAGGTCCGCGACCTTGAGACGCTGGAACCGGTCCAGAGACGCTTGGATCGTGTCTGTGACGTATTTGACGTCCTTCTCGCCCAGCTGGACGCCTTCGCCGAGCAGCATGACTTCCTCACGCAGGCGCGAGATTGTGCTTTGGCGCGTCTTGTCAGGGTCCATGTCCATGACGTTCTGCAGCGTCTGCGACAGCGAGCTCAGCATGCCACGGCGGCCGGTGCGCGGCGGAGGGAGCGCCGCGGCGGGCGGCGGCGGGGCAGACGACACAGGCGCCGCACCCACGCCAGCCTCCTCGTCCTGCTCCTCGTCTTCCTCCTCGGCGGCGCGGCCATAGACCGAGTGCTGCATGGGCGCCGGCGGCGGGCGCGTGCTCAGCCCCCGCCCTCCGATCTCCATCGCACTGCTAAGGCGTGCGTACTCTGCCTCGATGTGCTCGAGGTCCGCGAGCTGCTGCTTCTTGTTCGTGAGGTCGTCCTGTGCGATCTCGAGCTGCTGATGCTTGAGGTGGCGCCACCGCAGAATCCCTTGCAGGATCTTGGCGTACTGGGTATATTCGTGCACGACTTCCGACACGCGCGCCTCCCACGAGCCGAGCATGTCATTGTACGACATGTACGTCGCGTCGGCCGCCTGGCCGACGCGCTCGACGGCCGGCGCAATGTGCGGGGACTCGGACAGGCTCTGTGCGTTGAACAAGGCGCCGAGCTCGGCATAGTCCGCGCTCAGGTCGTGCCAGCGGCGCACGAGGCGGCGCTCGGCCAGCTCGACGTGGTTCGCCATCATCGACTCGAAGCGCGACGTGAACGCCTCCGAGTCCTGGAAGCGAGTGTTGGGCGTATGGAGCTTGCGCACGACGGTCGGCACCGGCATCGCCTTGTAGCTCAGCGGCGCATTGGCGTCTGCCGGGTACTCGGGCGGCGCCGCGAGGTTCGACTTGGGCAGGTTCGACACTGGCGGCGCGCTCTTGATTTCGTGCCACGAGTTGCGCGAGTCGAGGAAGCGTGTAAAGACCGAGTCGCGGCGCAGCACCGGGTGTGCATCGCAGCGGTTCAAAAAGCGCTGGAGCATGCGCTTCCTGCGCTCGATAATCACCGGGTCGTCCTTGGCCTTGTTTTGCTTCAAGGCGTAGTCGCTGAGCGTGTGCTTGGACGGAATCGGGGGAATGATGAGCGTCGGGTGCAGCTGCACAAGCACCGAGCGCAGCGCCTCAAACTCCGAGTAACGCCGCTTCGCCTCGGCGTTCGGCGAGACGATCACGTACACGACATAGCCCGCCGCCGAGAACTCGGACGAGGTGAGGGCGTCGGTGATCTGTGTGAGCGAGAGGTGCGACGTACCGTGATGCGATCGTTGCTTCCCGACGACCACGAGCGCTGGCCGCCGTCATGATGGCTCTCCATAATCGCCGGCGCGTCGCAGTGCCGCGCCGCGTCCTCCCACGCGTTCTCCGCCATGGTCTGAGCGAACGTCCCGGACATCACGTGACACTACGTACGCTGCGAGAGGTCCACGGCGGCCTTGACCGCGCCGAGGAGCGCCGCGAGCTGGATGCGTTCCGACGCGCTCGTACTCAGACGGTACTCGATCTGAGCCATCTGGTCCAATAGGTAGGCGCGCGCGTGCGGTGGAAGCTCGAGCGCGAGGACGAGGTCGTGCATGCCGTTCAGCAGATCGGCGAGCGCCGTGCCCTTTTCCACCTTGAGCGTTTGGATAGCTGGGTTAGTCGCGCGACGTACTCTGGTAGGCGGTCGTAAACTCTTGCTGGAGCATGGCCTGGAAGGCCGTCTCGATGTCTTTCGGGTGGGGATTGCCGGTGCAGTTGTATACCGCGTCCTCGTCAATCACGCCGCCCGCCGCGTGGCACGCCTGGAGGATGTTGAGCGCCCGGCGCATGTCGCCTTTGGCGAGGTGCAAAATCGCGTCTTTAGCCGCGGGCTCCACCTGGCACTGCTCCGCGTCGATGACCGTGTCGACACGCCGCGCGATCTGTGCCGTGTCCAGCGGCGAGAAGCGGAAGCGCGTGCACCGACTCTGGATTGCGGGGATGATCTTGTTCACGTAGTTGCAGATAATGCAGAAGCGCACGTTCTTTGTATATTGCTCGATCACGCGGCGGAGCGCGGCCTGCGCGGCCTGCGTCATGGCATCCGCCTCGTCCAAGACAATAAGCTTGAACGTATCTTGTTGCGTGCTGAACACGTTGCGCGTGCTTGCGAACGACTTGATCTGGCCGCGCACCACGTCGATTCCGCGGTCGTCCGACGCGTTCAGCTCGAGCACATGGTTCTTGAAATTCTTGCCATACAGGCGCTGCGCCAGCGCCATGATCGTCGACGTCTTACCCGTACCGGGGGGGCCATAGAAGAGCAGGTGGGGGAGCTGGTCGGCCGCGACAAACTTTTCCACTGGGTGAGCGGGGCGACGTACAGGTGCTGGTGATGTGTGCGTGCGACATGATCTCGTCCAGCGAGCTCGGTCTGTACTTTTCGACCCTGCGTCAGACGCGCTACGCACCATGGCAAGAGGTCCTGGGCAGGCGCGTCGCCCGCCTTGCCTTTCCCTTTCGCGTCGCTCATCGTGGTCAGCGCGACGCCCGATCGACACCCGATCTTTACTCGTCACCATGGCAACCAACACGGCCTGGGCGCTGGTCCACGCGGTGGACGATGCGCAGGGTACGTAGACGCGCTCACACAGACGCGGACCACCGTGTGCGTGCGATTGATGCACTGTGCGCACATTGGGAGAGAGACGGCGTACGTATCCTAGCTTACGCAGGTGCACGACGTCGACGTAGGCGTCATGGCGCTGTATACACACCTCAAGAACGCGCATCCCGGCGTTGCTACGTCTGCGTTTGCGGCACTCGACGTCTTGATGCGTGCGAAGATGTCGACACGCAATGCACTCACGGTCGTCAAGACGGCCACACCGCCGATCGTCGAGCGCCTCGGCGATGCCGCGGAGCAGGCTCGGCCGCTCGTGCTGCGCGCCGCCGACGTCGCGTACGGCATCGAGGCAGGGGCGGTGCGCGAGGCGGATGCGCCGCATACCGCGCTGGAGCGCATCCTGCGTGAATCACTCGCGCACGCCTCGCCACGCGTCCGGACCGAAGTCTTGCAGCTCCTTCCGGACGTCCGTGCCAAGTGGCCACGCATGCACCTGCGCCCGTTCCTCCCGGTGCTCGTTTCGAATGTGCAGGCGGCCGACGCGGGCGTGCGCGCCGCGGCCCGCAGCGCCGTCGGGACGCTCTTTGCTTCTGCCCCGAACGCCGCTCAGTCGGATGTGCGCACGGCCCTCGAAGAGGCGGGCGTGCGCAAGCCGGTCGTCGACGCGATCATGGGCGTCGTCGAGCAGGGTCACTCGCCGGCGGCGCTTGCCTCGTCGCACGCCGCGCCGCCGCTGCCGGCCGGCCTCGCCGAGGTTCCGATGGACGACGTGAAGCGCGTCATGCTGTACGACCGTCACGACGTCGACCGCCTCTTTGATCCCGCGCCGTTTGCCGGCCGCGAGAGCGAGGAAAACTGGCAGCCGCGCGAGCGTGCGATCGTCGCACTCCGGTCCGTGCTCCGCGACGGCGTCCCGGCAGAGTACGAGGGAAGTTTTCTGGCGCACGTCCGCACGTTCCAGGACGCGATCCTCAAGGCGCTCGCGACGCTGCGCACGACACTGTCGATGCATACCATCTACCTCATTCGGCAGCTTGCGCTCACGTACGCCTACGAGCTCGACCACACGCTCGACGCCTTCTTTACGGCATTGATTCGCATGGCGGGCTTTACGAAAAAGATGGTCGCGACAGCGAGCCAGGTCGCCGTCTCGACGATCCTCGCGACGGTGCCGCTGCGCAGCGTGCACTGGTCGCAGATCCAGCAGGGGATGGGCGACAAGAGCGCGGCGACGCGCGTGCATATGGTCAAGCACCTAAATGTCGTGCTGCAAATGCACGCGCACCGCCGCGGCGCGATCGAGGCGCATGGCGGACTTGACGCACTCACGCACTGCATTGCGCGCGCGCTCGGCGACCAGAATGTCGAGGTGCGCACGACGGCGCGCGACACGTTTCTCCTGTTTCATTCGCGTTATCCGGCCCAAGCGACGAGCGTCCTCGACGTGCTGCCGCCTGCGGCACGCAAGCAGACGGCGGCGATGATCGACAAGCCGAGCGAGCCGAAAAAGGCACGCACGGGCGCGTCGAGTACTGTGCTTGCTGCGAAACGCGCCGCGATCCTTGCCAACTCGCCGCGGCGCGACGAAAGCGAGGTGCGTGCAAAGCCGCGCGCGTCGGTGTGGCATCCGAGCCTGGCCGAGACGCCTTCGGACGCGTCGAGCGATCTGATGGGCGGCACGAGCCCATGGGGGGGCGAGGCGCCGCAGACGCCCAAGATGAAGCAGCCGACGATTGCGTTTGCGTCAGGCAACGTCGCTTTTACGCCGCCGATCGAGCAGATTTCGGCAGATGCACAGCGTGCAGCGCACGATGCGACGGCGTCGGCGTCGCAGCTGTCGAGCATGGTCGCCACGCTCGAGACACGTGCAGATGGCGACCAGGATGTGTCGGCAGCGGCAGAGCAGCTGAAGCGCGTGGGCCTTGCGGAAGAAAAGAAAGAGGAGGAGGAGGGCGCAGTCCAGCAAGACGAGGCTATGGGCAAGGCCGATGAGACGGCGGCCCAGGAAACGGCCAAGGATAAGAACGACGAGGCTACGGATAATGCGGAGACGGACAAAGAGAAGGACGGTACCGAGGAAGTCGAGGCCGTGGCGGACGTCTCTGTCTCGAACGTGACCGAGACGGCCGACACTGTGGACGAGTCGAGAGCATCGGCGCCCGGAGCGGATGCCAAAGTTTTTGAGGCCGAGGCCGAGGCCAGTGCTGCCGCGCCCGAAGATGTCGGTCCCAGCGCGCAAGAGCCAACAGCCACGACGATCTCTACACACACCCCTGCGACGTCAGGCTCTATTCCTCCTACGACGCCCCGCGCGCTGTCCCACGCGAGCGAGTCGCCCGGCACGCCCGGCGCGTCCCTTCATACCCCCCACCCCTCGACTCCCGCGCGCTACTTTCTTGCACGCTGCGACCGTGAAGATGCACTGGCTGGCGCGACCCCCCTTGCTGTGTGTCTTGAGCGGATCGCTGCACGCGAAGCCGACGTGTCGACGCTGCGCGATGTGGCGCGGCGCATGACCGAGGCCGACGCGTTTTCTGCGTGGCCGTTGTCGATGGACGCGTTCCTCGACCATCTTGAAACCTATACCTCGCTCCCCCCCGACGATGTGCTATGGCCCCCTGCCCTCTTTGTGGCCTACCGCATCGTGCAGCACGGCTACGCGCACCTTGCGCGCGAAGGTGTCGAGCTGCGCTACCTGACGCTGGTGCTCAACGTGCAAAAAGAGACGCGTGCCGGCTACTCGCTTGCGCAAGGAGCATCCCGTGCGATGCTGGATGCGTGGGCGCAGCAATCCGACCCGGTCCTGGCGAGTGATGTGCTGCGGACGGCGCTGCGCCTTGCCACGAGCCATGTCCTGGCGCCCGGCGCCCAAGCGGCGATGCATGCGTCGGCAATGCATGCGTTTGGCACGCTCTTTTCGCGCATCCCTCCCGCGCTGCTTTCAGACGAGCTGCCGCGTACGGCCGACGTCGTGCAGCTGTCGCTGTCCGACCCCCATCCTGCGGTGCGCCGATCGGCGATCGGTGCGCTGGTGCAGGCCCAGACCGGTCTGCAGGACCTGCCGCGGCTCGTTTCGCTCTATTCCTTGTCGCGCACGCAGACAAGCCTCCTCGAGGTACGTCTCTCTACTCACGCAGCACTATCTCGCGCACGAGGCGCTGTGTGATCGTGTCATAGGTCGGTAGATCGGGTGCTGACGTGATCAGACCGGTGCGGTGCTAGGTTCCTGGACGCCACCAGGGCAGGAACTGCGTGTAGGCGTTGTGCCGTACCCGCGCGTCTTGCTTGTATGGACCGGCAGGCCTCGGAGCCTGACGAGAAAGTAAGCACTCCCCTTAACGCCGACGACGCGGGAGCGCCGTCGAACCGCACCAACTCGCCTTTTCGGACCGGCAAGCGCCGCTGGAACGCCCGCGAGAGTAAAAAGAAGCGCCCACGCTCTATGACCTCTCCGAAGGAGTCTTCGCGGCCCAAAGGCGGGCGCAGCGAGCGCCGCGATCGCCGCCGCGCCTCACAGGAGCCCGAAGAAGATATGTGGTACGACGACGAGGACGACGCGATGGACGAGGAGCTCGACGAGGCAGGCCTCGGCCACGAGCTCGGCTTTGACCTGAACAGCCTCTCGGGGCTCTTTGGTGGCCTCTCGAGCCGCTTCCGCCAGCTGCTGCAGGCGCTGCAACGCAGCGCACACGACCGCACCGCCCGCTTGCTCGCTTTGCAGGAGCTCTCGGAAGTGCTCAGCATGGCGACCGAAGATACGCTCCTCGGCCAGTTTCCGACCGATGCGATCGTCGCAGAGCTCGTTGCGTCGCTCGGCGGTGCGGAGCCGGACCGCCCGGCGGCCATCGAGGAACTCGACGAAGACCAAGCCCTCGCTGCGGTCCTTGCAGCGACCGGCGGCGGCGACGACAGCGAGCTCGAGGTGTATGCGTGCCGCTGCATTGCGCACCTGCTCGAAGCGCTGCCGGAATCCGCACAGAGCGTCGTGCGCCACGGCGCCGTGCCACTGCTCATCGAAAAGCTGCAGGAAATCACATTTATCGACCTCGCCGAACAGGTGCTGCAGACGCTTGAAAAACTCTCTGCGACGCACGCCCAGGCGATTGTGCGCCACGGCGGCATGCAGGCGATGCTGCAGTACATCGACTTCTTTTCGCTGTACGTGCAGCGCACCGCCATGGGCACTGCGGCGAATTGCTGCCGCCACCTCACGCCCGCCATGGCGTCGCGCGCGGTGGACATTGCGCCGATCCTCCAAAACGTCCTGTCGTACTCGGACATGCGTCTGGTCGAGGCGGCGACGCGCGCCCTGTGCTCGATGATCGAGGCGTATGCAGACAACGCCGAGCTCCTCGAGCAGCTCTTGCTCGAGACGGACCTCGTTGCGCCGGCCGCCGCGCTGCTTACGCGGGCGACGGGCAAGGCGAGTGGGCCGGCGCTCGGCGCGACGGCGTATGCAGACCTGCTGCATGCGCTCGCGCTTGCAGCCAAGGCCAGCACCGGCATTGCCCAGGTCTTGTACGAGCACCACGCGATCGACCTGTGCTACTTTTTGCTGACCGGCGCGACAGACGACGTGCCGCAGCCGACAGCCACCGACGTGCTGCAGAACCTCGCGCGGCGGTCGCCGGCGCAGGTGCAAGAGGCGCTCTTCCTCGCCACCGAGCTGCTGCCTGCCTTGCCCCGCGACGGCATCTTTGATAGCAGGGCCTATTCGGAAAAAGCGCTCAGTGCGCTCGAGCGCCGCGCCACGCGCGAGGGGTGCGCGATCGGCGAGCTCGGCGAGGACCTCGACGACGCGCCGGCGCGCCGCGTGAGTGCGTCGGCGGCGCGTCATCGGCGCATGGTCGAGGAGCGCGCCACGGCGCAGGCCGCGTGGCCGGGCTTTTACGCGCACTACTGCCGCCGCCTCCTCCCGACGATGGTCGAGGTGTACGCGGCGACAGTCGCGCCGGGCGTGCGTGCCAAGATCTTTTCGGGGCTCCTCAAGATGCTGCACTATGCCGAGCCGGGCACGCTACGCGAGAGCGTGCACGACGTGCCGCTCGCGAGCTTCCTGGCCGGCGTGCTGGCTGCGCGCGAGCCGGCGGGCCTGATGCAGAGTGCGCTGCAGGCCGTTGAGCTGCTTGTGGCACGGCTGCCGAGCATCTACGATACGCTGCTCGTGCGCGAAGGCGCGCTGCACGAGATTGGCGGACTTGCGCAAGGTGACGGCGCGCAAGAAGTCGTGTGGCGCGCCAAGATTGTCGAGGCGCGCCTCTCGACGCGTCTCGCGTCGGGCCAAGGCGTCGACCGCGCCCGAACGATCCTTGCGTCGCTGCAAAAAACCGCCGAGCGCATCCGCGACGCGGGCGACAGCGACGCGGCCAAGAGCGTCCTCGACGAGCTCGCCGACGTGCTTACCAACACGCAGCCCGTGTCGAGCTTTGAGCTTTTGCACTCGGGCCTGGTCGACCAAGTGTACGCGTTTGCGACGAGCGAGCGGCACGCCGTGCCTCTGGCCGAGCGCCGCCGGATGCTCGCGACGACGCTTGCCTACCTCCCCGACGGCGCATCGTCGTCGGCAGGCTACCGCTTTGTGCGCCGCCTGCACCAGAGCCTGAGCCGCCTTGAGGACTTGCATGTGGCCGGCACGGTGCTTGATACGCCCGCGTCGCTCGCGCAGCAGCTGCGTCTGCGACTCGAGGCGGACGAGGCGACGGCCGAGGCGCTGCCACGCACCTTCCGCTCGCTCATGGTCTCGATCCACGGCGTAGCCACGGTGCAGGCCTTGCACGACTTTTTGCGGCCCAAGATCGAGATGGCGCTCTCGCGCCGCGGCATGCCTGCCCTCTCCGAGGTGCTTGCGGCGCTCGCGGGGGCTGATAAGGAGGAAAAGGACGAGTCGTCCTCGCGTCTTCTCGACCAGCTCTTTGACGGCGAGATGGAGGTCGGCAAGGTCGAGGACAAGGAGGCCAACGTCGAGGCGGCCGGCACGCCGAGCGAGGCGCGTGATGAGGCCAAGGCTGAAAAGGCCCCGGAGCCGAAGGACGCGCCGGAATCGTCGAGGCGCTCGTACGCATCCGCCGTCCAGTCCCCCGAGAATGCGTGGCACATTGCGTTCTCGCTCGAAGAGACGCCGATGCCGCTCCACGCGACGCTCTACGGCTGTGTGCACCGCCTCGAGTCGGCGCGGAACGAGACCAAGCCGGCGAATACCGTGTACACGATCCGCTTCCAAAAGGTCGACGGCCCCGCGCCCGAGGCGCCCGAGGAGGCGCCGCCCGCGCCAGCCACAGAGGGCTACGAGGTCGCGCTTCCTCCGAGCATCAAGCCCGATGCGCCGTACGCACGCATTCTGCAGCTCCTCGGCGCGATCCACGGCCTGGCCGACGACGGGGTGTACGCCGGCAGTCCGTTTGCGCTGAACGACCAGGCGTTTATCAACAACAAGCTCACCGCAAAGCTTGCGCAGCAGCTGCACGAGCCGCTGATTGTCGCGAGTGCGTGCCTGCCTGCGTGGGCGCACGAGCTGCCCGAGCGCCTCTCGTTCCTCTTCTCGTTCGAGACGCGCTACGCGTACTTCCAGGCGACGGCATTTGGACACGCGCGCCTGCTCAGCCACTACAAAAAGACGGACCCGGGGCCGTTTGACGACGTGCTGAGCATGCTCGCGCAGCTTCCCCGCCAAAAGGTACGCATTGCACGCGATAGTCTCTTGCCGTCGGCGGTCAAGGTGCTGGAGCTGTACAGCGCCGGCGCGTACCTGCTCGAAGTCGAGTACTTTGACGAGGTCGGCTCCGGCCTCGGCCCCACGCTCGAGTTCTACGCGCTGGTCTCGAAGGAGTTTGCGCGCGCCGACCTCGGCCTGTGGCGCGCCGACGAGACGAGCGAAGTGGGCGGCGTGACCTACGTGCACCCCAAGCAGGGCCTCTTCCCGGTGCGCATCGGCGACAAGGGCGCCAAGCTCTTTACGACCCTCGGGCAGTTTGTTGCCAAGTCGCTGCTCGACGCGCGCATCATCGACGTGCCGCTCAACCCCGTGTTTGTGCGCAAGGTGCTGGGCCAGCGCGTCGAGCCGACGCTCGCGACGCTGCGCCAGGTCGACGCAGCGCTTGCGCGCTCGCTCGAGGCGCTTCAGACCATGCCTGCGGCCGAGCTCGAGGCGCTCGCGATGGACTATGCGGTGCCTGGCAGCGGCGAGTCGCTGGGCGACGGCGTTGTTACCGCCGCGAACGTCGATGCGTACGTGCGCGATGTCGCGTCCGCCGTGCTCGACATTGGCGGCGCCGTCGACGCGTTCCGCACCGGCTTTGCAGGCGTGCTGAGCCTCGACACGCTGCGCGTCTTTGCCGCAGAGGAGCTCGTGCTGCTCCTCGGCCACGCCGACGAGGACTGGAGCGAGGCGGCGCTGCGCCGCGCACTGGTGCCCGACCACGGCTTTAGCGGCGAGAGCAGCTCGTTCCTCGACCTGGTCGCGATCCTCGCGGCATACACGCCAGAGGAGCGCCGCGCCTTTTTGCAGTGGCTCACGGGCTCGCCGCGCCTGCCGATCGGCGGCTTTGCGGGCCTGCATCCCCCGCTGACAGTCGTGCGCCGCGACCACGAGGCGCCGCTGCAGCCGGACGACTACCTGCCGAGCGTCATGACCTGCGTCAACTACCTGAAGCTGCCGTGCTACTCTTCGCGCGACGTGATGCAGCGCCGTCTGCAGACGGCCGTACGCGAAGGACTAACGAGTTTCCATCTATCGTAGCTAAGCAGCAGGGATCGGCACGATCCGCGTGCCGATCGCCACCAACAATACATCGTATGCACCCACCCGCTGGGGGAGCCAGTCAAGGCCCGCGACACTGTACGCCGACGGCAGCGTGCTCACGCCGCCCCCGGTGCCGGTCGTGGCCAGGTCGACGGCCGCCGGTGTCTGCGGCGTCTGGCTCTGGATCTCGATCCGCCGGGGGTTCTGGGGGAAGGCCGCATCGTAGATGTGCACCGTGCCGTGGGAAGCGCTCCCTGCACCGCTCTGCGCGACGAGCGCAGGGCTCAGCGCAGGGGCGTACACGGCAAACAGCCGCGAGTTGGTCGGCGAAAAGGCAAAGCCGCCAGGGCCGGGGAGCGCGCTCGCGGCGAGCGTGCCGCTCGACAGGGGGCGCGTGGGGTGCGCGCTCCGTGCGCCGACGTTCCACACGCTCCAGTGCGTGCCAAGCAGCGCACCGATCACGTCGGGGTCCTGTGCCTGCCACGCCGCGCGGCCTGCGGTACAGACGCCTTGGGCGGCGTGCAGCGCAACCGCGCTAGGGTCCGCAAACGCCATGGTCGTCTGCGCCTCGTGCGCGCCGTTCGACATCGAGGCGAGCCAGTCGATGAGGCGGCCGACGCCGCTCGCATCCACCGCGAGGAGCAGCTTGGGAACCTTGGCGTGGAAGGCGACCGTCTGGATCGACGCGCCGAGACGCAGCGTATGGCACGCCGGCGTGCCTTGGGTAGGCTCGAGGTCCCAGAGCTGCACGGCGCCGTCCTGCGCGGCGCACGCAACGTACTGTTCATAGCCGGGCGTAGCGCACCAGGCCATGTCGTTAATGCGCGCAGACGTCGTGCCGAGGACCGTGCTCGACGTCCCGTGCGCGCTGTGCGACAAGAGCCGCAGCTCGTCGCCGGCGGCAATCACAAGTCTGGTGAGCTAGGTGACGTACTCAATCTTTTCCACTCCGTCTTCATTGCCGTACTGTGCACCAGGGCTGAACGCAAGCGCCGTTGCGGCGCTCCCGACAAAGAAGGACGCGACAGGAGCCAAGCGCAGGCGCGTGTCGTCGGTGTGCGTCGCGTAGACGGCCACGCTATGGTCCGTGACTGGGTCAGAGAGGGACACGTACCGATCGCTACAAGCGTCTTGGCCAGCGGTGACGTGCAGCAGCGCACGGCGTGCACACGCTCCGCGAGCTGCACCACAGGCTGCCAGGGGCCCCCGCGAACCGACAGCCCAGCCGACATGGTGGAGGAACAAAAATAGCCGAATTCTTCTACCGGAAGCCTACGCGACGGCCCCGCTTGGGGGGGCCCATGCCCGGCACCGCAATGCCGTTCGGCATGCCTCGGGGGTTGTTCTCCGTCTTGCGCTTCTTGGCGTTCTCTTCCTCGGCCGCGCGCTGGCGGTCGCGCTCAAACTGCTCTTCCAGCTCAATGACATGGTGGTGCTTCGTGTCGCGGCCTCGCCGGTTGCTCGTGCTGAGCGTGCCGCGCTCGCGGATCGAGTAAAAGGCGCTGCCGAGCTCGGCAAGCCAGTAGGGATCCACGGCCGTGACCGTGCCCATGTACTCTTTCGAGGTGAGCGTCAGCTCATGGTACACCACATAGTCGGGCGTGTAGCCCAGGCCGTAGAGCGCCGACGTGGGGTGCAGATTCATCGGCACACCGGTACGGCAGTTGACATACTCGCCGATACCCTTGACGCGCGCCGCTTGGTGGAAGTAACCCGAGGCAATACACTTGCGGATCACGTCCCAGTCCGTACCGCACGAACGCAGGTTGAGGCGCTGCGACGACATAATGTCGGAAAGCTGCGCGCGCACCTCGCGCGCTTTGCGCAGGAGCTTGCCGTGCAAAAAGTGCTGGTTGCACCACGAGTCTTTGTACCCGTTGTTCTTCCACTGCGAGTAGACGTGCAGCAGCGTAAGGTGGTCACTCTCTGCGACATAGAACTTTTCACGCGCCGCATCACTCTCTTCCTGGCGTTCTTTGGGGCGGTAAAAGACGGTAGGGACACTGAGCATGCTAACAATCGTCAGCAGCTCTTCCGAGCAACCGTACTCGACACTCATAATGAGAATTTTGGCAAGACTCGGCTCCATCGGGAACTCGCTCATGCGCTTGCCGAGCGTCGTTAGGTTTCCGAGGTTGTCCAGCGCACCAAGCACCCACAGCTGGTACATACTGTTGAGGATGTTATCTTGGGGCGGGGGGTCCATAAAGTCAAAGTCCAGCAGGTCCTTGACGCCCAGCGACTTGAGCAGCAGCACCGTATTCGCCAGGTTCGTCCGCTGAATCTCGGGGATCGTGCTGGGGAACATTTCGTTGTGGAAGGCCGCTTCGGTGTACAGGCGGTACGCTGTGCCGCTGCCGGTACGTCCCGCACGCCCCGAACGCTGCGAGGCATTCGCCTGGCTAATGGGCGTGATCTGCAGCGAGTCCATACCCACCTTGGGGTTGTACAGCTTCAGCTTGCTGTAACCTGCGTCGACCACATACATGATACCATCGACGGTGAGCGACGTCTCGGCAATGTTGGTCGCCACAATGCACTTTCGCTCTCCGTTTTCGGACGGCAGGAAAATACGCGCCTGCAAATCGGCAGGCATCTGCGAGTAGATGGGGAGCATAAGGAGGGGCGCAGCATCGTCGATCTGCTTCAGCCGCTCCTTTGCCACCTCACAGGTCACTTCAATATCTTCCTGACCTGTCATGAATGCGAGAATGTCGCCGGCTTGAGCCTGGCCCAGGTGGATGGAAAGGATTTGACGGACAGTACTGTCCACATAGTCCTCACACGGCGTCTTGCTAAACATGACGTCCACAGGGAACGTACGCCCCGGAATCGTAAAGATGGGTGCGGTGCCAAAGAAACGCGAGAAACCGTCTGCATTCATCGTCGCGGAAGTAACGATCAGCTTCAGGTCGCGGCGGCGCATCAGCACTTTCTTCAGCAGACCCATCAGGACATCCGTACTGAGCGAGCGCTCGTGTGCCTCGTCCAGAATAATAGCGGAATATTTGTCCAGGTCGCGCTCGGTGAGCGACTCACGAAGCATGACACCGTCTGTCATGTACTTGATCTTGGTCGCCTTGCTCGTACAGTCCTCGAAGCGGATCGAGTAACCGACCGTGCTGCCCAGCTCACACTCCATCTCTTCGCTCACGCGCTTCGCGACACTCATGGCAGCGACACGACGGGGCTGCGTACACCCAATCAGTCCATAATCGGTATAGCCATCTTCGTGGAGGAATTGACACAACTGCGTCGTCTTACCACTGCCAGTTTCACCAATGACAACCACCACTTGGTTCTCACGGATGGTACGCATCAGGTCGTCACGACTCGCAAAAGCAGGCAGGTATTGCCGCTGCTCACGCAACGACTTGTTCTGGCTAAAGGACGTGGCTCCTTTCCCCTTCTTTTTGAGGTGTGTTGCGTATTGCGACTCGCCTTTTCCATCTTCATCGACCGTGCTGACCTTGCCTTTGTTCGCCTCTTCTTCCTCTTCCTCTTCGTCTTTCACGCCCATAATCTTGCCGAGCTGTGTGCCTTTGAGCGACGCGACACGACCGGCAGCCTTGGCACGCTCCGCACGCTCACGATGCTCCTTGACAAGCAAACTGCCTTTCATAGCAAACGTAGCCATGTCTGCTGTCGGGTCACGCACAGGATTGACCGGCGCCACCTGCTTCGTAAAGACAGTCTTGCCGTCCAAGAAAGGGGGTCGCAGGTTGTGGACCATGAGATGCACTCGGTCCTCACCGTGCTCATCTGGGTCATCATCCAGAATACGACGCCCGCCCACACCACCGGTCTCCATACGGTTGTTCTCCCATGCGTCCGCATCGGCGCGATACGCGGCCTGGCGAGCTGTAATGCGCTCGTGGCGCTTGGCAAGCGTATTGGTCACCTGTCCGGGCATGTCCTCATACTGCGCAAACGGGTTGTTATCAACATCGCCTGCAACACCGCCGTCATCATCGCGCAGGTACCAGTCGCGATCCACGTCCGCCTCGTCTTCTTCCCAGGGGCGGTCCGAAATTCCGGCTGCGTCGTCATCGTCAGCATTTGGTCTCCGGCGAACCGACTCGTCGGGAAAGGGACGGCGCCGGACACTCTCATCACCATAGCCCAGAAATGGGGTCGGTGCAAGGTATTGCGCGGCGGCACCCCGCGCCGCCGCACGACGTGCTTCGCGCGACCGACTCATGCACAATCGTCGCTCCAGAAAGGCCACGTGCTGCGACACTGACCTTGTCGGTGGAGGCTGACGCACAGGCCGCGTCATCTTCGCGACGCGTCGACGATACCATCATGCTTACCGTTGTGGATGCAGCGCAGAACACGTATCCAGTGGATGCAGACGTGTCGCTTGAAATTGAAAACTTGAAGGCGATTCTTGAAGCGGATGTCGGAGTGCCAGCAGAGCACCAAGTTCTCCAGTTCCAGTCCAAGGTCTTGGCAGACGACAAGCAGTCTCTGGCCTCGTACGGTGTCCAGGATGGCGATCTGCTGACTTTATCGGACAAGCGCAAGAGTTCCGCACCTTCTACGAGCGCCAACCCGGACTTGGCTATGGCCGAGACTGTGCGCAACCAAATCTTGAGCTCGACTCAGGTGCAAGAGAGTCTTCGCAACGTACGTGACAATGCTAACCACAGTCCAATCCCACTTTGCTTGAAGCAGCTCGTACCTCGACGGAGCAATTCACGCGCACACTGGCTTTGCAACGCGAGCAAATTGCGCAGATGCAATCTTTGCAGCAACTTCAAAATTCGGATCCTTTTGACGTGGAAGCGCAGAAGCGAATCGAAGAGGCTATTCGCCAGGAGCGTGTCGCCGAAAACATGGAACACGCTATGGAATACATTCCGGAGAGCTTCGGCAACGTTACCATGCTCTACGTGAACCTCAAGGTGAACGGCCACCCTGTAAAGGCCTTTGTCGACAGTGGCGCTCAGACGACGATTATCAGCCCGGATTGCGCTGAACAGTGTGGTATCATGCGCCTTTTGGACTCTCGCTTCTCGGGTGTTGCCAAGGGTGTGGGTACTGCCAAAATTCTGGGTCGCATTCACAGCACCCAGATCCAGCTGGGCGAGGATCAGTTTCTTCCCTGCTCGTTTACGGTGTTGGAGGTACGTATATCGGCCCCATGGAATGGATGACTAACTCTATTTACAGGGACGTGACGTCGACATGCTTTTTGGACTGGACATGCTCAAGCGGTACCAGGCCAACATCGATCTTATGAAAAATGCCTTGGTGATCAATGGTCGCGAAATCCCTTTCCTTGCCGAACATGAGCTTCCTAAGAATGCGTTTACCAACCCAGACGCTGTTCCCAGTGAACCGTCTACTAGCACAAAAGAGGCTGACCCCTCCAAGGTGGAGAAGCCTGCGTCCAGCGCTTCCAGCGATACACCCACCAGCCAATTCGCCAAGGCTGAGAGCACGTGGCCAAAAGAATCCATTTCAATCCTAACCAATCTGGGAATTCCTGACGAATTGGCCACTAAATTATTAAATGCAAGCAATGGCAATACTGACCTTGCTGCAAATATCTATTTTCAAGAAATGTAGAAATAGATACAAAATTTATTTATCGAATTATTTATTAACAAATAGAAAATGCAATTCAAAATCCATATATGTTACAATATACATTATAACACTAAGATATATCATATACAGTAGAAATAATGTTATAATAAAATTGTATTAAATTAAATCACATTTAAATTCGAACTACATTTTTAGTTTGTACATTCACTAATATTTTATATACAGTTATAGTTATAAAATGCATTAAAATGTCATAATTATCATCTTATTATTTTTTACAAATTTATTATGGAAATAAATTATTTATACAATCAGTATTCAGTGATGTCTCTTACATTCAAACTATATAGGAGAACAATTAATCGCCCTTTTAATACCCGCGCTGATTGTGTCATTTATTTTGACTTGCAAAATTTGGCCACGGGGTGGTGGGGGCAATTGAGGGTCCCACGTGCAGTCGACTGGGAAGCCTCCCAAGCTGAGGAGATTCACACGAATTTTCGCTTGGAGTGTATCGTAGGTTAGACGCACATCAGGTACACCGACAAATGCAGGCATGGGTCCCAAGAGATGCTTCTCCACTGACGTGTATGTCTCATCTGAGGTAATACCTGCCTCATCATTGCTTTTCTTTTTCTTCAGTAGGCGGTCAATGTAGGTCCAAATCCAGAATCTGTGTGACGACCTCTCAATTTGCTTAACCCAAGCTTCCATCCGTTCAAAACGAGGGAACTGAAGAGCAAGCTCAGTATGGTTCAGGATTGAGCGGTCCAGTTTAGATGTCTTGAGTTGATAGTGCGAGAGGAGATCCGTGTAACGCCGGAGAGGGCTAGTAACTCGAATGTATCCTCCAGAGAACAGCGCGTCACTGTCTGGGCTGTTCACATCCATAGGGACAATTCCAAGACCATAGTGCCTGCCCGGCTTTGTTGAGAAGTAACCTGGAGACATAAAGATATCTCGTTTCTGGAGTTCGGTAATAGGGAGCGATCCTGTAACTGGGTCCTTCAGTTTGTCGATGATGGCGATTTGCCCTACCTCTGGCGCATCTTGCAAGCGGTAAGGCATTGGTATTTCATGTTCTGCACTGAAGCTCGCTGCAACTCGGCCCGCAAGAAGCATCATTTCGCTAACCATAGTCTCCGACGAAATACCGCCAGGCAACCCATCGAACGTGCCTGGCTTTACCAACAGATTCGGGTCAGTCAATTGTAACTGAATATCAGGGAATCCATTGAAAAACTTTGGCTTGTCCAACGTCTTTGATGCGAGGATAGGGAGAGGTAGGGGATTCATCGACAACTCGTTTACCAGATTCCCAGCGTTAACACCATTTCCGAAGCGCACACGACGAGCAAGCAGCTTTCCCGCCATCTGAGCCAGACTCTTGAGTTCACGCTGCGTGTGTTCAGACTTCAATGATGAGGAACAGTCACGGGCAATCTTCTTATGAGAGAAGAAGTGGTTCACCTCGTCATAGTTTAGTGTATGCACATTGCGCACGAAAGCAGGGCGCCATTGGAAGTCAAGCACCTTACCTGAGTCCTCAGCAAGTCGCGCACTGAATGTCATTACGCGCTGTTTCCGTGCGCCATCGTTGGATTGGTCCCTTAGGCTCATTCCTTCGTAGGTAGCAAAGTCTGGAAACAAGGGCCATTGAATCTCGGGAAAGTAGATACTGGAATACTTTTGCTGGGCTTCCAGCGCCAATGGGTGATCAGGGGGGATACGAGCGCTAGGATCAGCAACGTGGATATGAATCCAGCATTCGCCTTCTCTAACGTGCTCGATTGAAATCCCATCATCGAGCTCATGAGCCGTGGCAGAATCAATCACATATACAGGTAAGTCGTGAAAGTCGTGTCGTTCTTTCTCCTCTTTTGAATCCAGCTCGGGACGAGTACGCGACTTGGCATGAAGAGCTGCATTTTGGTTTGCATTCTCTTCCACATTTTTCAGATAGGTATCCAAAGTATTCGGATCTTCCCAAGGAGTCAGGGCACCCAACCGGATCAAAAAGTTGAATACAAGTGCATGCTGCAGATCCGTACCAGCAGAAAAAATGCTGGTCTCTGTGTCAGACAGCACGGGCTGGTCAGCCTGAATGACCTTGGGTGGGATCTTGTGGGGATGCACATTCTCCATAGTAGGGTGCACAATAGGCTCAAGATGCACATGTGCGCCCACGCGTTTGATGATGGACATGGCGACACTACCAGTGGGATCGTCTTGCAGTTCACGACGGTTTCCGACGCTGATTTTCAAAAACTCAATAATGTCCTTGTCTGTCGAGGTCCATTCCAGCAGCGAACCGTCGTCCCAGAAAGGACCTGGCAAAGTCGTGATCTTCCCATCGGAGTTAGGTGGCATCTCCCTGTTCTGCTCATGCCACTGGATGACGAGCTGTGCACGTTCACAAAATCCGTCCAGAATGGCTACAGCCTCGGTCATATCGTAGTTTTGCATGACCGCTGCGTCTTCGAGACCACCTGGTCCAAGCGCTGCCATGCTGGCACGAGCCCACGAGGACACTCTGGAGATAATCTGCTGCTCGTGCAAGGAGCGGTACGTGAACATCTGGCTGTGCCGATGTGTCGTGGAGTCAACCAAAAACTGTTTAGGGTGGTTCATGAAAAGGGAGTGCATCGCGAAGATGGTCTCGCCACGAAAACGCTCCTTGATTTCTTCTTTCCCCTTCGCAAGGAACGTGAGGTATCGAATGAGTAACTGCGTAGCTTCAATAGTAGTAAAACTACCCCGGTGCAAGAGCTCAAGACCCATTTCCAGATATTTATGCTCAGGCGTGTCTTGGTACCGAGACAGGTCTCCCTCGGCTCCTTCCATCTGCTCTTGGAGGAACAAGGCGCGGAATGCGGGGTATATCCTTTGAATTTCTTGGTCCGTCTCGCGCTGCAAGTGACGAATCTTCCTGCAAATCCACGCCCGGCGTTCGAATCGTGCGAGGTCCAGCGGCTCAGCTTCCATGAAAGAATTGTCACTGCTCGCGCTTTGGCGCAATGCAAGCAACTCTTCGTGTGAGATACTCTCCTCCTCCGGAATCGCAACCGGAGCTGCGGACACCCGCGCCGTGGATGCAGCGACATAGTCGCGTTTTAGCGGTGCAGCGTCCAGCGCCATCTTTTTCCCTACAAAATTGGGAAACTGAAGCATGACATCGGTCGAGCGCACCAATTCCAAGACACCCGAGATGACGACCACGGCGAGAGAAGCACCGTGTCCTGAACCGGAGCTGTCCTGGTCTTCAGGGATCGGGAGTACGACGCCTGAAAACGTACGTCCAGTTCTGCGTACTTCGACAAAGTCGCCTGGCTGAATTTCTTCCATCTTGGCCGCCGAGGCGCCGATGTGGATCTTGTAGTCCAGTTTGGCCGCTAGTTTGCTGTCCTGTACATCCACGGACGATGAATCCCACTTGCTCTGCTTGGCGCGTTCATCGAGCAACGGGCGGCCCGTCGGACGCAGCGTCGGCGCGTTCTTCCTGGGCCAAGACTGCGACTCGTGACGGGGTCGCGTACGGAACTTCCGCGCACGATCCTCGCGCAGGAGCCATGCGGTTGAGTGCATTCCCCTGCGAATCACGCCTCCGATCGCCTGGTGCACGGCTGCGGAGCGCAGCATGCTCCCCCGGGTCACGCTCATTTGGGTGCACGACGCTACGCGCCACTTTCGAGCCCTCCACCTGAGTTCCTCCCCCACGTGATGTACGGTTGAACGTCGTGAAGCTACGGGTTTATAGATGTCAGGTTGAGTGAGCATATGAATAGCAATCGTCGTTTAGTTCTCACCAGCGGGGGCCTTGATCACGCTGGTGTCGGGAACACCGGGGAGGGGGAACTTGGTGGCGAAGGCCTGGACTTCCTCAGCGAGCTTCTGGAGCTGCTTGCGGCCCTCGCCTTCGCCCTCGGTGGCCTTGGCGATGAAGTCCTTGAGCAGCTTCGAGCCGGCCTCCTCCTGGAGCACACCGGCGATCTGCACGACGCGGTGCAGGAACTCGGCAACGGTCTCCATGTCCTTCTCGGTCATGCTGCGCGAGGTAAGGGCGTTGGAGCCAATGCGGACACCACCCGGCACGACGGCCGAAGTGTCACCGGCAACGGCGTTCTTGTTGAGGGTGATGTGCACAAGGTCACAGAGCTTCTCGACCTTGGAGCCGGTGAGGCCGGCGGGGCGGAGGTCCCAGAGGACCAGGTGGTTCTCCGAGCCGTCGGTCTGGAGGCGGTAGCCGTATTCGAACAGCTTCTTGGCAAGGGCCTGGGTGTTGGCACGCACCTGCTTGGCGTACTGCTTGAAGGCGGGGTCAGCGACCTGCTTCAGCGCGACGGCCACAGCGGCGATGGTGTTGTTGTGGGGACCACCCTGGCAGGCAGGGAAGACGGCGGCGTTGACGCGCGCCTCGAGGTCGGCCTCGCGGTCCTTGCGGAAGAAGATCAGACCGGCACGGGGACCACGGAGGGTCTTGTGGGTGGTGGTGGTGACCACGTCACAGTACTCGAAGGGGTTGCTCTGCTCCTTGGCGGCGACGAGACCCGAGATGTGGGCAATGTCGGAGAGGAGGTAAGCGCCCTGGGACTTGGCGACGTCCGCAAGGAACTTGTAGTCCCAGTCACGAGGGTAGGCCGAGCCACCGCAGACCAGCAGACGGGGCTTGAAGAGGTTGGCGTTGGTCTTCAGGCGCTCGTAGTCGATGCGGCCAGTCTCCCGGTCAACCTGGTAGGGGAACGACTGGAAGTAGATCGACGAGGCGGTGATCTTCTTCTTGGCGGTGTAGTAACCGTGGGTCAGGTGGCCACCGTCAGGGAGACCGAGACCCATGATGCGGTCCTGAGGCTGGATCAGCGCGGTGAACGCGGCAAAGTTGGCGGTCGAGCCCGAGTAGGGCTGGACGTTCACGCCCCAGACCTTGGGGTCGAGGTCGAAGGCCTCGAGGGCACGCTTCTGGGTGAGAGACTCAAGCTGGTCGATGTATTCGTTACCACCGTAGTAGCGGGCGCCGGGCAGACCCTCGGAGTACTTGTTGGTGAGGATCGAACCGTTGGCCTGCATGGTGGCCAGCGAGGTGAGGTTCTCCGAGGCGATCAGCTCGAGACCACGGAACTGACGGTAGGTCTCGTTATCGATGATCTGCTGGATCTCCGGATCGGTCTCAGCCAGGGGCTTGTAGAGAACCGCGTTCTGGGTCAGTGCGACCACGTACGAAATCGGTGGGAACGGGAATCGAAGACATGGTGCGTAGGGAAGTAGCAAAGGTACGAGCAATAGGCTTGTTAATACGGGCCTTAAGAGAAGAAGAGTTGATTAGCAGCGGAACTCGGGATACACGCGCAAATGCGGACATACTGATCAACAAGAAAGAGGTTGCAAAGCCTTCTGGGAAAGAAGTTGTCTCACCCACGGCCCCAAGACTTGTCGGAATGACTCGGCCGATGGAAACCGCTTATAGTATCTGCCTGCACAGCCTCCACATAAGCACGTCTTTGCTTCCGTCGCAGGATGGGACGCGCCGAGGCCGGCACGCCGTACGTCACCATGAGCTGACCCCAGGAAAGCTATCGGCAATGCGATGAAAGCACGCGGACTTACGCGGCTGCGCTGGTACTGCCAAGTGTGCCAGAAAGCATGCCGCGATGCAAATGGATACAAAATGCATATTTCGTCAGAGGCGCATGCGCGGCAGCTTGCTGCAGCCACCGGCGAGGGCGGCCAGCGCGCAGGCAAGGTTGTCCATGACTACAGCTCGCAGTTCCAGCGCGAGTTTGTGATTCTACTAAGCAGGCGCTTTGGCACGCGCCGCGTGCTCGCGAATCAAGTATACCAAGAATATATCCAGGACCGCCACCATGTGCACATGAACGCGACGCGGTGGGTGTCTCTATCCGAGTTTGTCAAGTACCTCGGCCGCGCCGGAATTGCGCGCGTAGAGGAGAGCGAGCTCGGCTGGTTTGTCTCGTGGATCGACAACTCGCCTTCGGCGCGCGCGCGGCAGGACGCCGCCCAAAAAATGGACCGCCAGAAAGTTGACGACGAGCAGCGGTCGCGCAAGCTGCTGGAGGAGCAGATCAAGCGTGCCAAGAAGGACGATACTGAGGATGTGATTGCTGAGCGCAAGGACGAAGGGATCAAGCGCACGGACGAGGCGCCCGTGAAAATTGCCTTGGTGAACAAGCCTCGAGACGAGCCCGCCTCCGAGAGCGCTGCGCCGGCCGCTCCCTCGGCACCGTCCCCTGCTCCCTCCTCCACTACACCACCCCCATCGAAGCCGCCGGGCCCTGCGCCCGGCGTCTTTTCGATGCGCCTAAATCCACTCAAAGCCGCGAGTCAAGCCGCACGGCCCAATCCCCTCGCGGACAAGTCTGCCCCCCCCAAGAAGCGCCCCCCCCCGACGCACCTCGGTGCAGCGGAGCGCATTATCATGGAAGAGCAGAGCCGCAAGCAAGGATTTAAACGCAAGGACGAGCCTTCTCGCCCCGCAGGTCCGGTGCCCGAGCCGGGCGCGAAGCGGAGCCGATTTTAGCGCTCCGTGCGAGGATCGGGCGTGGCAGTTTGTAATCTGGCGCAAGGCATTTGCCGGGCCCCGTAGTCATCACGTGTATAAAATTCCGGGACAACACGGAGGTGGCTGTCGTGAGTGGCCGATCTGTCTCCTATTGGCCTAAGAGGTCCCCCCGGCACGCGCGCTGCTTCTTCTGCGCAAAGGCCCGGGCCTCTCCATTACCACTCTCCTAGACGAGCGTCGGAGCCAAAAACATCCGCTAGCTCCATGTCTGTGCCCAGGTCTTCGACTAGCGTGCTGCGTTCTGTGCCCGCCCAGCTGCGGGCGTCGCGCACGTTCTCTACCTCGAGCCCCGCCTCGGTCCCTGTCGCTGCTCTGGTACGTTTCCCTTCTGACGACAGAACGAGACTGCGCCTGTTGTTTCGCTCACTGTTGCTGCGCGTGCTGGCCCCGGCTTCGAGACGACTGAGGGTGTGTCCCACGCCCTCAAGAACTTTGCGTTCAAGTCGACCAACTCGCGCTCGGCTCTCCGCATCGTCCGTGAGGCCGAGCTGAACGGTGGTGTGCTCTCCGCTTCGCTCAGCAAGGAGCACCTGCTGCTCACTGCCGAGTTCCTCAAGGGTGACGAGGACTACTTTGCAGAGCTCCTCGCCGAGGTCGTCTCGTCGACCAAGTACTGCAAGTACGAGTACAGCGAAGAGGTCATCCCCTCGATCGTCGCCGACGTCGAGCAGGCTTCGCAGGACCCCGTCGTGCGCGGTCTCGAGTCGCTCCTCGCTACTGCTTACCGCAACAGCGGTGTGGGTGCTTCGCTGTTTGTGAACCCCGCTGCCCCGGTCTCGGTCGATGCCGTTAGGTCGTTCGCCGGCCAGGCCCTGAACCGCGCCAACCTCGCTGTGGTCGGTAGCGGCATGAGCCAGCAGGCGCTCCAGTCGCTCGTCGAGGCTCACTTCTCCGAGGTGCCCGCCGGCGAGGCCCTCAAGCCCACCGAGTCGAAGTACTACGGCGGCGACTTCCGCGCCCCGATCACCGACTCGCACGGCCACCCCCTTCCCCAGGACCACTTCTTCCTGGCCTTTGAGGGCGCCTCGCGTTCCAAGGGCCCCGAGGTCGCGGTCCTCGAGGCTCTCCTCGGCGGCGAGCCCTCGGTCAAGTGGTCGCACGGCGCCTCGCCCCTCGCTCGCATCCGCCAGCAGGTTGAGGGTGCGCGCGCCCACTCGTTCAGCGCCTCGTTCCAGAGCACTGGTATCCTGGGTCTCCACGTCGCCGCGCCCACCGGCAAGGTGACCGACGCCGCGAAGCTCGCCGTCGAGGCCCTCAAGAACGTCGCCTCGGGCGCCCCCGCTGCCGAGGAGCTCTCGCGTGCCAAGGCCAACGCCAAGTTCGCCGCTGCCTCGCAGCTCGAGGGCTCGCGCATCGCCTCGCACGAGACCGGTGCCGCGCTCCTCCTCGACGGCGCCAAGGTCTCGGTCGAGGAGCAGCTCGCTGCCCTCGAGGGTGTCTCGGCCACGGACGTGTCGACCCTCGCCGAGTCGCTGCTCAAGAGCAAGCCCACGGCCGCTGCTCTCGGTGCCGTGAAGCAGCTCCCATACGCGGACGAGCTCCTCTAAGTCATAGCTTTGCTAGTTGGGTTCCTTATCACCTGCCACGTGGTCCCGTTCCACCATGACCGACGCACGGCCTATTGTCGTGCAGACTAGCGCGATCCCCTCGCCGCTCCTGAAAGAGGCGCACGAGCGGGGCGCTATCCAGCTCAAGCTCTGGGAGCGCGACGAGTCGACGCCGGACGACGTCCAGAGCGCCAACCGCGAGTGGATCCTGAACAATGTGGCCGGAGCCAGCGCGCTCGTCGTGCTGCTCTCCAATAAGGTCGACGCCGAGGTGCTCGACAAGGCGGGCTCCTCGCTCAAGGTCGTGTCGACGATGAGCGTCGGATACGACCACGTTGACGTGAATGCGTGCAAGGAGCGCGGCATTCGTATCGGCTACAGTACGTCGCTCGGCTGACGCAGCGCCGGACGTGCTCTCGGGTGCCGTCGCGGACACCACCCTCCTCCTCATGCTGATGATTACGCGCCATGCGCTGGTTGCGAACCGCATCGTGACGTCGGGTGCATGGCGCTTCACGCCGATGACGCCTACGGTACGTGGATCACCTAATGCAGACCCTTACTGGCCCAAGCCTCGAAGGCAAGACGATCGGCTTCTTGGGCTTTGGGAGCATCGCACAGTTTGTCGTGCGCCGCCTCCTCTCGTTCTCCCCGGCCAAGGTGCTCTACACCACGTCCAAGCCCAAGCCGTTTGCGTTCGACAACGAGGCCTTTGCCACGCTCGCCCAGGACCCGTTCCTGCAGGCGTCGCAGGCCGCGCACGGACGTCTGCCGATCGAGATCGCCAACGAGCCCGCACTCGAGAAGATGGCCGCCGAGGTCGACGTGCTGGTCGTCTTGGCGAACTACTCGCAGTCAACGCACCACATTGTCAACGCCTCGCTCCTGTCCAAGATGAAAAAGTCGGCCTACCTCGTGAACATTGCGCGTGGGCCGCTCGTCGACACCGCTGCACTCGTCGACGCGTTGAAGCGCGACGAGATTGCAGGCGCAGCGCTCGACGTGATCGAGGGCGAGCCCAACGTGTCGCGCGACAGCCCGATTCTCGAGCCGGAGCTGGCCGATAAGGTGGTGCTCCTTCCCCACATCGGCAGTGCCACGATCGAGACGCGCGAGACCATGGCGCAATTTGCCGCCCAGAATGCGCTCGGCGCGCTCGGCGTGCGTGACGACAAGCCGGACGCGATGCCTGCTGAGCTCAAACTCTAGTAGCTATTCCTCGTCACTATCACTCGCATAGGCAGCGAGCCCGCCTAGGGCATTCGCCGGCGCCGCCTGGACCTTTTGCTGCCGCAATGCCGCGAGCGAGCGCACCGCCTCGTCGCTGAGCAGCCCCTTCTTTGGCGCGGGCTCCTCCTTTTTCGCAGCCGGCTTCGGGGCGTGCTCCTTGTTGTAGGCCTCCCAGCCCTTGCGGTTCTCCTCGTCGAGCCGCGCCGCCTCTTCGGGCGAGAGGGCGAGGCGCTGGCGCTTGGCACGCGTATACTCTGCCCAGTCGACCGTGGGGTCGTCCTTGAGTCGCGCATAGTCCGCCTCCTGCTCTTCGCGCGCCGCATCGACGGCGGCAATATGCTTCTCGCCCTGCTCGCGCAGGTGCGCCTCTTCCTTCGGGAAGGTCTCGTTCTTGGGGTCGTCGGTCGACCAGCGCACGTTGAGTACCTCGTCATGGTCGAGCGACTGGTGCATCATGGCCTCCTTGGCAAACTGTGCATTCGCCTCGTACTTGTAGGTAACAAACGCAATGCCACGGCCGATCATTGCACGCACGCGCTCGATCTCACCCCACTCGCTAAAGTGGCGGCGCACGATCTTGGCCATCGCGCTCTTCTCACCGTCGGGATCGTCCGACTCCTTGGTGTTGCCGGTGCGCCGGAAACTCAGCGAGGTGTCCTCGTTGATGCGGCCGACGTACAGCGTGCGGTTCACGCGGTGCATCGAGCCGACACCGCCCATGTCGTCACGATACGACCCATGCTTCTCGCGGCCAAAGATATCCACGCCTTGCTCCGCCACCTCGTTCGCACGGGGGAGGCGGTGAAGATAGGTACAGTTTGCGCTGCGTTAGTCGTGCGACGTACCCATTCGGACAGCTTCCACGCGCAAAGAAGAGGCAGCAGTACGCCGCATCCTGCATGATACCGCCCCCGGCAGCCTGGCGCACACGGATATCGGCGCGCGTGTAGCCCGCATCGCGCGCAAGGTCGCATCGGGTCTCGGAGTGCTTCTTGTTGTGGGGACCGCCGTCGTCCGTGTCACCGTGCGACATCTTGTTGTACCAGATATTATAGGTCATACCCGCGGACGCCGACCGCTCAGCGCGCGTCCGGATCACATCCAGCTCCTCAAAGGAGATCTGCGGCCGCGCGGGGCGCGCATACGCCACGTCCTCCGCCTGGGCGTTCATGGTGAAAAGAGTGGAGCCCGATCGCCCGATCCTTCTCATGCCCCGTGCGGTGTACACGACGCTGGTGGTGCTGCTCCTGCGGCCGGCCGCAGGGGTGGACGCGCAGCGCATGCAGAGCTTGCAGCGCATTAGGCATACGTACGATGCGGCGTACACGCGGTGGCTGCCGCACATTACGCTCATTCCCCCGTTTCAGATAGAGAAAGAGGCCGAAGGGGAGGGCGTCCCTCCGTCCCTCGCACAGACCCTGGACGGGGTCAGCACCGACGCGCAAAAAGCGTGCGACCGCGCGGCAGCGCATACACTACGCCTCGCAGAGATCGGAACGTTTCGGCTGCGGCGGTACGAAAACGTGCACTTGCGGCCCGACGCAGCGACCGCGTCGCCGCTCATGGCCCTCCAGCGCGACCTGCAGAAAGAGGTCGCGCCGCATATTCCCAAAGGCAAGCGGCGCCGCGAAAAGTTTGTGCCGCACGCATCACTCGGCCAGGCGTACGCCGCGGATGACAAGCAGGAAATCATCTTCGAGGCGACGCGCGACCTCGGCCTCGACCGCCCCGAGCCTGGCCTTGTTGTCCAGGCCGACCGTATCCAGGTGATGTACAAGCCGTCGCATGAAAAAGGGGCGTATAATCTATGGCGCGAGCTTGTACTACCACATAGTTAGGTATAGCGGTCCCACAGCCACACATCGAGCGGGAAGCCGACCGAGTGCGCGAGGGCTTTGAGTTGGGTATAGGGCATGTTGACGCGGTACTGCATCGAGCCGAGCTTGCCGGCGGGCGACATGCGCACAAGCAGCTTTTGCGCGACGAGCTCGTTGATCTGTGCGAGCGCCGTCGCCGAGCGGCTCCAAAACTCGCCGGCGACGTGCTCGAGATGCAGCTCGTGGGGGTTGTCGTGCGTGCGCGAGGCGCGGTCGTTGGCGGCGAGCAGTGCGTCCTCGTTCAGATCCTGCTCAAAGTCGGCGAGCAGTGCGTGGTAGATTGCGAGCAAGCGCTCGAGCGTAAAGGTGCGCGGCCCCCAGAACTGCGGCCGATTCCAGATCTCTTTTTCGCCTTCGTCCTCGAGCAGCGCCGCGTCGGCGGCGGCCTGCCCTTTTCCGCGGCGCTTGCGCTTGCGCGAGTTGCCGAGCTCGCGTACAAAGTACTTGACATCGGTCTTGGTCGGGTTGTACGACGCAAGGAACGCAGAGATGAGGAGAAAGGCCGACATGGCCGGGAAGCCTGTGCGCCCCGGCCACGGAAAAGGCAGCGCAGGCGCGGTAGTAGCCGGCGCGCGTGCCTTCTTTTCCTTTTCCTCGATCCACTGCGTCGGGCCGACGGTGCGGGGCACGAGCTGGTGCAGCGCGTCGCGAATCAGCTCGGAAATGCTCGGCATGAGCGCGGCAAGGTTCGTCGTCTGTTTCTCGTACACGGTGACGAGGAGCACGCGCCAAATGGCCGCTGCAATCGTGCGAATCTCGTGCTCGTCGCGCACCGCGCCTTTGATCGAGTCGTACAGAAGCGCCGCATAGTGTTTGTGCAGTGTCCTGAGTGCTTTCGCATCGGGCAAGGGGGTATTTGGATACGCCTCGGCAAACGCTGCGTCGCACGCGTCGACGTCGCTAGCAAGGAGCGTAAGTACGTCGTCGCGGGGCAGGCGGGGGATATAAAGCGAGATCGGTGCTGCAGAGATTGTGCGTCCGGACGTGTCGCGAAAATCGGCCCAGGGCAGCGTCGAGCGAAAGACCACGACGAGGCGCCCTTGCAGCTCGGCAAGCTCGGCAAGAAGAGGCAGCATCTCCCACACAGACTCGGGCCACACATCGCGTGTGCGCTCCGCGTCGTGGACGACCAGAATGAGCTTGTTGCGCGCCGCGAGCTTTTTGATCGTGAGTAGAAATGCGCCGAGGTCGGCGCAAGCTTCTTTTCCGCCCCACTGGCGCACTACACTCGAAAAGAGCAGGCGGGGTGTGCATGCGACGAGGGGGCTGACGTGCGCGACGTGCATGCCAGGCTCGGCGTGGAGATGGGCTCGGAGCAGTGTGTCGGCACTTGTCGGGCTATTGGCCGCGTGCACGAGAATTGCGGGTGGACTTGGGGCTGTGGGCTGTGTGAGGGATGCGACGTACCTTGAGCAGTGTATGTAGCGTGGATACCGCGCGGTCCCAAGCGGGAATGCCGCTGGGGACGCCTCGGACGCCCAGCGACGCTGCATCCATTGTGGAGGAAGTGGAGAGTGGAGGAAGCGAGGGAGGCAGGGAGAAGCATGCGGTAAAGGGTACAGTCCGTGTGAATGGGCGCTGCTACATTGAGCAGCGAGCAGCACGTTGCATGATACGGACGAGATACCGACATTTCCAAGCAACAGGCACAACCGCAACTCGACACGGACAATTGCTTGATTTAACATGTCCCATCTTGCCGATTTCCCTTGCAACGTGCGCTTCCTAGTGCATGCCGTAGTCTATTCATGCGAGCTCTCGTCTTCCATACAGAACGTGTATACATTATGCTCATGCTACTTACGAGCAAAAGTGAAGACCCTTCAAAAAGGCCAACATGGAAATCTCCTCCTCGGGTGACAAGCCGTACGAGACGCGGTGCAGCTGCGCCGAGTGCCAGATCGAGTTCCATCCCGCACCTGCAAACGGCATGTTGGGGATCCACCACGGCTGCGGGGGTGGCGGCCACTGCGGGCAGTCTGCGCGCTCGTCGTCGTCCGGGATCGAGGTGTCGAGCACCTTCTTGGGCAGCGCCGGGTCGAGCGCGGCTGGGCGCGCCAGGCCGACGCCGTCGACGGTGCCGTCCGCGAGCGCCTCTTCCATACCCGTGCGCGTGCGGAAGCCGCCCGTGACAATAATACGCATCTTGGAGTCCTTCGACATCACCGAGTGGCAGCGCTGGGCAAAGCCAATAAAGAAGCCCTCGCGCGCCTTGGAGCGCTCGCTCTTGGGCTTGGCCGGCGCATTGTCAAACATCTTGGGCTTCTCATAGGTGCCGCCGCTGACTTCCACAAAGTCGACGCGGCGTGTCTCGGCGAGCCAAAGGACGTTCTGCAGCGCATCGTCCTCGGTGAGGCCGCCCGAGACATAGTCGCTCGAGTTGAGCTTGATGCCGACCGCGAACGACGCGGGGACGCGCGGCGCAATCGCCTCGATAATCTCCTTGATGATGCGGAAGCGGTTCTCGGCGCTGCCGCCGTACTGATCCGTGCGCTGGTTCGTCACCGGACTCAGGAACGTCGAGAGGAGGTAGCCGTGCGCGGCGTGCAGCTCGATACCGTCAAAGCCGGCCTGCGCACAGAACGCCGCGCCATCTGCAAAGCGGCGCACGACGTCCTGCACGCCCTCGGTCGTGAGCGCGGTCGGCGTGCCAAACATGGCCTTGTCGAGGAACGTCTGCTCGGCGCCCGACTTCATCGGCACGGGCGACGGCGCGACGGCGGGCTGCCACGGCGCACGGCCCGCGCCGCGCGCCGACTGGCGGCCACAGTGCACGAGCTGCACGACGGCGAGCGAGCGCTTGCCCTCTGTCGCAGGCACGGCCGGGCGCGCATCGTCAGGAGCACGGCCGGTGCACACACGGGCCCAGCGCGTAAAGGCCTCGAGGTACTCGGCGTGCTCCTTCTCGTTGCCGGGACGCGGCAGGACCACGTCAAACATGAGACCAATGTAGCGCGAGTCCACACCGACGTTGCCGGTAACCACCATGCCCCAGTCGCCCTCGGCCCAGGCGCGGTAGAGTTCAAGGAGCTCCTTGTTCGGCTTGCCGCCGCCAAACTTGGCCATCATCTGCTCCATCGGCGCCTTGGTCAGGCGGTTGGGCATCACTGCGCCGCACGGCAGCTCAAGGGGCGAGCTCAGTTTCTGCGTCGACATGATGAACAACTACAACGAGGGATGCGGGGTATTTAAGGACCGTGTATGCGATCACGGGGATAAGGCAGCTCCGCTCGGGGATAAGCAAGGTCTGGACGCGCGTACGGTGTCTCGGAACGCGCGTACGGCGCATCCGGCCGCGCATAGGGGAAATAACCCATGTTGGGGGCCGTGGGAAGAAGCGGCGGCCGCAGCACCGGCACCGGCTCTTCGTAGCGCTCGCGCACGTACTCGGGGCGGTACTCGGGGCGGTACTCGCGCGGCTCGGGGCGGTACTCGGGACGGTACTCGCGGTACTCGTCACGATAGCGCTCGTCGTAGCCGTAGTTGTACACAGGGAAGCGCTCGTACCCCTCGCGGTAGTACACAGAAGGGCGGGGGGGGTACGCATAGGGCTGCGACGCCCACTCTGGCGGCGGCGGCGGCGCGGCCGCCTCGTCGTCCGTCTCGTCCTCGTCGGCCGGCGCAAGGAACGCGGCAGGGTCCGCCGGCCAGCCCTCGACCGACGCCTTGGCCTCGTCGCTGAGCTGCGCGTACCACCCATTGACAAACTCGACCGCCGCCGCGCTGCGCTTCTCGTACGGCAGCGCGACATTCTCGACGGCGAGCGCGGCAGCCGCCTGAAAGTGGCTGCTCTCGCTCGCGTGCCGCGCGAAAAAGTTGCGTGTCTGCGCGGCAGTCTTGGCCGGGAACGCGGTCGCAAGCGCCGCCCAGTCCTTGCCGTGGAGCGCAAGGAGGCGCAAAAACTCCGCACGCTCGGTCATCGACCAGTGCGGCCCGCGCGAGCGGCTCTTGGGCTCCTCGTTCTCGTCGCGCTTCGGACGGGGACGGGGGCGCTTCTTGGGCGCAGGCGCGATGCCGGCGAGCGCCTCGAGCGCCTCGGCCGCAGCGAGGTCGCGCTCCTCGGCCTGAGTAGGCACGGGCTCGGCGGCCTCGGGCGTGCGTGGCTTGGTGCGTGGCCGCTTGGCGCCCGGCGTCTTTTTGTCCTCGTCGAGGCGGCGCTTGGGCGTCTTTTCCTCCTCGTCGCCTTCGGGCTCCTCGGGGCCGGCCATGTCGGCCATGAGCGCGCTGCCCTTGGCCTTCTTTGGGCGCGTCTTGGACTTGCGCTTGCGCTCGCGGCTGCGTGTGCTCAGCGCCTTGAAGTCGTTGCCGGGCAGGTGCTTGTGCAGGTAGTAGAACGCGACGCACTGCTGCATCGTCTTGTGGGGCAGGCCACGCGCAATGCGCCCAAACTGCTTGGGGTACAGCGCGTAGCGCTTCGTAAAGATCGCCTGCTCCTCGTCGCTCCACACGTCGGGGTCGTAGCCGCCAAAGTAGAAGTCGACGGGGTCCGCCACGTACCCATTGTCGTGGTCGATCAAGGGCAGGTCGCCTGCGACACGCACCGCCATGTCTGGCGCCGTCGCGGCCGTGCGGGCGGCACGCGTCACGGGGTCCTGCATCTCGGCATTCTCGAGCGAGGCCAAGATCTCGAGGAACTCGGCCTCGGAGCGCACCGCATCGCCAAAGCCCGCGCCGGCGCCGCGCCGCGAGGTGCGCGCGGCGAGCGGCGTCGCAAGCGCGGACTGGGCATTCGCCGGCTCCTCTTCGTGGCCACTGACCGACGCACGGCGCTGCATCTCGCGGCGCTCGTACACCTTGTCGAGGTGCTCGCAGTACTTTTTCCACGCGGCATTCAGCGTACGGTACTCGGCCTTGAGCGCCGCGACCTTGGCCGCACGCTCGGCACGCTGCTTTTCCGCGGACGCCTCGAGCACCGACGTTTTGCACTCGGGCCACTCGGTCGGCGCGCGCTCGTGCGCCAGCACCGCCGGCACCGTGATCGACGCAGCGGCGCGGCGGTTCTCGTCCAGGAGCGCGGTGACGTGCGTCGTGGACAGGGGGTACGTCGCGATGAGCTGCTTGGCCAGCGCATGCACCTCGGCCGCGGTCTCCTCCGAGACCGCATGGCCGGCCGTGTCTTGGACGATGCTCTCGCCGACGGGCGTCGTGGCAGGCACGCCGCCCTCGGCCATGAGCTGCTCGTCGACACTGTCGGCCATCGCACTGTCGGCCATCGCGTCGCGGGACGAGGTCGGGGACGCGGGCACCGCGTCCGCCGTGTTGGAAACACGGCCATCCTCGGCAGACTGCAGCGCACGCTCGGTCGCAAGGATCTTTTTCTCTATCGCTTCGTCGTCCAATGGAAGCGAGACCGAGGGGACGGGCTTGGCAGGCGGCACGGTCAGCGTCGGGCGCTTGACGCTCGTCTCGATACGCGTCGTCGGGACGACCGGGCCATGGTGCAGCTGCGGCTCGGTGGGGTGCAGCGGCGTGGCCAGCGCCTCGGCGGGCGCCTTGACGAGCGGCTCGGCCGGCCATTCCAGCGAGGCGCCGACCGGCGCATGTGTCGGAACGACGGCCGACGCCGGAGGCTCGCCGACAACGGCGCGCTTGAGGGGGTCGAGGGGAGTCGTTGGGACTGGCTCGCCATGCGTCCGGATCGGCAGGACAGGGGTATCTTGAGGAAAGGCGGGGAGCGCCGAATTAGAGGGAGCAGAGGTGGCATTAGCAAGGGAAGGAGGGTCAGAAAGGCGAGGCACAGAGGGGACAGATGCAGATGGCTTGGGGGTTTTGGGCTGAGCGCTCTGCCTATCTGCGTCGGCAGCCATGTCGGCAATGCGTACTTGCTCTGCGGCACGTTTTGCTTGTTCGGCGTCGCGCTCGGCCTGTTTTTGTGCTTCGCGCTCTGCGGCTTGTGCTTCACGCTCTGACGCTTGCGCTTCAGCCTCTTTTCGCTCGGCTTCCTGCTGTTCCGCTTGTGCACGCTCTGCCGCCTGCGCGTCTCTTTCTCTCTGCTCTTGCTCTCTCCGCTCTGCTTCGTGCTGCTCGTCGTCACGTCCGGGCGCTTCGCCAGCATCTGCCTCGGACAGGTCCATACCGTCCGAGCCACTATCGTTGTGGCGCGCCGCGCGCGACGACTCGTCGACCGCCATTCCTTCGAGCGGCCGCGCCTCGCCTTCGGTCTTGATAGGCGTGCTGCTGCTCTCCTGCTCGCCAGTGACGCGCTCCGTTTCGAACGCATCACGCCGCGCATCGAGCGGCGCGTGTACAGCACGTTCGCGCTCCTGCTCCATCTCTCTTGGCGGCACGTCCCAGCGTGACCCCTTGCGCTCTCTTTTCGGCGCGTCGACGCGTTCGTCTCTGCTGGGCTCGGAGTAATCGAGCTCGCTCGCTTTGGGCTCTTCTGGCGCGCCGTAAATATCGCTCTCCTCCTCCTTGTACGGCGGCGCAGGCGCCGGCACGCCGCTGTCGAGGCGGTCGTAGTCATAGTACCGCTGGTCGTCGCGTGCGTACTTGCGCTGGGCGCGGCGGTCTTTTCGCGACCACCCCCCATCACGCTGCCCTCGGTCGCGTCCGCGGCCGCCCCATGCGCGCCACCGCGTGCCCTCTGGCGGCACCGGGGGCGCGAGCGGCTCGCGTCGGTCCCATGGCGAGCGCGTCGCGCCGAACGCCGGCGCCCACCCCGACGCGCGCGCTTCTTGTCCTGGATGATCTGTATGGTTTGTGTGGATGCGTTCGGAGCCCGGCATGCCAAACGGCCGCTCAACGCGCCGTCCGTCGTGCGGGCGCTCCGCCTCGCGTCCAGCCATCGCGGGGGGATCCAAACCGCGGCGCTCTTCGCTCCGCTCTCGGCCGAGACGCCACGCGCCGCAGCGGAGCGCCGCGCCCCGGCGCTCTTGTCTTCTCCCTTCGTGTACCTGGTGGACTTTGATAGCGAAGATGGCGATGAAACGTATTAGCAAGGTGTGTGCGCTAGTAGGCTGACCCTAGGAATTGGCGGATCTCGGCCGTGATCCGCCGTCTTCGTGCAGTGCTGGCCCGACGGGCGACAACATGTTCCAGGTACGTGTTCCAACTAACGCAGTGGCAAGCGACTATCATGGGTCCTGTACGTGTCTAGACTAACGCAGTCCGACTCTCCCTACTCGGGCGGTGTCTTTTTCCTGTCGATCACCTTCCCGACCGACTACCCGTTCAAGCCGCCGAAGGTGTCCTTCTCGACGAAGATCTACCACCCGAACATCAACGCCAACGGCAGCATCTGCCTGGATATCCTCAGGGACCAGTGGAGCCCTGCGCTGACCATCTCCAAGGTCCTGCTCTCCATCTGCTCCATGCTGACGGGTACGTCGCTTTACTCACGCAGACCCGAACCCCGACGATCCGCTGGTGCCCGACATTGCGCACCTGTACAAGACGGACCGGCCGGCGTACGAAAACACCGCCCGCGAGTGGACCAGGAAGTAGGTATCACGACTAACAAAAGGTATGCCATGTAATGGGCGCCCTGGACGGTTCTATGGAATGCAGCGCTGCGCCGTGTCGCACGCTGCGTGCAGCTGGATGTGCCGCGTAACATCCTGCCTTGTACAGCACTGTCCTGTGATAGACAGCGGCGTGCTGCTATAGACGGCGGCGACGCCGTGCTCCGTAGCAACCCTGCCACGTCCGTGCTGTGCCTGACGGGGAAGTATGCTGATGCATTTCGCCCGGTTACGATTGGCTGGTGAGACGCGCAAATGCGGGGATTCAAGGGATCTATGCATATTAGTTGGTCTTCTTCACGGCAGGCGCCTTGGGCTTCTTGTAGGTGCTGCGGAAGAAGAAGATGAACAGCACAAGGTAGCTCGACAGGATCGCAATGCCCGACCACGCAGCATACGGCTCGCCCTCGCAGTCGCGGTACCACGGCAGGAAGTTGAAGTAGCGGTACACGTAGTGGTTGTACGTGCCCCAGTAGCAGATGTACAGGTCGATGAAGAACTGCGTGATCTGGAAGACGGTGATGAGCTTCTTCCAGGGGCAGCGGATACCAACACTAGTCAGCGCGTAGTACATGTACATCACAACGTGCACTGCGAGGTTCAGACAGATAATCGACCAGGCCATCGGCGTGCGGCCGCGGATCTGCGTGTAGCACAGCGCGGCGGTCGCCATGTGGTGATAGACGTGCAGGAACAGCAGCTTCTTCTTCTTCAGCACAAGGAAGACGGTGTCCAGCAGCTCCCAGTACTTGAAATAGTAGTTGATGATGTAGAAGAGCTCCATGCGCTTCGTCGTCACCTCGCTCAGGCAGATCGATCCGTGGGGGCCGTGCTTCATAAAGAAGGGGTACACGTCCTCCAGCATGAGGATCAGCAGCAGACCACTGCCGAGCGACAGCAGCACATTGTGCAAAAGGAACGGCACCTTGAGCACGCGCGCAGGCACCGCAGGGAAACGGCGCATGACTGCCTGGCCGCCGAGCACAACAGTCAGGTAGAGGATCGACATGAACACCACCTCGGGCACCGTCGACAGGGGGGTCACACCAGGCACCCACGCCTGCATCGGGCGCGTAGAGCGCTCCACGACCTCGGGCACAAACGACTTCACCACCTCGTAGACCGACATGGTGTACTGAATGTCCCCGCGCACGCCGCTAAGGCATGCTTAGTCATCGCGGAGTTAGCGCGGACGACGATGGAGCGTGCACGGGCGGCCAGCGTATGGTACGCGGGGCAGTGGGCCGCTGCTACGCGCCGGCAGTGGGTCCTGCGGAGCGCAGGGGTCGAGGGACACGCGGTAGCGGCCTCGGTATCGCACACCCTCATCGCTTGCAAGGACCACGTCCTGGCCGCCGGCCAGAACGCCGCTGGGGAGCTCGGCGGAATGCCAGACGCTACGCGCTGGCACACGCGCCGCATCGAGGGCGCGGTGCAGCACGTAGCGGCAGGCAGCAACTTTTCGTGGATAGGGAATAGCGAGCGCATGCTCGCGTGCGGAACACACAACCGCGGCCAGCTCGGTGCACTGCGTGCCGACGGCGCGCTCGCGCACGCCGACGTGCCGCGTGTCTCGGAGATCGCCGCGGGCCTCGACCACGTCGTGGTGCGCTCGGGCAGCGAGGTATGGACCTGCGGACGTACGTACCTCTTCTCACCCAGTCAACACCGACGGCCAGCTCGGACGCTCAGACGCCGGGCGATACGATTCGCATATGCGCCGCGTCGCCCTCCCGGACGCGGAGCGCGCGGCAAGCGTGCGCGCGGGCGGCGACACGTCGCTCGCGCTCACGGAAAATGGGCGCATGTTTGTCTGGGGCAACACCGAGTACGGCCAGGCCCTATGCGACTCGGGCGATCAGCTCCGGACACCGACCGCGGCGCCGTGCGATATACCCCTTGCGGACGCGCGCCTCGGCGGCAGCTTCGTGGTGCTTCGTGATGGTACGTACGCTGTGAGGATGCACGCAAGGACCAACCGAGTCATGACGAGAAAGTCCTCTTCTCGCGTAGCGCGGCGCGGGGTACCTAGTACGCTCGCGCCTCGTTGCGAAGCTGAACAGACGTACTAACCACAGACGACGGAAAGGTGTACACGGCGGGCTACGGCGCGACAGCGACAGGCGCAGGGATCCAGCGCATAAAGCAGGTGGACCTTCCGCATGCGCATTGCATCGGCGCGGGCCTCGAGATGGCGGCCGCAGCGACCGCCGACGGCATCTATGTATGGGGCCTGCTCCGTACGCCGGACGGGCTGCGGCATATTGCGCGCCCGGAGCGTATTCCGACGGATGGCCCGGGGCCACAAAAGGTGTCGGCGCTGGTGTGTACGCGCGACGCGCTCTTGGCACTGGAAGCGTAGGTGCAGACGTAGCTCGTACTGTCCTACGGTGACAATCGTTACAAGGGTTTCACATTGATTAGGACCTGACACTTGCGATCGTGCACGTCCAGCACTTGCCGTGCCGTTGCTCAATCAACAAACAGCTCCCATCCAGCGCACTTGCGTTCTTCCTAACTACTTAACCCCTGGTATATACTTTCGCGCGGCGGCCCACGCGCATGCTGCATCTTGTCAAACATCGGCTCAAACGCGGCCTTGAGCTGCTTGCGCCGCTCGAGCGCCGCCGGGAGCGAGTCCGGCAGCTGCGGCTTGCTTGGGCCCCCGTCGTCTGGGCCACCCTTGCGTTTCTTGCCCATGCTCGCCTTGATCTGGCGCATGCGCTTCGTCCACGACGCCTCAATCTCGCGATCCACCGCTGCCAGGCACGCCTGGTAATCCTGGTACGCCATGCGGTCCTGCGCGATCTTAAAGAGGCGCGCTTTGCGCTGCTCGTTCGCCTTGATCTGCGTCCGGAGCCGCGCCTGTGCGAGGCGCAGTGCGCTCGCGATCGGCCCGTCGACATGCTCTTGCCACTGCACCGCGACGTTCGTGTCGAGGAGACCGATCGACTCGCACTCTTGCCGTGCTTGCGCCTCGCTCTCGGCCATACTTTTGTGCGTGTCCGGCGGCGGGTCGACATGCCCCTCGTCGCTTCCCCGCATCTCTACCGGCTCTTTCGGGAGCAGGAGCGCAGACGCAAGGCGCTCCATCAGCGGGCCGCCGGATACCGTGCGGCTGTACATGTGTGTATCACGCAGCTCGCTGAGCGACGCCGACGACGGCGCGTCTTTTGCGAGAGGCTTGTCGTCGTCGTCGCGGCGGGGCCGCCACGGCGTGGCCTCGGGACCGTGCAGCATCCCAAGCAGCTCGGCGTCCTCCTTCTCCCACACCTGCCTGTAGTGCGTGCCGAGCTCTGGAAACTGAAACGGGTACGGATCGTCGTTCTTGCTCGAGAGCCACGCGAGGTCGTCCTCGGTCACTGGCTTGAAATACGCGTCCGCATAGTTGTAGAACGTCGTCGCAGACACCTGGGCAGTGTCCTTCACCTGGCGTCCCCGCCCAGCTGCGTCTTTTTGGTTGCCAATGTCTTTTTCGCGCCAGTCTTTGTTTGCAAAGTCGTCGTGCACGTCCAGCGGGTGGGTGGGGTAGGTCCGCGGGGCCTGCACGACCTCACGCTGGGGCAGCACGGCGGTATCGACGTCCTCGGGCACCTCCCAGCTAAAGGTCGTGTTGTCGGTAAACGTCTCGCCCTCCAGCGCAAGGGCCGGCGTCTGCCGCGGCGGCTCGGGGCGGCGCACATCATTATTGTGCATGCGCAGCTTGATCCCAAGTCCGCCACGTCGCGCAGGCGCCGAGCTCGACTGCGCGAGCTCGGCGTCGCTATCCGGCTCGGATTCGAGCTCGCTGCTCTCGTCTTGTTTTGGCGTGTGTGTTCGCCGCTGGCGCCCGTACGTGCGCCCGACCTTTTGGCTTTCCGGCTCCCACTCGACCTCATCCTCGCTCTTCTCGTCTTCCTCGCGCTTGACCTGCACCGGCTTCATTTTCATGCGGGGCGCACGTCCACGTTCAGCGAGGAGCGATTGCAGCCGCGACTCGGCATCGTCACGCATCGCGTGCAGCTGCGTCAAAAGTTCATTGATCTCATCGAGCGGCGGAATCTCGGCCTTGGCGCCGCTTAGATACTTGCGGTACGCCGGCGCCGCGCCGCGCAGCGACGCCAGTGCATCCTGGCTCCCCTGCGCCGCCGGCATGAGGAGGGAAGAAGCCACGTGTTTTACCCACGTGGCACATTCCTTGCTTAAACGTATCCACCATGCTGGATCCGTCCCAGGCGAATGCGCTGGTGTACTCGACGTTATGTGGCTTCATGTTGATCGGTCTTTGGGCCGGTTACAACACGAAGAACAAGCGCGAGTTTATTAGCGGTGTCCGCACGCAGTCTGGTTTGTGCCCTTGCTCACGCAGCCGTGCCACTCGCCTTGAACTGGATTTCGTCGAGTTAGTGTTGGCCTGGCCGCGCTACGAGGCGCACATTGCTTGCATTTGGTAAATTAGGTTCTCTCCCTCGCCGGCGGTCATCGTGCCCTGAATGTCAGGGCACGCAGGGTCAGCAGCTACGGGTGCTAGTACAGGACGGCCGGCGCATCACAACGTCGGCCCTTGTATTTGCTGAGATTATACCGTTACGTGTGTTTACACGTTACCTGAACGAGATAACGCTCGCGAAGGGAATGCTGCTAGCGCTGTGTGTTTCTACTGCGTAGCTTGGGTGGTGACCAAGAGCATGCTAACCGCAGATATGTCTTCCTCGCTCCTGCAGTCGTATCCCCAGCTGGCGCTGATCCCGGATGCGGGCCTGCTGGGTCTCGGAGCGTACGCGTTCGCGACGATCGCGCCAGTGTGGGCATTTGGGTACTTTGGACCGCTCATCCGCCGCGTGTGTCCCGACGGATTTACGCTCTCGGAGTACATTCGCCGCCGCTACGGCTGGCCGATCGGTGTGTTTAGCGCGCTCGTGTTTATCGGGTTCATGTTTTGCTTCATGATCGTCGAGCTCAACACGTATGGCTCGATTCTCGCGACGCTGCAGCCAAACATTCCGCACATCAACATTATCGGGCCGCTGATTATTGCAATTACCACGACGATTTACACGGCCTATGGTGGTTTCAAGGCGTCGCTGTGGACTGACAACTTTAACGCGGTCTGCGTCATTGTCCTGATTATCATCGCCGGTGTCATGTTTGGAACGCGTCTTCCGATCGACCATGCCAAGGTCGAGGAAAGTGGGTTGTTACACGCGCAAAAGCTCGGTGGCGAACTGTGGTACATTCTCCCTGTCTCGATTACCTTTGCGCAGATGTTTAACCAGGGCTTTTGGCAGCGTGCGTTTGCGTCCAAGAACAACAAGAGTTTGTACTTGTCTGTGGCGCTTGCGAGCCTTCCGCTCTTTGCGATCTGCTTCCTGGTCGGCATGGCGGGTCCGCTCGCGCAGTGGGCGGGTGTCCAGTACGCCCCGTACATGAACCCCGACGATGACACGGACGATGGCTCGAACGCGCTCTTCAAGGCGCTGAGAGTGATGCCAAACTGGGTCAATGGCATCGTCCTTGTCCTGGCCGGCGTCCTTTCGTCGAGTGCGTACGATACCTTCCAGTCGGCGCAGATCAGTGTGATTGAGAGCGACTTTTTCCTCGGCCGCCTCAACATTTGGTGGTGCCGTCTGATCCTGATCTGCCTCAACGTGCCTTGCGTTGCGCTGGCCTCGATCAACATCGACATCCTCGAGGTATTTATTGTGGCCGACCTTGCGGCGCTTGCGATCGTGCCGGTGGCATTCCTCGGCCTGATTCCTGCGCTCTACTTTTTCCACGGCTTTGACGTCGTGGTCGGTGGCTGTGGCGGTTTCCTGACCGTGTTTGTCTTTGGCACCATCTTCTACCGTGATGCAAAGCAGGGCGGTGCGCTGATCGGCATGCCAGACGGCCTGTACGTCAGCGACTATAGTGTGCTTGGCGCATTCTTTGCCGCGCCGCTCGGTGGTCTCGGCTTTGGTCTTGCGTCGTGCGCACTGCGTCTCGGTGCACTGTACCTCTTCTCCAAGATGACCGGACGTCCGTTTACGGCACTCGACCGCAAGCATATCGACGCCAACGACTGCGTGCTCCCCGAGGACCGCCCTGCGGCGTTCTTTGGGCTGCACGGCACCGGCAACCCCGAAGACGGCCGCCGCCTCGACGACAGGGCGCCGGACCTCAAGGCGAACACGGCCGAATTCCACACGCCGCTGCATGCGTCGGGCCGCCGCAACTGGCTTGGCTTCCGCCGCGGTTCGTCCGACACGCACGTCGAGGCAGACACCAAGAGCCTCGAGGCGCGCGAAGACGAACGTGGCTTTGAGCACGAGCACGAGCGTGGCTTTGAGCACGAGCACGAGCGTGGCTTTGAGCACGAGCACGAGCACGGTTTTGAGAACGAGCATGATCTCGAGCAGCCGCAGGAGCATGCATGGGCTTCGCAAGACGCCCATGCGTGGCCTTCGCAGGAGCACGCATGGCCCTCGCACGACGCAAACACAGACGTGCAGCCGTGGGCCGACTCGCACCTCGAGACGCCGAACACGCACGCATCGCACCTGCGCGCCGCGCCGCCGCTGAGCGCCGCGCAGGCCCCGGGCACGGGAACACAAATTCTTTAGGGTATCGCGTAGCTATACATCGCTGCTGCGCTGGCGCTTGGCCAACGATTCTTTCTCTTCCGGAAGGGACGTCGCGGCACTCATCGGCTGCACCTCGTCGGCGACGCCGCCGTGCGACTCCTGCGCATCGGCCGTGTCGAGCTCGTCGACGCGCCCGTCCGGCACGCGGTACACCGCCTGGTCGTCCGCCGGCACCGGGCGCTGCGCTGCGGTCTCGGCGCGCTGCGCCGCCTCGGTGTTTTCGTTGCCTTGGTGCAGAAAAGGGATCGGAGAAAAGATCGGCTCGGCCTCGGCCTCGGCGGCGCCGCGGAAAGGAAAGGCACTCTCCTCTTCCTCCTCCTCGCCTTCGTACGAGTTCAGCGAGGAGGACACGGCCAGCACGCGCTCGAGCGCAGCGAGGTACTTGGCGCGCGTGCGGTAGTGCTGCTTCGGCTTCAGCACGAGCTCCGCGAGGCGCTGCATCGTGCTCGGCGGCGCCGCGTCAAATTCGTCGAGCATGCGAAAGACGACCTGCTCCTCCTTCTCGAGCGCGTCGCCGTCCAGCGGCACGTCCCACGTCCCGTTCGGCGGCGCCGTGCGGGCCGGGTAAAAGTCCTGCGTATCGCTCGCACTGATATCGTGCTCCTCGAGCAGCAGCTCGCGCGCGGCCTGCGACGGCGCCTCTTCCGACTGTGCCTCTTCACGAAGCAGCTCGGCAAGCGGCGCTGCACGGTGCAGCGTCGGGGGAGGCGCCACCGCAAACGCACGCGCGTTCAGCGCGATCTGCGCCTGGATCGCCTCGCGCAGAGCGGGCCATTGGGCCAGGCTGGGTCAGCTGGGTGACATACGTAGACGGGTCGGCGGTCTGTTCCGCGTACTGCTTGAGCAGCGCGCGTTGGTCTGGGTGAGTATGGCGACGTACCCTCGCGCAGCGCGCTCGCCTTGCTCATCGTCGCGAAGTAGCTAGTTGGGAATTATGTACGCGCTACTAAAACGAAGGGGCGTCCTCAAAGTTGTCCTCGTCCCTGGCGGGCGCAGGGCGTGCGGCGCCGGCGGCGCCGGCCGGCCGGCGGCGCTCCTCTTCCACTGCCGCGCGGCCTGCGTTGGTGAGCCGTGGGCGGCCGGACGCAACGTCGCGCTCAAAGAACTGCGGCACGAACTCGGCGCCGGTCTTTTTGCGCTCTGCAGCGAGTTCGCGCTGGCGCTGCTCGACCTGCTGCTTGAGCTGCGTCGCGCGCGAGTACTGCTGCCCGACGATGGCGTCTGTGACGTCTTTCCAAATGCGCCGCGACTCCCACGCATCCTGTGCGTCGATCGGACGCACGTCCCGGGGACATGGCTGCAGATCCGCGAGGTTCACGAGCGGATGCGCCGTCTTTTCGCCCTTGCGCTTCCACGTAATGACGCCGCGCCAGGTGCCTTGCAGCTGGACGACGACGTTTTTCGAGGGAACTTCCTTTAGCGCCGAGTACGACGCCGAGGGCTGCCCCGGCTCGTAGGTGTAGATACACCCTTCGACGGCATACTTGGGCTTGGACAGCCAGCTCTCCTCCTTGTATTCGATGATCGCACGCAGGTACGTCTGGCTGCCGCGCGGCGGCGTGCATGTAATCGTCGCCGTGTCCGTCACTGCCGGCCAGAAGCTGCCGCGGAACAGGCCAAAGATGGCGCCCGCGGGGTGCGTGATGCGGTACTCTTCGCCCACCGCGTTCTGCGCACGCACGTTGGGGCCGAGCGTGATAAACATGCCCTGGTTAAACTCGCCAGGGTAGATGCGGACGGCGGTGCCGGTAAACTTGGCGCTCACCTGGTCGACGCCGACCATCGAGAGGCCGGCCTCGGGGCAGTCGTAGTAGTACGACGAAATCGGAGGGTGGTGCGACACCTGCTCCGTGAGGTAGATTACCCGCCGGCGGCCGCTCGACGGCGCCGCGCCCTGGCCAGGAAGCTTGAGCGCAAGCGGCTGCTGCGTATTCAGCGCCTCGCTCGGGCGGTGCTCGCCCTGCGCGTTGACCGTGAGCGGCGCCACGTCCCAGTGGCAGCGGAAATGCTCGCCCTGCGTCAGATCAGGCACGTACCAGGATCGAGTTGTATGGCTTACACACGCGTCCGTACACAAATTTGAGCTCCTTCGTCACCGAGTAGCGCACCGTCGCGAGCATGCGGTCGAGGGGGTCCTCGTAGTCGCCAATGCTGCGTCAGACGAGCCACCTACCTCACAAAAAAGTCGGCGCGATCTGCGTTAGCCGAGCGACGTACCCTGGTAGTTCCAATACTCGAGATTCGGCTGTGTGAGTCGCGCGACCTACCATCGGTTCGAGCAAATGCGCCGGCAGCGAGAGGCGGCTGGGTCAGCTGGGGTACGTACAGCGACGCCAAATCCTTTACGCCGACCGTTCGCTTGAGAATTGTGAGAAGCGTCTTGAGCTTGCTCGAGTCAGACGCCTGCGACCCATCCTGGATCTCCTCCTCGTTCACAGGAAGCGCCCGCGTCTCCTCGGTACCTGCTGACATGGCCGTACGAAGCCCGATATTCGCTGCCCCAACGGGCTGCAGCCTGACTAACACGCACGGCCAACTTCCCGCGCATCGGGCGATCACTGTGTTGTGCCCGATTTGTAAATCCCCGCCGTGTTGGCGGTCGACGATGAGCACGCTGAGCCAGGACAAATGGATTGGGCTGATGCTCGCCATCAGCTCGAGTGCCGCTATCGGCACGAGCTTTATCATCACAAAAAAAGGGCTGATGGACGCGGCTGATCACAGCGCAGGCCTCGCGTCCGACCAGCTGAGCTACCTACAGAACCCGATCTGGTGGGCGGGCATGGCGACGATGGTCGTCGGCGAAGTCGCCAACTTTATTGCGTATACATTTGCGCCGCCAATCCTCGTGACGCCGCTGGGGGCGCTGAGTGTGCTGATCGGCGCGGTGCTCGCCTCGTTCATACTCAAGGAGCGCCTGGGGCAGCTGGGGCAGATTGGCTGTGCACTGTGCCTGATCGGCACCGTGGTCATCGTGGTGAATGCGCCGGAAGACCGCGACATACAGACCGTGGACGAGATCCTGGCGTATGCAATGCACTGGCCGTTCCTCTTCTACTGCCTGTTTGTCGGCGTCTTTTCCACCGTGATGATCTGGAAGGTGGTGCCAGTGTACGGCAAGCGCACGCCGCTCGTCTACCTCTCCATCTGCTCGCTCGTCGGCTCGATCTCGGTGATGAGCGTCAAGGCATTCGGCGTCGCGCTTAAGCTCACGTTCAACGGAAACAACCAGCTGACGCACATCTCGACCTACTGCTTCGGCCTGACAGTCGTGCTATGCATCATGATCCAGATGAACTACTTCAACCGCGCACTCGACCAGTTCGAGACGAACGTGTACGTGCTTTTGCTCACACAGTGTGAATCCGATCTACTACGTCATGTTCACCACATCGACCATCTTTGCCTCGGTCCTCCTCTTTCAGGGGTTCAACACGGGCGGCGCAGCTGCAGTATCGCTCCTTGGCGGATTCCTCACGACCTTCCTTGGCGTCTACCTCTTGAACCTCACCAAAAGCCACAATACAGACGGCCCACGGCCCTCGCGACTGAGCACCCACGAGCGCGGCCGCTCGTTTAGCGGGGTACGGCGCCCGAGCCAAGAGCGACTCAACGACTCGTTCGAACTCGCACCAAACGTCGAGTCGCACCACTCCCAGCCTTTTGTCCTCGACCAGGACGAGGGGGAGGCCCTGCCGCGCTTCCACGACATACCCCGCGCCGTATAGTTGTACAGTGGAGGTGTGCTCCTTTTACCTCGATGCACGCGACGAGTGCTTTTGAGACCTTTGTCCTCGCACCGCTCGTGGTGCTGGGCGTGGTGTACAATGTAGTCCAGCTGGTTCCGTCTGTATATCTCCCGCCATCGCTGGGGCTGGGGTACGCAAGCGACCTCTTTTTGCTCTGGCAGCAGCGCACGACCGTCTCGATGCAAGCGCTCCGCGAGGCGTTCCTGCCCCATGGCGCGCTGGGGCGCATGCCACTCGTCCAGCAATGGCGCGAGCGCTTTGGCGAAGAGGGGATCGAGCGCCTGCTTTGGCGCCTGTCGAGCGTCGACGGAAGGGTACGTCGACCTACTCACCCAGAAACTGTATTTGGTTCTCGGCGCATCACCGGTCCTTGCGTGCTCGTTCTGCTCGTCCAGGGGCGACTATGAGCTGTACGCTATTCTCACACTGCTTGGGCCCTACCTCGCTACAGCCGTGCTCCTTGCACTGCTGACCATACCCCCCAAGGGCACCTTGCCGCGTGCTTTTCAGTGGCTCGTCGGCGGTGAAAACGCCCCGCCGACCTCGGTCACGGCGCACTACTCGCGCGAGGCCTCGCGCACGTCGGCCATGTCTGTGCTTGTCGCGGCATTTGCCGCAGAAGTGTTTCTCATCCTGCGCGCAGACATGCTCGGCGCAGTGCACGGACGCTGGGAACATGTACGTCGCTCGACTCACACAGTGGCACGCCAATGCACACCTCGCGCGGCATACCCTCTTTCTCGTGCTGATCCTGTTGGTCTACGTACGCAAGTCGCTTCGGCAGCCAGCAGTAGTCGTCATTCGTGCGCTTCGGGGCCTTTCGGTGACTGCGGCACACTTTGACGCCGTCCTCGAGCAGGCAGCACACCAGACTGCCAAGACCTCTGGAAAGGAGGCAACGTAAACTATTACGTAGGCAGTTTCATTATTAACCAATAAGGCAAATTTGCGACCTTGGCCGATCCTCGAAGATCAGCGTAAATGCAGGTGCATCGGGCAAAAATCCTGCACAGAGATCGTGCACGGTCGCTTTGCGCTTGTTCTTGCAAAGTACGGTTACTCGCCCGAAACGCAAAGATTATATAGGAGAGCTGGTAGAATGGGAGATCGTCCAACATACAATGAGCTCTTCTAACGAAATTCTCAACGCGCGCAGCTATTACAGCGGCAGTGGCTACAGCGGCAGTGGCTACAGCGGCAGTGGCTACAGCGGCAGCGGTTACAGTGGCAGCGGCTATAGTGGCAGTGGCTACAGCGGCAGTAGCTACAGTGGTAGCGGCCATTACGGCATCGATGGCTCCTCTTGCTACGGTAGCAGTTGTTATGCCGGTGGCCATATTATCAGTTTTGGCAGCTTCGGTAATGGCTACAACGGTGTCGGAGGCATTTCCTTTGTCGACCAGTTCTTTCTTGGATACTACAGTGGCTTTGAGGGCCTCGTTTACCACGGTGCGACTTGGTTCCTCTTCTCGTGCTTCTTTCTTGCTTGCATAATTCACTTCCGTGCAAAACTCGAATACTCAGCCCTGTTCCTGTTCTCGCTGGGTAAGTACAAGGGCAAAGCTAACCGCAAGTTCAATTTGTTGCTTTCCTTATGGGAGCCATTGGCTTCCGCTGGCTTGTCCCGATTCTTTACACGGTTGCACTGACTATGATGATGTGGGTCGTATACCTCTTTTACGGAAAATGGTACGTGGTGTTGGTAACTGATCAACAGGACGCAAATCGCCGATTTTGCCCATGGTCGAAGCATCTTTGACCGTGGCATGTCCAGTCTGGGCACAGTTATTACGGTGGTGTTCCTCGGCTTGGTCGTTTCGGTTCTTGCCGGATTCTGGACTTGGGTCATGGCCATTGTACTCGCTGTGATGTCAGCGGCCATCTGCATTGCCAGTTTCGCCGCTATGAGCCGCTTTCGCAGTTTCAGCCCACGATTTCCTGGAATGGAGGAGGAGGTTCCTGCGCAGAACTCTTCCTCGAGGCCTACGTTGAGCATCAAGCAGCTGGACTGGGTACGTATGCCTTATCCGAATGCTTACTCTAGATGATTATGGTCGTGGTCACGATGAGCTCGCTAATGTTCTTCAAGTCGATTTTCCTTATTATCTGCTTCGTCGTGCCTCGCATATACGGAGCCATCTTTTTCACGGTCTTTTGTATCCTTCCAGACCTGGTCTTTAGCGTCATGATGGCGATTCCCTCTGTTGTGAACGCATTTGACATGACACAGTACGAGACACCAGAAGAAGTGCAGCACCGTGAACCTCTTCAAATGGAGGAGCAAAAGTAATACTCGATTCTCGATAATGTCATCTGACTCCATCATGTAGCTACGTACCGTCTCAATCAGCATCTAATAAAGCACTCTATATGGTGACAATTCTTCCACCACTTCCATCTTGGCGCACCGCCGTGATCGACCTCCTGTAGGCTCCCGGATTTGAGTCCGAAATAAAATGAACCATTACAATGTCAATCTCGGCGCATACGCGAAGCATGCCTAAGATGCAGGGGCCAATGCGCATCACTGGAGTGACCCACACCTCTGGCCAATAATATTTTGGTCGTAAACGCGGGGTAAATTGTTGGTGCATCTGAATCTTGTCCCAAGTTGAGAGGGCTAGTTAAAGATTTGCAGTACACGGACTTCCGTGGCATCCCAAACTTACCATGACACATTGCCACGGGGCAGGCGATAGTGGCATATTATATAGAAGAGAGAAACCAAAGATTCGAGACGGTAATGTCTAACGAAACTACAAGGGACTATTATTACTCTTCATCCGATTACTGCTCGGGAGGCAGTAGCTATTACGGCTACGGCTCTGGTTATGGATACAGCAACTGCAGTTACAATGGACTCAATCACATGAGTGGCTTTCATATGTTCTTGTTCCTAGGCGCCATTTGGTTTGTGTACTCGTTTGTCTACATCGGCTGCATGATCAGTCGACGTGCAAAACTCGAGTATGCTTCGCTGGCCCTTTTCTCTACAGGTGAGTATCTACTTCGTGCTAATAGCTCAGTGCAATGGGTTGCTTTCCTGCTCGGACTTCTTGGTTCTAACTACATTTTCGACGTTCTCTACACTGTGGCCCTTGTTACTATGATGTGGGCTACTTACCTCTTGTTCGCACGATGGTATGTTTTACCAAAAAAAAAAAACAGAATTTCTAACGCCCAGGACGAAGCTGGCAGATGTCGCACATGGCAAGAACATGTTTGACCGCGGGATGCATCATCCTGCTTTCATTTCATTCTTGGTCGTATTTGGAGTGGGTATCTCTGTGTTGGCTGGATTCTTCCCGTGGATTACAACCATTGTATTGATTGTCATGTCTTTTGCTATTTGGGTAACGACGCTAGTCGCATTGACCAATCACCGTCAGATGGAGTCCCAGTTCCCTGGCAGCACCAAAATGGCCGATGTCGAAGTCCAAGAAGGCAATCCGTTTGTGGTTAGCCACAAGCACCTGGACAACGTATGTATTCAATTTTGTGCTTACCCACAGCTGCTTGTTACCATTATTCTGCTGTCCTCGCTTATGCTATTCAAATCAATTTTCCTTTTGGTCAGCGTGTGGACATACGCCAGTGTATCTAATGCGCTCGTCACAGTCTTTTGTTTCCTTCCGGATTTGTTCTACACTATGCTCTTGTCTTCGCCGGCGACAGTCGACGAGTTTGAAGTGTCGCAGTACAAGTCGGAGACCACCACGGAAGAAATCTAAGCGCAAATACGCTTGCTATGAGAAACACGAACAATCAAGCATTCAACATTCATCGCTAGTATCATTCAATCACGATGTCAACAAACCATCTCAATAACTCGTTTTTAGAATGTAATCTGCTTCCGTGCAAAGAAATACAATGTACCACAAATCAAGGTCATACGTAGCCTAATGAATTTCCGTTGCCAAAAATAAATAAATAACAATCGCAAGTCAAATGCGAGGATCACACTACAATGTACGTCCAAGAAGTGGTCTATGGTGGTCTAGAGTATTTCTCCCCTAAAAATTGCTTTTGCAATAATCCCCGATTCCTTGCCAGACGTAACTTTGGTACCCCACATTGATCGCCAGTATATCTTCGTTTCATTGATCGCCAGTATATCTTCGTTTCGGTCCTATCTCCGAAAGAAATGTTGTCTTACATCGGCCTCTGTGCTCATTCGGCAGACACATTTCCTATATGCTAGGAGATTTGCACGCGTCACACGACACCGTTATTATTATTAACCACTAGCCAATAATGCTTTAGTAGTAAACTCTGGGTAAATTGTAGATGCCTCGGAGACAAATCGACAGATCGGGCTAATGAGAGGTTTTGGGTGCACGGACTTCCGTGGCATCCTAAACTAGCCATGAACTTTAGCTAATGTGAGGTCGATAGCGACAGGCTATTTAGAAGAGAGAGGATAAGAAATGCTTTGCGCTAATGTCTTACGTATTGGAAAGCGGTTACAACACTACGGGTTCTGGCTACAACGGTACCAATAGTGCATACCATCACCCCGACATGGCGTACGATCATGTCGGGGTGGTGCATTCCGGTGGTTTAAACCAAGCCTTCAACTCTGGGTGCTACTACAAGCCCGGATATGGAAGTTACTGTGTACCTGAGTCTTTTTATGGTGCTATTGGATATGGCTACAATGGTTACCATGGTCTTTTGTTTTTTGTCGTGATTTGGTTCGTCTTTTCAATCATCTACCTTGGCTGCCTTTTCCGTCGGCGCGCGAAGCTCGAATATGGCTCTTTAGCGCTATTTTCTTTTGGTGTGTTTCAGCTTAATGCTAATTTGCAGTGCAATGGGTCGCTTTCCTCGTGGGGATGGTCGCTAATACTTACGTCATGACAATCTTGTACTTGGTGGCACTTATCGTGATGATGTGGACTACCTACCTCTACTTTGCGCGATGGTACGTTTTATTCTACTGCTTTCTAACACTTAGGGCTAAGACAGCCGACATCGCCTATGGCAAGAACATCTTTGACCGCGGTATCCACCACCCTGGCTTTATTACATTTATGATTGTATTCGGGCTGGGTCTCGCTGTTCTGAGCGTGTTTTATGCGCTCGTTACCTCGATTGTATTGCTTGTCATGTCTTTTGCCATTTGGGTCACCACCCTGGTTGCGTTGAGTCACCACCGTCAACACTATTCTCAATTCCCGGGAAACGTGAAAGAAGTGGATGTCGAGGACCAAGAGTTCAGCCCATTTGTGATTAGCCACAAGCATCTGGAGAGCGTATGTACCGTATGTTGCGCTTACCTACAGTTGGTGGTTACTCTTATTATGATGTCGTCAGTTTTATTCTTCAAGTCCATTTTCGTTCTGGTCTGCTTTTGTGTGGGCATCAATACTTCCAACATTTTCGCGACAGTTTTTTGCTTCCCAGCTGACCTGGTTTTCGCCTTTCTACTGTCGTCTCCTGCCAAAATTGAAGAATTTGAAGTGTCTCAATACCGAGCTGCGGCCAATGACCGTTGCTCATCCCATCCTATGGACGAGTATTAAGCTTGTTATGCACAACAATAATTCACCTACTTTAACCAATCATTCTGTTTTGCATTGTATGTTCCTACATTACTTAAGTCAAGTCTCATCAACAAATAAGCACCTTGACTTCTTTCGCACAATTGCAACTCAAATTTAATTAACCATAGTTGAAATAGGAGTCAAAACTTGATGACCATTGTATGTATGCGCCTGGTATGAATAAAAGGCGTTCGCGTTGCGCTAATATGCATGGCCTCCACACTAATGGAGCCATCATTGCAGTTAAAACATCTTTTAGGTCATGCCAACGTAATAGACGCATTGGCTAGCAATGCTGCAAAACGTCGCCATCGCTCGTTCGTACCACCATCATAACTTGATGGTTAATTCAAATGATCCGGTCGGATACCGAGAGGGGAATGATTCCGGTTACTGTGACTATGGAGGATTCGTGCACAATCGGCCAGCTTCCTCTGTCGACTCCATTGCGTATGGTTTTGCAGGTGGTGAAAGTATTCTGTTTTTCACTGTGACATGGTCCATCTTTACTCTAGTATTTTTAGGCTGTTTAGTACGATACCGAACCAAGATTGAGCATGGTCTATTGGCATTGTTATCATTGGGTATGTTCCCAGATCCTTTTGACCTTGCAGTTCAATTTGTCGCATTTCTCCTAGGAACGCTCTGCCAAGCCAATTTAATGGTCAATGTGTACTTGGCATCTATTATGGTTATGAATTGGATCGTGTACTTATTTTACGCTAAATGGTAAGGAAAGAATGTAACATCAGACTAACTGAATTAGGGCACGGATTGCTGATATTGTGCATGGCGAGAAAGTCTTCGAGTTGGGAATGTATCATCCTGCTTTCATTATATTTTTAATCTTGCTTGGAGTTGCGTCGTTTGTCCTTTTAGGATTTAAAACCTTTGCATCATTAGCTATATTCTTGATGCTCGCGTTTGCGATATGGGTCACATCATTAGTATCCTTGTGTCGTCACCGGCGACTCACTCTTCATTCTGTTAAAGAATGTAGAGGCGATGCCCTCGAAGACCCTGCTATGAGACAATCGGACATTCTCCATCACAATCAATTAGACAAGGTACGTCTACGGTCACACCCTATTAACCCACAGATGATCCTCCTGATTGTCGTCATGGCATCCTTCGCGTTTGTGCAGCCCATTTTTCTGTTTTGGTCATTTTTCGAATCAAATTACGCAAACATCTTCTTCAATATTGGCAGTGTCATGCCCAACCTGCTTTTCATAATTATGCTGATACCCACGGGACCGGTGGACCAGTTTGTTGTATCCCAATATACTCCAAAAGAGGAGGTCAGCTATCACTATGACCCTTATACTGCACAGGATGCTGTGGATTGATTAACATACTATGAAGTAGCTGCAATAAGCTAGTGCAATGCCAATGATATTTTATCTTGAAACCTTTTATACGTGCGAGTACCTACTTGCAGCGCAGCGCGAACTCTGTCCACCGCCCGAGCCATTGACTCGAGGCCAAGTGAGCAAGGGCTTCGAGCTGCTCTTGATGTCATTATTTGTTCACAACCAATCAAGTCCATAGGTGTGACGCGGAGTAGGCAACAGGGTGCATTGCCTCCACAATCTTACTGGCCAACAAATAAGATTACGTTCCACCGTAATAATTAAGCACTCTAGCCAAAACGCGCGTTAGAGCAGTCTTTGTTCTGACTACATTGCCGCAAAAGCGGCGCGGATTGGGTCGTCATGTCGTCAGCATACTCTGTCAGTAACGTCTCTCAAAGTACAAGCTATGGTACGAGCACGTACAACAACACCAATAATTATGGTGATAATTCAGGCTACCAACGTGGCCTAAATCAGTGCTACCAAAATAACTACAACAGCAATGGTGGTTACTATGGGCATGGTGGTGATTATGCCTTCGGTTTTGGCACCATGACCAAAGAGTTTAGTGGACAAGATGGTTTCTTGTTCTTCACTATTATTTGGGGCGTATTCATGGTCATTTACTTCGGATGCTGGATACGCCGTAAAGCAAAGCTTGAATTTCTTGCACTATGTGGCTTTTCAATATGTGGGTTGAAGATTTGCTTCTGACATTTCCAGCCCAATTTGTGACCTTTCTTCTAGGCCTTCTCTACATTCGTGTTGCAATGATGATGGTTTATGTTGCTTCTACGTCCATTATGACTTTGATTGTTTATTTACTTTATGCCAAATGGTTTGTATTTAAAGTGTTCGTTGACCATGCAGGGCACGCATCGCAGATACTTTGCATGGTGAAAAAGTTTTTGAACTGGGAATGTTTCATCCGGCATTCATTACATTTATGGCCTTCTTCGGCATGGGATTGATCGTATTGAGTGTATTCTACTCTGGTATTTCCATGTTATTCTATCTTGTCTTCGCCTTTGCAATTTGGGTTGCTAGTCTAGTGGCTCTAAGCAATCATCGTCGTCTCAAATTACAGTCAACTCTTCCTGAAACCAAAGAGCCAGAGGCCAGTGAACTTGGACCTACTATTCCGTCGGTGGTCAGCCATGATCATTTGGACAAGGTTTGTTTATGCATGCTAATCAACAGATGATTGTGACGATCATCTTATTGGCTTCAATCATGCTCTTCAAATGCATTGCCTTGGTCGTGAGCTTCTTCGTTCCGTACGGGTTGGGGAGTTCTATGTTCTCGGCATTATGTATGATTCCTGATTTGTTCTTCAGCATGCTATTGATGCCTAACGCTTCGTTGGACGAATTTGAAGTGTCGCAATACAAAACTACTGTGGAGCCAAGCTACCAATTTGACCCCTATGCCGCTCAAGACTTTGTCGAATAAAAAAAGCATCTCGAGTTAATTTGCCGACTACTAAGCCCTCTATATAAGTGCAAGAAAGCTAGATACCAGTGGCGATACCCTTTTGCATCTTGTACCTATCGACATGGTTGAGTCCCACAATGCTCGTATGGTTTCGGTCGTTTCAGGGCATTACTGAAATATTCCAAAGCCGCGACGATCAGGGGTTTAATATGCGAGATTGATGCATAAAGTAAATCTTTTGGCTTGGGCCAATCACACGTGCATCATGCTAGCCAGAGTAAATAAAAATACGTCATGGTGGTAGTCAGTGACCACTTGGGTTCTGAGACGTGGTTTGAACACGGAATTCCGACGATCTCAAACTACCTGGCACTGTCTACAAGACTATCAGACTCTTGTCCGTTCCTTTGGCAGAGCTTTATATTTTGATACGAGGTCAAGTGTAGTCGACACAACATGTCTGCCTCGACACCGTATGCACAGAGTGCTACGGGAGCCAGTGCCAGCAACTACGGTAATAGTTATCCTGTCGGATCGTCGCACAGACATGGGCACGGATACGACGGTAGCTGTTATAACCCCTGGAGTGGGGGCTGGGGCGGTGGTACTGGTGGACCCGAGTTTGGCGGCTACGGAAGTTATGGAAATGGTGGATATGGCGATGTAGGCTATTCTAGTGGCTACTTTGGATATGGGTATGGTGAAAACCTTGGATATGGTTTTAATGGCTTTGATGGTTTGCTCTTTTTCACTGCTACCTGGTTCATCTTTGCTTGTGTCTTTGGCCTATTCACCCTGTTGCGCCGAGCGCGGGTGGAATATGCAACACTTTGCTTTTTCTCTACCGGTACGAATACGCTAGGAACTAACTCGATTAGCCCAGTTTACGGCCTTCCTCATCGGCACCGTCGGATATGGCCGTGTCATGGTGAACATTTATACGGTCGGTCTGTCTATGCAGATGTGGGTCGTCTATCTATTTTATGCGAAATGGTACGTGTGCTCAAAGACCTGCCTTAACCGTTTAGGACCAACATTGCTGATGTCTCGTACAGTCAGCGGCTGTTTAACTTTGGCATGCTCCACCCGGCCATGCTCGTCTTTGTGACGTTTCTTGGTGTGGGCCTTTCTGTCCTTGCCGGCTTTTTCCCAGGAATCGTGGCCATTATTCACATTGCCACATCGTTTATCATTTGGACGCTAGCTATCATCAGCATTACGCGCCATCGACTTCTCGAGACTCGCTTTCCTGGCCAAATCAGTGGAATTAGCTTGGAGAACCCAGAGGTGGCCAACCCATTCGTGGTAAGCCACTGGCACGTGGATTCGGTAAGTCTCGGTTTCTAACTCTAGATGATCGTGACGGTGATCATTATGGCATCGCTTATGCTCTTCAAATCCGTCTTTCTTTTGGCGCTCTTCTTTGCGAGGAAGTACTCCAACATCTTTTTCACCGTGTTTTGTATCCTTCCCGACTTGTTCTTTACCTTTATGGTCGGCCGGGCTGAGATTGTGGACGACTTTGAAGTCGCGCAATACAGGCCACAGTTTGAGAAGCCATATATTCACCCTGTTATCGATGTCGCTGAGAACTAGATCTCGGTCTTTCAACCCCCAAAACACACACTAATCTCGAGACACCTATACCACATCCCGCATGCTTGCATCCTAATTTTTTTCTACACTCGTTCCAATCATAGTCACTTGCAATTGTACCAGTTCCTCGCGAGAACGCGCGGCTTGGCGCGTCGAAAGTGGAGGGAATAACCAACGCGCACAGTCGATTTGGCAACGTGCGCAATTTGCGAATTGTGGGACGCATTAGGTGCCCGATGGATCGGGTCAGGGGATAGCCCCTTCATTGTACGCGAGCACCTCCCGCGCAACCACCGGGGAGTGCCAGTGAACATGTCCAGCTCGTATGGTGCCTATGACTACGGTCCGGACTATGGCAAGTCGATTTCAGACAATTCTGGCTACGGCAAGGTGAACCCCAACAGCGGCAGTGGAGTGAGCAACCCCAAGTCCTCGACCAACGCCCCCGGCACGACCGCTGGCTCCGGGACGGGCGGTCCGTATGCGATCTGTATCCCCACTACGGGCCAATGCTACGCGTATGAAGAGTTTGAGTATGTCGACACCGGCTACCTCTTTTTCATGTGTATCTGGGCGGTCTTTCTCCTGGTGTTTGTTTATTACCTTGCAAAGCGCCGTGCGAAGCTCGAGTATGGCATTCTGCTTCTCTTTTCGATTGGTACGTATCTGTGCTGACCTCTAGTCCAGTTTATCGGTTTTGCGGTGGGATCTGTCGGCAAACTGCATGTCATGATGGTCATGTACTCGGTGGCCATGTCGATTATGATGTGCCTTGTCTACCTGCTCTATGCACGGTGGTACGTATCCATTCTTACCTTAGGGCTCGTCTGGCCGACCAGTGCTATGGACGCCAGATCTTTGACCTCGGCATGTTCCACCCCGGCTTTATTGCCTTTTTCCTGGTGCTAACCGCTGCGACGATCGGTGTCGAGTCGTGGCGCTACTACTACATCTGGCCGGTGCACGTCGCGATCTACTTTGCGATTTGGGTGGCGATCTTGGTCGCCATTGCGCGCCACCGCAAGCTGAAAGGCGAGTTCAAGTACGGTACCGTGGCTACCGACCTGCTCGAAGGCCAGTTTGTCCAGGAGCGCGTGATTGTGACGCACCCCCAGCTGGATATTGTAGGTCGCTTTTCTCACACAGATGTTGACGATTCTCGTCGTGCTCGCGTCGCTCATGCTCCTCAAGGCCGTGTTCCTGACGGTGATTGGGTACTCGTGGGACTACACCAATGTCTTTTTCCAGGTGTTCTGCGTGCTCCCTGACCTCGGCCTGTGTGTCATTCTCGCGACGTTCGGGTCGATCGACCTGTTTGAGACGTCGCAGTACCGCTCCGGCACGTACGACAGCGACGACGACCTCCCCCTGGATTCCGACCAGAGCTCCAAGAGGTAGATGTACTTTAGATGTGCTGTATTGTGCCTGGCGCCATGTGCCTAATGCAACGTTCTCGCACCGAGTGATGGGACTGCACCGTGCGCAGCCGCCGCTGTCGCCTGAACGTTGGTCAAACTCCGCGGATATCCGAAGACGAAATTAAACGCACCTCCATATTTGTCGCCATGTCCAATTCGCACCGGCCCAAGGACGGGGGGTCGTACGAGCTCGACGAGATGCAGGACGAGTTCGAGACGGAGGCCTTCCTTCCTAGCGAGTCGTATGTTCCCCCATTTTCGCAGCCGCGGCGAGGAGCTGCGCACCTGTTCAAAGACTTTGCGCGGTCGCCGTACGGCGCCATCTTCTTTGTCGCCCTGGCGATGTTTGCTGCGCTCAGCATCTACTTTTACGTTCCTTCTACACTTTTTATATACCTTGTGAGCGTGTGCTTTGTGCTGCCGCTGTATCTCGCGATCGATCTCATCCGCCTGGTGCACCGGCGGACGCTGCCAACGAGCGCCGGCGCGTGGGCGCGCCTTGTGCTCGGGCTAATCGCGACGCTGTACGCGCTGACGTGTGCCATCGCCGTGCTGCGTGGCGATGCGTACGTCGCCCCCCGTGCGCCGCCGGTGCGCGTGGAAAATGGGGTGTACAACCCCAGGAACGAGACGTTCTTTATTGCGTCGAATCTGTACAACAACGAGGCGATCTTGCCCAAGTACCGCAGCGCGCTGCTGCAGTTCATCGTGGACATGGGCCCAAGCAATGTGTTCGTGTCGATCTTCGAGAACGATTCGCAGGACCGAACGCCGGCGCTCCTGCACGAGCTCGACGCGGAGCTCGAGCGCCTCGGCGTCCAGCGGCACATTCTCACTGTGACGAAGCGCAAAGGCTTCCGACGCCTGGACCGCATCGAGCGCCTTGCGTACCTGCGCAATCAGGCGATGGACCCGATGTACGTCTCGCACAAGGACGGGCTCAATGGCCGCCCGTTTTCCAAAGTCCTCTTTCTCAACGACATTCTTTTCGACGCAGCAACGATCCACACGCTCCTCGACACGGCCGGCGGTCAGTTTGACCAGGCGTGTGCGATCGACTACTACTCGATCGGATTCTACGACACGTAGGTTGCTCTACTTACCCAGCTGGGTCACCCGCGACCAGGACATTGTCCGCCCCCGGCCCCTCTGGCCGTACTTTGCGCGCCGCTCCGACCAGAAGCGCGTCGATGCGGGCGAGGCGGTGCCGGTCAACTCGTGCTGGAACGGCATCACGGCATTCGACGCGCGCTGGTTCGCGCCGCCGGCGAACCGCACAGGCAGCAACGAGACGGAGCCTACCATCGCGCACCTCCCGCTGCGGGGGGCGGTCAACGACGGCGACGAGAAGCCCGCGCGCCTCCCGCTGCACTTTCGCACCAGCAAGATCTGCTACGCGTCCGAGTGCCTGCTCTCTTCGCTCGACATGCATCGCCTCGCGCGCCCGATGCGGCCCAAGATCTACGTAAATCCGAGGGCGATTGTCGGTACGTATTCTCCCTGACCCAGCCTACGACTACCGCGACTACTTTATGTACCACGACCTTGTATTCTGGCGCATCGTCCAGCCATGGCACCGCATCTGGGAAGACTGGGTCGCGACACGCCTCTTTGGCCTCATCTCCGACGTGGGGCGCAAGAAGGACCAGTGCCGCGACGCATTTCGCCCGTTGTGGTCCGCCCCATAGTGTAAATACCCTCCTCCACACGATGGACGACGTGGGTGTCGTGCCGGCGCTGGCGCTTCCGCCGCCGCTCGAGCGCGGCCTGGCGCTGCTGTCGCCGGAGAAAGAGCCTGTGTTTGATGTAGACGCATTCCTGTGCTCGCGCACGTACGGACAGGACGTGCAGACGATCCTCAAAGAGCTCCGCACCTACAGCCATACGCTGCAGGAGCGGCTCGTGCAGGTGATCCACGACAAGTACCGTGACTTTGTGGCGCTTGCGACAATGCTGAATGTCGACGCCGGGCGCATCAAGGCGCTCGGCGGTGATACGGACATGGAAAAAGCACGCGGCGTGCTCCAGGAGCTGCGGGCGGCGCTTGGGGGAATCCAGGACGAGCTGGAGCGCGAGCGCGAGGCCAGCGCGCAGGCGCGCATCGACAAGGTACGCACCCAGGCTAACGCAGCGCAATCTCACTGCATTGCTCGATATCGACGCAGGCCTTGACCGCGTGCAGGCGGCGCTCCGTGGAACACACGTCCCGATCGCCGACGCGGCCCTCGACGAGGTGCTCGGCAAGGGGACAGAGAGCAACGAGACAGACGTGCCCGAGCCGACAAGCGACGCGCCGCTTGTGGACCGCATGCGCGAGGCACTGCGCGAGTACTTGTGCGTCGCCGACCTGCTCGACAAGGTCGATACCGAGACCTATGCGGCGTTTCTTGCCGCACTCCAACCGCGTGTGCACGCCGCGCGCCGCGCGCTCGGCACCGAGAGCGAGACGCTCCTTCAGGACGCACTACATACCCTGCTCCATGATACCACCGACGCCGAGGGGCTCAGCGCACTGGACCTCGGCCTGCAGACAAGCCGCGCGCTCGACGCAAGCGCGACGCATGCGGCGCTCGTACAGATGGAGCGCGGCCTCGTCGCCCCGCTCCTCTCCCGAGGCCATACAGAAAACGTGCTGAGCGCCGACGTCTATGCGGACGAAGCCGAGCGCGCACAGCTGCATACTCTCACGGGCCTCATGTTTGGCGACGCGGCCGACTGCGCCGCCGCCGCGCCGCTCCTGCGGGTGCTTGATGGGATCCTGCAGACCGCACAGAGCCTAAAAAGCGTGAGCCGCATCTCCGAGCGCGTTGGTGGCGGCGCCCTCGACGTATTCAACGATGTCCTCTGGCGCACGGCCTCGGGCAAGCTTATGGATGAGCACGGAGGCACGCTCTTCTTTGTCGGCCGCCCCGACGCGTTCCACCGCAACTATACGCTCGTGCAGCATTTTCTCGAGGCGCTTGTGCGTGCTGCGCCGTCGAAGCGCGCCGCGGCTGCGTTTCGCGCGCACGAAGCGACGAAAGCGCTCGAGCGGCGCTGGCAGCTCAGTGCCTTTTTCCATCTACGTGCGCGCGAGACGGTCACCGACCTGGAAGCAGCGCTACGGACGCCCGCGCCGGCCGCTGGCTTTGTGCACGGTGGCTTTGCGCACCTCTTGCACGCCTTTTTGCAGCCGTGGCGCAAGACACGGCATGTCCCTGTGCTCGCCGCGCGCGAGTGGCGCCTGAGCCTGCATATCCTCAGCCGGTACGCGACGTGGCTCGCGTCGGTCACCCCCGCGGCGTCCGAAAGCGATACGCCCTCGCGCAGCGTGACGCCCAACGCCCCGAGCGACGACGGGATGACGCCAGAAGAGGTGCGGCATTTGCAGAGCCAAGCGGCGCTCCTCTCGGACGCGCGGCTCTTTGAAGAGCGCGTGCGCACGTCCTTCCGTGCGTTTATCCTGCCCAAGATCCTCGGCGAGCACGAGGCGGAGGCGGTGCGTGCGGCCGTGTCTGATGCGCTCGACGCGTCGCTCGGGCATGCCGAGCCGCTTGCGCCCCGCATCGGGCGTGTGGTCGTTGCGGCGCTGCAGCGCAAGTGTGCCGAGCCGCTCCGGCACGTCCGTGCGGCCAGCTCGCAGTTCCGTGCGCTGGCCGCGAAGCAAGGTGCGCCACAAGCGAGCGCGTTTATCCCCCAGATCTTTTTGCCCCTGCGCCAGTTTCTTGGCGACGGCGCTGTGGCCAAGGATGTGCGGCAGGCGTGGGCGAGCGAGGTGATCGACAGCACGCTGGCGCGGTACACTTCGGCCGTGCAGACCATTACGCGGAACCTCGAGTCGCTGCGCCGGCTAAAGCGCGGCACGCCTGCGCTCCAAGACGAGGGCGGGGATTCGGGTGTCTATGCCCAGCTACGTGCGGATATTGCGGCGCTACGTGCGGATGTTGCGGCGCTCGAAAAAGAAGGCGACATTGTGGTAGAGAGCGGTGCGTGGGCGAGTCTCGAGGCGAGTGTCGCCGAGGCGTAGCGTAGTACGTAGTGTGTAAGAGAGCAATGGCGCTTGTCCTGTCGTCCTCGAGTTGGATGCGACGGAATGTGCCACCCACTCGTCATCCATGATACGATTTGATCACGACACTGTTCGCCGCAAACCGTCTGTCCTGGTTGCAAGCGCTGCAGACTCGAAATTCGTACGCTACGCACCAACACTGGTACCTATTAGAGCGACTCGACATTCTCCGTCTTGTCAAACGAGCGTCCCTTGGCGGCCTCGAGACCCTCGCCCGCGTACGTCACCTTGGGCGAGAGCTCGACGTCTCCCTTGACCGTCGCGCCAGCGTGCTCGAGCCAGCGGCGCTGCTGCGCAAGCAAATCGCGGCGCGACGTCTCGGGGTTGTCCGACGCGGTGCCCGACGCGTTCTTCAGCGGCGAGAACTCCTCCTTGCGCTCGACCTCGTGGATGGCGAGCTTGTCGCAGAAGGGGAACACGTCAAAGATGAACAGCTCCATCTTGATGCCGTTCGGCGTGTCCGGCTTGACGCGCTCGCCGGTCTGCAGGTCGATGGTGGGAATCTTTTTCCGCGCAATGTGGTACGCCATCTTGGCCTCGAACGAGGGCACCTGCTGCGCGAGGAAGTCGACCGTGTAGAAGTGGTTGGCAATGTTGGCCGCACGCAGCGCCAGCTCGCCCGACTCGTCGCGCGCCTCGCTGAGCTCCTTGGGAATCTCGGAGTACTCCACGACGCTGAACGCACCATTCTTTTGCGCCACGACGCCCACCGACTCGGCCGGGTCGGTCTTTTGGACGACCTTGACGCCCGCGCCGACCTGCTTCTCGAGGCAGACGCCGATAAACACGGGGTCGCCGACCTTGACGAGGCAGTTGTCGACGCCGTACGCGTGCACGTACTTTACGCCGCGCTTCGCGAGGTCCGACACGACGCTCGCGTCCGAGCCCTTGGCGAGCGGCGCACGGAGCGCCGCGTAGATGCCGCCGTTGCCGTCCGGCGCGGTGGCGACGCGCGACGGCGCGTCGAGCATGATCTTGCCCTCATTCGAGATGCACGGGAGCGTGCCCTGCTCAAAGAAGACGACGTTTGCCTTGTCGAGGCCAAAGAAGTTGTGCTCCGCAAAGAACGCCTCGGTCGGCTTGCGCGTCGGGCCCGAGGTCATGACGTACCACGGCACGACGACCTGCTTGCCCGACTTCTTTGCCGCAAGCTCCTGGAGCTTGGCGATGCGCTCGGCCTGCAGCTGAAAGAGGCTCTTGTGGCTCGGCAGCTGGATGTCAAAGCAGCCCTTGGGCGCCGACGAGCCGAGACGCGTGCCCTGGCCGCCGGCGAGGAGCAGCACGCCGACCTCGCCGTTGCCGATCGCCTCGAGACCAATCTCACGGTACTTGTCCGCGGCGGCCGCGTCGCCCACAGTCGAGACCATGCTGTCCTTGGGCGGCGCCTCGACCTTGGCCTGCTTCTCGTTGCGCGCGGCCTCGTCGGCGGCGAGCGCGGCCTTGACCGTGTCGTTGATGCGCGCCGGGTCGATCTTCTCGAGCTGCTCAGTCAGCTCGCCCTGCTCAGCAGGCGAGAGCTTGTCCCAGAACGCAAACACATGGCCCTGGCCCGCGGCGTGGTACTGGCTTTGGAGGTCCGTCATGGTAGTTGGCACGTGCCTATGTGGAGGACTACGACAGCGTGGCGCCGCTAAAGGTCTGTGCATAGCACGGGCCGCGCGCGGTGCGGAGGAGGCGGGGCGCCTTGTCGCCCTCGGGCGCACTCGGCAGGGGGCCGTTCCAGGCGCAGAGCCGGTCGTCGGTGGTGAGGTAGTTCGGCTGGATCGCCTCAAAGATCTTCTTCTTGGGATTCAGCTGCTCGAGCGGCTCCATCCCTTCGTAGCCCTCGACGTAGATCCGGTCGCCGACCTGCGAGTCGGCCGGGGGGCATACCGGCTCGATACCGCCGTCCTTGCCGTCCTTGGACGTGGCACAGAGGAGCATGCCGAAGCTCTTGATGCCGCGCATCGCGACGGGCTTCAGGTTGCAGATGCCGACCACCCAGCGGTCCTTCATCTGGTCAATCGGGACAAAGTGGACCAGGCCAGAGAGGATGGTGCGCGGCCCATCCGGCTCGCCAAAGTCGACCTGCTCGAGGTAGAGCGCGTCCGCATCGGGGTGGCGCTTGATGTCGACAATCTTGCCGACACGCATGTCGACCATCGACGGCAGCGGCGTCTCTGGCGCCGGTGCCGCCTTGGGGGCCTTTTCCTTCTTTTCCTTCTTTTCCTTCTTGGGCGCCGCGGCGGCGGCGGCGGCGGCCTCGCTCGGCTCCTTTGCCTCCTTTGCCTCCTTCGCCTCCTTCTTCTCCTTCTTCTCCTTGACCGGCGCCGCGCGCTGAATCGTGGGGAAGCCTTCAAACGCCGGCTCAAACGGCGTCACCGGGGGATCGAGCTGCGCACCGGCCGCCAGGTGCGACATGTGGGAAAAGTAGCGCACCAGCGACGGGTGCGCGTGCTGCGCGGCCGGCGGCAGCGTCGACACGACGTCGTACAGCGACGCAAAGAGCGAGTAGTCTGCCGCTGTCGGTGCGTTGCCGCTCAAAAACGTGCGCGAGGCAAGCTCGCGGTCCAGTGTCTGTCGCGTAAGCCTCTGCCAGTGCGCCCTACGCACCTCGAGACTGCCATTCATGCCCTCGACCTCGTCCAGCCAGCTGTTCGTGCGCTCCTTCTCGGCGTCTGTCGCGCCAAGCACCTCGGCCGGCGCCGTGGTGAGCGCCGCGAGCTCGTGCGCGTACGCACGCAGCGGGCCGGCGGTGTTCAGCGCCGCCAGCGCGCCCTTGTCACTCACAAGACGCGCGTACACTTCCGCGAGCAGCTGCCGCGAGCGCTGCGCCGTCATGGTCTATCGAAAAGGATTTTCACTTCGGCCGAACTATTCGAGCTCAAAGATCGCATCGTCCGTATCGTCGCGCGCAGGGAGCAGCGCAGGAGAGATGGGTGCGTGCGGCTGGCGCTCGCGGAAGGGATGGCCCATGCCCATCCGCCGGCCATCTTCCATGGGGCGCGCGCCGAACGACAGCGCGACGCGGTCGCCGACCATCGGCGAGCCAGCGCTCGGCGGCGAGCTCAGCGCGGCGAGGAAGGGCGACGCGTGCACGCTCTGTGCGCCCATGCGCCCCGGCATCGGCGTGCCTTGCGCGCCGACACGCCCGGGGACCGAGTAGTGGCCCATAGGCGCGGGCGGCGAAATGTCGTGCAGCGCACCAAAGTCGGGGCCGTGCGTGGGGAGGGATTGGGACGTGCTGCGGGGGCCGTGCGGCTCGCGCGTGCTGCGTGTACGCCGCTCGAGCTCGGCGGGCGTCAGCAGGTCGCTCAGGCTCGAGGGAAGAAAGTCCTCCGCGTGGCTGCTGTCCGCCAACGGGTCGTCGCGCGGCGCGCGCGTCCACGGCGCCTGGCTCGGCGTGGTGCCGAGCGCGCGTGCGCTGACGTCCACGTCGCTGTTCGTGTTGAAGAAGAGCGAGTGCGAGCCGGGGTAGGAAAAGGGGCTCGTGCCGAACGCGTGCGCCGCGTCGACCGCCGCGCGGTCTTCCCAGCCGCCTTTCTCGTCGGGGAGCGAGGCTTGGGGGGGGCTCGGCTCGTGCGGCTGCCGCGCGCTTTCGGGGATGAACACCGCGCCGGGCGCGGGCGGCGCGAGCGGCGTGCCGCGCACACGCGACCCGCTCGAGCTCCGTTTTTCCGTCGCGGGCTTCTCTTCGGCCTTTTGGCCGTGCTGCGCCGCGCGCTTGTTCTTGCGGTCCATGCTCATCGGCTGGCCGGGGAGGATGTGCGCCAGGGCACAGCGGTGCCCAAAGCGGCAGCTTCCTTTTAGGTACCATTGGCACACGGCCTTCGCCTGGCCCTCGCCCGGGAGCGTGTGCGCAAAGGGACACGCGTCGCCGGCGCTGCATCCATTGTTCCGGAAGAATTTGCACGGCACTTGGCCAAGCGCCTCCTTCTTTTTCGAGCTGAGCTTGGCGTTCGCAAGCGCGCTCCCGGCGTCGCCTTGCGGCGGCTCGTCGTGGTCGTCGCGGCGCGAGTCGCCGCCACGGCCGCGGCCGCCACGCTTGCGCCGCGAGGGCTCGGCGCGCACGAGGTGCGCGTCGAGCACAACAAACAGGGGGGGGAGCGTCGTCGCCTCCTCGCCGACCACGACCGGGATGGAGGCAAGCTCCGCCTCCGAAGCGCCGGGTCGGCCGCTCACACGCACCAGCTGGTGCGCCGCAAGGCCGGACGCGTCGGGCGGCGCGTGCGCAGGTGCGCGCTGTGCATCCCTCGCCTCGTCCAGGGACAAGGCGCTGCCCGAGACAAACAGGCTCTCTAGCGGCCCGAGCGCAGAAATGTGTGTGCGGCGCACGTCGAGCACATGTAGGCGCGGCAGCGCGGGCGGGATCTTGGCGTCCGGTGGCGGTGGCGCAAACACCGCGTCGGGGATGTCGTTTCCGTTCAGATCCAGCTCTTCCAGCACGGTCAGGGGGGAGAAGAGCTGCAGCGGCAGCGGCCCCTGGAGTGCATTCTCGCTCAAATCGAGGCGCCGCAGTTTCGTGGGAAAGGCAAGCACCTGGACCTCGCTCTCGCCCGCACGCACCAGCGCGCCGGTGCGCAGCTTGTTGCGGCTCAGGTCGAGGGTGCGCAGCGAGCGCAGTGGCGCCTCGACGTCGTGCGCCTCTTTTTCCGTCCAGAGCGCCTCGATCTGGTTGTGGCTCAGATCGAGGCTCGTCAGGCTCGCGAGGCCGAGCAGGCACGCGGGAAACGCCGCGAGCTGGTTGTGCGACAGGGTGATGGCCGTGAGGCTCTGTAGGCCCGCGAGCGCGCTCGGCAGGGCTGTGAGCTGATTGCTGTGCAGCTCGAGGCGTGTGAGGCCGATAAACTCGCCGACGCGCTCGTCGACGCTTTTCATGTCGTTGGCACCGAGCTGGAGGACGAGCAGGTCGCTGCGGTTGTACCACGGCTCGCGCTCCTCGTCCTCCGCGCGGGTGAACCACTCTGGGGCGTCGTCGTCGAGCAGATCAAAGAGCTCCTCCGGGCACCGCTCCAGCGACGGAAACCGCGACGCGAGGTTCACGCGGCCTGGGTCAGGATATCTACGCACCATTTCCGCACGCGCCACGCAGGATCTCCTCGAGCGGTTTCTGGAGCAGGACGGGCTCGCGCTCGCCCCACGCGCCACCTGCGGGCGCCTCGCTCCGTTTTTCTGGCGACCGGCTCACCTGTCGCCGCGCCGCGATCGCGGCTTTCACCGCCTGCGACATCTCGCCGCGCTCACTATGGTCGATAAGCGCTCGGACTCGCGCACGATGTGCCCGGCGTGGTCCCCGCTTACTAACGAAATGCACTCTATACCAATCGCGTGCGCTCGTGCCTCCATACGACCACGTGCGCATGCGCACGGAGCAGCTATCCACGGTAGAACTTGCTGGGGACAAACGGCATGCGTGCCACGGTCGCATCGCGCAGCTTGTTGCGCACGGACACCTTGACCGGCGTGTCGCGCTTATGGTAGCCGTTCTTGACGAGGGCCATGGCAATGTTCTTGCCGAGCGTCGGGGAGGGGATGCCCGACGTCACCTGGCCGATCTCCGTAGTGCCGTCCTCGGCATAGATTTTGCTGCCCTCTGTGGTTAGTTGGGGGTACGTACCGCGTGCGGGGGCGCCCGCCTCGACCAGCAGACCGATGCGGCGGCGGGGGGGACCCTCCTTGAGCTCGCGCAGGACGCGCTCCGCGCCGAGGAAGTCGGCGGCCGCGCGGCGGTCCTTGGCGACGGTCCACGCGAGCGCGCCTTCGACGGGCGACACGCTGGGGTCGAGGTCGTGGCCGTACAGGCACATGCCCGCCTCGAGACGCAGGCTGTCGCGCGCCGCGAGACCCGCGAGCTCGACCTCGGCGTCGGCGAGCAGCGCTTTGGCCACCGCCTCGGTCGACGCAGGGGGAATCGAGATCTCAAAGCCGTCCTCGCCGGTGTAGCCGCCGCGCGCGACGTGGCACTCGACCGTCTCGCCGCCAGGGAGCGACAGGGAGACAAACGCACTCTGGCCAAACACCAGCTTGCTCAGGTCAAAGTCAGCAGGCAGCAGCTTCGCGAGCACGCCCGCCGCCGAGGGGCCCTGCAGGGCGACCAGGCCCTGGTTCTCGAGCACCTCGTGCTTCGGCGCCTCGTTGTCCTTGCCGAACGCCTCGAGCTGCTCGGCAATGTACTTGAGGTCGTCCTCACGGCAGCCGGCGTTTGTCACGACGTAAAAGTCGTCGTCCGCGTGCTTGGTGATGATGAGGTCGTCCAGGATACCGCCCTCGGGGGAAAGCAGCACCGAGAGCGTCGAGTTGAACGGCGCCATCGACGTCAGCGACGCGGGCGTGATGCGCTGCAGGAACGCGGCGGCCGTGGGGCCGGTAAACTTGTGCTGCACCATGTGGCCCACGTCAAAGAGGCCCGCGTGCTCGCGCACATGCTTGTGCGAAGCCACCTGGCCGACCTTGCCGTAGCTCAGCGGCATGTCGTAGCCGCCGAACGGCACAATCTTCGCCTCGTTCTGCACGTGGAAGTCGTAGAGACCGGTGCGCGCCGCATAGCGCGCGGCAGCCACATGAAAGAGGCGGGGGGTCGAGATGCGCGCCGACGCAGCAACGCTGCGGGCGACCGTCGTACGCTTCAGAAGTTGGGCCATGATCGGGAGAAGCAGGGGTGAAATCGGGCGATCGGGCTTTTTGATTGCCACCATGACGGCGGAGTGGGACGCGCTGCGGACCCTGGCCAAGGTCGAGATCGGTGCAGCAGTCGCTACGCAGGCGTACGACTTGCTGGGACTCGTGTTTGGCGATCTGAAGCGCGCGAATGCGCCACCGGCGCCGTTGTCGGAAGCAGAGGCGTGCGAAGAAACGGTACACGTCGCCCAGTTCTGGCGCCATATGCGGTTCTGGCACCATGTGCAGGCCGTGCTCGTGGTCGGCGGCCTTCTTCTTTCTACGATTTCCATCGAGGACGGTGTCGAGGTGCGTGCGCAGGGAGGCGCGGTCCTCCTCGCCTACCTGCTCCTCCTGCCCATGGCCCTGCGCGCGCTCGCGCCGAGGTTCCGTGGCGCGTCGCGCTGGCGCGCCATCTGCTGCATATTTAGCATTGCATTCTTCATGTCGATCGGCGAGCTCTTTCGCTACGCGTTTGGCGCGCCTTTCTCGACAAGAGACTGGGCGCAGCTCGCCAACTTTGTGCTCCTCTTTTGCCTCAGCGGCTCGCTGCCAGGCCAGCCGGCGCGCATCGCGACCGGCGGAGGCGCACTCGCGCTGACGCTCGAAGATACCGAGCCTGAGGATGGCGAGGCGCTCCCGTCGACCGTGCCGGTCGCTGAGACGATGTCGATCGCCAACTCGCCTCTCGGCCAACTCTTTTTTGTGCACTTTTTGCGCCTCGTTCGCGCGACGCAGCGCCACGGTTTCTTGCGTGCGATCGACGTGCCGATCATGGGACACGCCATGCAGGCCGAGTCGCTCTCGGTCAAGGCGCGTATCCTTCTGCACCGCTTTCTCCCGGCCGCGTCTGCGGCGCTGTACCACGACGAGTCGCCCCGCGCGGCGCTCGCAGAGGCGCCGGCACGCATCGGCCTCTGGTCGCGCGAGACGCGCGGCCTGATGGCCGTCTTGTTCCTCGCGAATACCGGCTACTTTCTCATGATGTTTACGCTGACGATCGTGTCGGTGCTCTTTTACTATGCCCCGTCCTTCTTTGCGAACCGCATCTTTGCGGTGCTCGAGACGGAGGACAAGCTCGTGGAGCTTCCGATGGACACGCTGATGCGTGCACTCCCGTGGGTCCTTGGCCTGTTCCTCACGGTGATTATCAGCAGTACGGTCCAAGGGCAGCTCTGGTCGATTCTCGAAGCGCAGCTGAATGTGCGCATCACCACGCAGCTCTCGACGATGCTCTACGACAAGACGCTGAACCGCCGTAACGAGACGCGCGCGAACGAAGAGGGGCCGTCGAGCAGCAGCCAAGTGCTCACGCTCCACCTCGTCGATCTGAAGCGCGTCACGACGATGCTTTTCGACCTGTTCATGCTGATCAATGTGCCGTTTGAGCTGGCTCTCGGTGGGTACTTTGCGTACCGAATCCTCGGCGTGTCGGCGATTGTCGGCCTCGCCTCGACGCTCATTCTCATTCCATCGATCTCGATTGTGAGCAAGCGCTTCTCCCATGCAAACGAACAGCTGATGGCTGCGCGCGACAAGCGCATGGGGCTGCTGAACGAGTGCTTCCTGGGCATTCGCATGATCAAGTCGCAAGCGTGGGAACGCCGCTTTGACGAGCGTATCCAAAAGCCACGCACAGAAGAGCTCAACCAGCAGCGCTGGACATTCGTCCTCGAATCGTGCCTGAGCATCATTCTCGAAGTGAATCCTTTGCTCGTTACTGTTGTCGCCTTCTCGTACTATACGCTGGTCCTGCACGAAACGCTCACGCCCAAAATTGCGTTTACGTCGCTGGCCGTGTTTAGCGAGTTGCGCTGGACACTGACCATGCTTCCCTCTTCGCTCACCAACATCATGCAGGCGATGGTCTCGCTGCGCCGCATCTGCGAGTTTCTGCTGCGTGATCAGGTCGCCCCGTCGCCGACCGGCGGCGCGGACGAGCCGCCGAAAGACGCGCCGCGCCCCATTGTCGCCCTGGAAAATGCGACCGTTTCCTGGCCCGCCGAGGCCGGCGCGGCCAATGTCTTTACACTGCACGACCTCTCGGTCAAATTTGCGCCAGGCCGTAACTTGATTTGCGGCCGCGTCGGCACAGGCAAGTCGCTCCTGCTGCATGCACTCCTGCACGAGGCCGAGTTGCGCTCCGGGAATGTGGTATGCCCCCGCTCGCCATTCGACGGTATCCCTTTTGACACCGCGACGCGCGAGGCGGCGGTCGATGCTCTAAACACGGACCGCTGGTTGCGCCCTGATCTGGTGGCCTTTGCGCCGCAGACGCCGTACCTGATGAACACGACGCTGCGTGAAAACATCCTCTTTGGCCTGCCGCTCGGCAACGCCAAGCGCTACCAGGCGGTGCTCGAGGCGTGCTCGCTGCGTGGCGACCTGCAGCAGCTCGAGCACGGCGACATGACCGACGTGGGCGAGAATGGCACAGAGCTGTCCGGTGGTCAAAAAGCGCGCGTCGCCCTTGCGCGTGCGGTGTACTCGCGTGCGAGTGTCCTGCTCCTGGACGACGTGCTTTCGGCGGTCGATGCACACACCGCCAAGCACCTTGCCGAGCGCCTGCTGGCCGGTCCGCTGATCGAAGGGCGCACGCTGCTGCTCGTCTCGCACAATGTGCAGTTAGTCGGACCCCAGATGGACAAGGTCGTGTATCTCGATGACCGGCGTATTGCCTTTGACGGAAGTGGGCCCGAGTTCCTCAAGTCGACCCATTTTAACGGCCTGCTCGAGGCAAAGGAAGAGGATGAGGAGCCTTCCGAGAAGCAGCCGGAGGACGCCAAGCTCAGCGAACATGGTGGAAAAAGCCGCGCGATTGAGCACCGCGAGCGCGGTAGCATCGCGTGGCGAGTGTGGGAGGCGTATGTCCAAGCCAGCAGCGGCTGGCCGCTGTGCATCGTGACGATGCTCCTCTTTGCTGCCTCGAGTCTCTGGGACCTGGTGAACAACGCATGGCTGCGCGACTGGAGTGCGACGATCGGAAAGTCGACGCACGCGAGTGCGTGGTGGCTTTCGTGGTACGTGGTGCTGGTCGTGACCGGTATCTTGTTCGGCGTGCTGCGCTGGGTCGGGATCTACACCATGTCACTTCTTGCGTCGCGTAGGCTCTTTGACAAGATGCTCTGGCGCACGCTGCGTGCCCCGCTGCGTTTCCACGACATGATGACGCGCGGCCGCCTGCTGAACCGCTTTGGGCAGGACCTCGAGGTGCTCGACTCCAAATTTGCACGCGCGATTGCCGACGTGGTCATCCGCGTTACGCAGCTGCTGACGACATGCATTGCGTTATACATTGTGAGCGGCTGGCGCTTCGTTTTGGCCTTGCTCCTGCTCACGCCCCTATACACGACGCTGAGCAAGTGGTACATTGCGACTGCACGCGACTTGCAGCGCCTTACTTCAACCTCGCGCACGCTCGTCGTGAATTCGTTCGGAAACGCAGTGCATGGTGTTACTGTGCTGCGTGCGTTCGGTGCGCAGCAGCGCTTTACCAACGAGATGTATGCGGTGCTCGATAACAACAACCGCTACATCTGGTGGACGAACCAGGGCAGCCGCTGGATATCTCAAATGTTCAACTTGATCTCCTCAGTGCTCGTCCTTGGCTCTTGTCTGATGATTCTCCTTGAGCAAGACGTCGATGCGCCCGCCGCCGACTTTTCGATTACGTTCCTGATCGACCTCAACTTTAATATTCTGATCCTCATGCGCATGTACACGATTTTCCAGACGTCGGGCGTCGCCGTCGAACGTGTGTTTGAGTTTGCGGATACCATTGACCAGGAGGCCGCCGAGGTTTGCGAGCCGCGCCCGTCTGCCGACTGGCCGGAGCACGGCAAGATCGTCGTGCGCGACCTGTGCATGCGCTACGCGCCAGGCCTCCCTGACGTCTTGCGCCACGTCTCGTTCGAGGTGCAGCCGAGCACGAAGCTCGCCGTCGTCGGGCCGACCGGCAGTGGCAAGTCGACGCTGGCCAACGCGTTCCTGCGCTTTGTCGAGTCGCACGAGGGCTCCATTACAATCGACGGCGTGGACATTGCGCAAGTCGGCCTGACCGATCTGCGCTCGCGCCTGCAGATCGTGCCGCAGGACCCAGTGATTCTTTCGGGGTCGCTGCGCTCGGTGCTCGATGTGCTCGGCGAGTTTACCGACGAACAGCTCCTCGATGCACTGCGCACCGTGCACCTCGTCGACGGACCGTCGAGCCAGTTTGCTAACCTCGACTTTTCCATCGCAGAGAGCGGCACGAACCTGAGCCAGGGCCAGCGCCAGCTCCTCTGCCTCGCGCGAGCCATCCTGCGCCGCTCGCGTGTCGTGCTCTTTGACGAGGCGAGCAGCTCGATCGACTACGACACCGACATGCGCATCACCGAGGTTATCCACGAAGCCTTTTGCCACAGCAGTGTGCTTACGATTGCACACCGCCTGCGCTCGGTCATTGCCTACGACCAGGTGCTCTTCCTGGACAGGGGCAGCGTCGTGGAGATCGGCGAGCCGCATGTCCTGCTGCAGAACAAGCAGTCGCGCTTCTTCCAGCTCTGCCAGAGCGCAGGGCCGGCAGAACTTGCCTATCTGCTCGATGCAGCGGGCACTGCACGGAAGAAGCGGGCGCAGAACTAGGGTATATAGCTATAGGGTAAATTCGGCGCCACTCGTTGCAGCACTCACAACCTCGGCCATGTGCTGGATCAGCCGGACCTCGTCGGGGCCGACACGCAGACCACAGCGCAACAGCTCGGCCTCGGTAATCGGCCGCTGGCGGGTATGGACGGCAACAGGACGCGCACGCTGGCCGGGCGGCGTATACGCGTCGTGGGCGTACATCGGGCTCTGCGTGCCGACGCCGAGGATCAGCTGCAGCGCCGCGGCACGGTGCCGGTCGGTGGGCAGCGCGTCCCACGACTGCAGCGCACTCCGCAACGACTCGTTGACGTGGCCATGGGGGTGCAGTGGCGTGCACGGCGCAAGAATCGTGCGCAGCTTGTCATCTTTCGCGATCGCTTCGAGCTCGCTGGGGCGCAGCGGCTTGGGGTCCGCGCGACGCAGGGGGTCGTGGTACACGAGCGGATCAGGCTCAGGCGGCCACACGAGGTCGACGAGCGCACGCAGCGTCGGCGACGGAGGGCGGCCGCGGGGGGCGCCATGCAGCGGTACAATCTTTTGGCGCCGCTGAGCCTGCTCGGCCGCCTGGCCGGGCACGCGCTCGACAGGGAAGAGCATGTCGTTGTCTAGCACAAAACGGATGACTTGTCCGAGTGCGTCGACATGCTGCGCGATTTCATTCTCCAACAGGCTCCGCAGCAGCTCGGGAGCCTGGAACGGGTTGGATGGGGGGGGACGAGGTGCGATGCGGCGCACTTTTTGGGGCGCATCGCCGTGCGCGTGTCGGCACTGCTCGCCAAAGGTGCAGGTGCCCTGGAGGTAGAAACGGCAGAGGCGCGGCGCATCTGTCGGGCGCTCGGGTACAGGTATCTTGCTCGAGATGGCGTCGCGTTCAGGGTCCATGTCGGAGGAAGAAGAGTCTGTGCTCTCTTCCGACGAAGATCCCTCGTCGTCTTCGTCGTCCTCGTCGTCCTCGTCGTTCTCGTCGTCTTTGTCGTCTTTGTCCTCTGTTGCTTTGGTTTCTTCTGTATCTCCTTCCTCTTTTGCCTCTTTTCTCTCCATTTCCGCCTTCTCCCTCGCATTCTTCTCCTTGTCTGCAATCGTCAAGCGCCCACGCTGCCTGAGTGCCTCTTTTTCTTGCACGACCGCCGCGGTCGGAAACCGCTTTTTGCGCTGCTTGATCCACTCGGAAACGAGCTCCGGTGTATCCAAGCGAATATTGAGCCCCATGATCGTCGAGTCCGGTGGTCCGTCTGCGGCACGTACGCCACCCTTGCGCAGCCGTGCGAGGCGCTCGCGCTCCTCGGCTGCGCGCATCGGATCCTTCTTCCGGAGCTCGTCGATCCCCCCTGGAGGGTACACGAGATGGCGGTCGGCGCGGTGCAGCATAAGCTCGATCTCTGAGCTCGCCGTGAAAGGACATGTGCTCTTTTCCAGCAGCGTCGTGTCCATATTGCAGCGAAATACCGGCCCTGTCGGCGCACGACGCACAGCAGCCGGAATGCGCAGGACCGGCGGCGGCACTGCGCGCGCAGCCGGCGCCGCCGCTTTCACTTCCGGCTCCCTCTTCGCGACCTCGGTCGCCTTGATTTCCGGCTCGTCGGCAAAGTCACCGAGGTAGTTGCCGTACTCATCGTACCGCGGCACCTTTTTGCGCTTGCGCGCTTCGGCCATGGTGTGGAGGAGAAAAGTAGCTTACTAAGCATGGTATCGGGGCTACGGAGCGATGGCATCGGCCAGGGCGTTGGTCGCCGCGTCAGTGGCGGTGCTCGTAGCAGAGGACGGCGGTTTCTCATCCGGCTTCGTCTCGTTTTCGGTCGAAGAAGTCTGCGACTCAGACGCGGCAAGGAGGCGCAGCTCCTCGGCGTACATCTCCTGGACCGGCGCGCCGCCGAGCTTTTCCTCGAGCCACTCGAGGGCGCCGAGATCCATAATCACCTGGCGGTGCTGCAGTACCTGGTAGGCGTGCAGCTCACCCGGTTTCTTGGCGTGTTCTGCGCGCGGCTTGATATGAGGGGGAAGCGTGTGCAGCTGCAGGACTTCGATATCGGGCAGATTGCGCGCGGCAATCTCAAAGTTGCGCACGTAGCGCGCGTGGCGCTTGAGCTGCTCCTCGTCGTAAATCGGGTCTGATGCCGACGGGCGCGCGTCCGTGCGGCGGCCCTGTAGGAGGTTTTGGGGCTGGCGGGGCGCCGTAAGGAACAAGGCGCGGTTCCACCGCTTGTCGCTCAGCAGACGAGCGAGCTTGTTAGTCGACGTCGGCGGCGGCTGCCACGAGAGGCTCGGTACAATGTGCAGGGACCCTTCGCGCACGCGCGCGCTGAGCGCTGAGCGCAAAGCCAGCTCGCGGACCTTGCGCGGAAGTTCTGTGGCAAAGTCGCGCGGGCGCGGGCCGTGTGCAACGCCACCCTTGCGCAGCATCGGCGAGCCCGCGTCGCTGAGGCGGGCGTGACCCGTACCCTTTTGCGGGCGCAGACGGCGGCCCGAGAAAGCCACTTCCGAGCGGGACTTGGTCGACGCCGTGCCGCTGCGCAGGGCGTCGAGGTAGTACACCGTCGCAAGGTGCATCGCGTTTTGGTGCGGCGGAGTGTTGAAGACGTGCGACGAGAGCGGCACGTACTGGTGCGCGTCTTCGCCCTCTGGCTTGGTCGCCTTGTCGAGGTAGCTGAGGCGCATGTGCACGATCGGCTCCGTGCGCTCCAGCGCGAAAAAGTCAGAAGGGTGCGACGCCGCCTTTTCTAATGCTTCGCCAGCGCGCGCCGACGTATGCAGCGCGCGCGGCATGCCGTGCAGCAGCGCGCCTGCGCTCCGCACCACCCGGCCCAGCATCGTCGTTCTGACCACGCTGGTGCGCCGCGACGACCTTCTTCGGCCGAAATTAGTCAGCACCTGAAACTGTACGATTCGAATCCTGTCACGTGCGAAGGCGCGCGCTTCGAAAAGGCAGCAGCCGCCGGGCCTTTCTCATCATCACCTCACATCAAGGTGCGTACGGCGCGCTGAGCGTCACTAACCGTGCAGATGTCTGAATCGAAGGGTGCCGCGCCGTTCGTTTCGTGCTTCGGCAAGAAGAAGACCGCGACGGCCGTCGCTCACGCTAAGGAGGGCAAGGGCCAGCTCCGCCTCAACGGCCAGCCCCTCGCTCTGATCCAGCCCGAGACGCTGCGCATCAAGGCCTTTGAGCCGATCCTCGTTGTGGGTGAGGACAAGTTCGCCAACGTCGACATCCGCATCCGTGTCTCGGGTGGTGGTCACACCTCGCAGGTGTACGCGATCCGCCAGGCGATCGCCAAGGCGCTCGTTGCGTACTACGCCAAGTACTACGACGCTGCCTCGGCTCTCGAGCTCCGCCAGCTCTTCATCTCGTACGACCGCACCCTCCTGATTGCCGACCCGCGTCGCTGCGAGCCCAAGAAGTTCGGTGGTCGTGGTGCCCGCGCGCGCCGCCAGAAGTCGTACCGTTAAATCCTGGTCGCTTGGCGATGCAGTGCTTGGGACGTATGGCTTGTCACGCTACCTTGCTATATGGAGTCGTATGCTCTGTAACCTACTCACTCTACCTGGCTTGTGCCTAGTGGATAAAAGCCTCGCATGAGGAGCAATATATGCCTTTACCCTATTTGTGTGCGTATGAAGAAGAAAATAAAAGGGGACGACGATGTGTTGAGTGTGTGGTAGGCGTGTGTGAATTGGGGTGATCAGAAAGGGGATGCTGCACTATGGATAGACGCGGTGCATCCGGGTCCACTGGAGCACTGGAGCACGGTGCGACTCCGACATCATGCACAATGCAACCGCGGTCGACTCCCCGTCTCTTGTTCTACTACTCTCTACGTAGCCTCCGTCCGTGGCCTTGCCGACTGCAGCTCTTGCAGACGCTCTGCGAGCCGCTGCGACTCGGTAACAATCACCGCCTCGTTCACCCACGGGCCGTGGAACGTGTCGGCGTGTCGCATCTCTTCCGCACTAAAGTCGGTCACCGACCCTGCCGTGCCGTCTGCGCCACGTCCGCCGTGCGAGGTGCCAAGCAGGGTATCCAAGTCGCGCGCCTGGCTCGCGATCCATGTGTGCAGGTGCTGCTGCGGATCCTTGGCGAACGACGTAAAGAACTGACGTGCGGCCGAGCGGTTGCGGATCGTCAGCGCGGCCTGCGCGATCTGCTCGTCGAGCGCCGCAATCTCGTTGCTCGTCGAAGAGTTCGCGTCGAAGCGCGCGAGCACGTTGTGCTGGCGCGTGCGCACCGCCCAGTCGTCCATCTCGAGCTCGATATCAAACGCGGTCGGATGGCGGTGCTCGGCCTTGTCGGTATGCACGTAGTACTCCAGCACGATCGGCTGTGGGGGATGCAGAAAACGGTGCAGGACCTCGGGTATGTGGTGGAAGTTGATCGTCGGCGTGCGGAAGAGCGCCTGGAGCGGCGCGTCGAGGCGCACGACGCGGTGGTCGTTTTCGTCCAACAGACGGTGCGTCTTGATGTAGCCCCACAGCGCATTCAGGACGCCTGCACGCGTCTCTTCCTGTACGTCGAGCAGCTGCGCAAGCGGCTGGGCGACCGAGTAGCGCTCCGGCACATACAGGGGGTAGAGCACAATCTTGGCCTTGACCGGCACGCTGCCGGTGCGCTTGATCTCGAAGCCGTCGAGTGCGGGCTCTGCCGAGTGGATCAGCGGGTGCTCGGTGGCGGTGCTGCCACCGGTGCCCGGCACTGGCGGCTGCGGCGCAACCGACGGCGCAGGACGGTGCCACTCGACCACGTCGCCCTGGCCGCCATCGGGGTACAGATTCGGGTCGCGGACAAACTCCACGACGCACGACCTGATCAGGTTGCTAAACTTGTGCGCGCCAATACGGCTCGCAGTCGCCTGTGCCGAGAGTGCGGCACCGGCACGCGAGCGGAAACTGGGGTCGAGCAGGCGCCCCTCGATACGCATCGTCCACGACGGGACCTCTTCCTGCGACGACTCCTTCTTCTTGGTATCCACCTCGTCGTCCAGGTCCTCGGCAGCCTCCTCCTTGTTCTTTTCCAGCTGGAAGGGCTGGTTCGCACATGTGTTGCTCAAAAAGATGCGCAGCGTGCGCTTCACTTTCGGCGGCTTGCCCATCGATTCCATGAGCTCGGCGCGCTTGCGCGCAATCGTCCAGTCGAGATTGCGCTCGATGCGCTGCAGATCCGCATACAGCGCACTCTCCTTGACCTGGCGCTTGAGCGACGGGGGGAGGCTGCGGTCCGTCGGCCGGTCGCGCTTCGTGCCACGGAACCCCTCACCGACAAGGATATCGTAGTGGTTGCGCGTGCGGATCCGCTGCGCCTGCTGCTGGGCCTGTTGTGCCTGTTGTGCCTGCTGTGCCTGCTGTGCCTGCTGGACTTGTTGGGCCGGCGCGGCTTGTCCGCGCGCGTACGCGCCTTGCATGCCCGCACCGTTCGAGTACATCGCGTCGCGTCGTCAAGCGTCGGCCGGGTGGGGGGATAAGAGGAAATATTTGTGGCCCCACCGCCTCCACCCTTCCCCATGTCGCACCAAACGCCCGAGAGGAGGGAGCTGGACGCCACGTCGCCTGACGCTGCTGTGCGTCCGATCCAGACGAAGCTTGTGCTGCTGGGCGAGGCTGCTGTCGGAAAGACGTCCGTCGTGCACCGGTTTGTGCAGGATGACTTCCAGGAGAACCGCGAGCCGACGATCGGCGCGGCGTTCCTCACGCAGCGCTGCCGCCTCGAGGACCGCCTGGTGAAATTCGAGATCTGGGATACGGCGGGTCAGGAGCGCTTCCACAGCCTTGCGCCTATGTACTACCGCAATGCGCAGGCGAGTGCGGTGGTCTACGATGTGACCAAAGCGTCCTCCTTTGAGAAGGCCAAGCTCTGGGTCAAGGAGCTGCAGCGCCAGGCGAGCCCGCAGATCGTCATTGCGCTCGTCGGCAACAAGATCGACCTGATTACAGAGGATGGGGACGAGTCTTCCGAGGCGCCGGTCGAGCGGGAGGTCGAGCGGGCGGATGCGCAGCAGTACGCCCAAGAGAATGGCCTCCTCTTTTTCGAGACGAGTGCCAAGACTGGCGAGCATGTCCTGGAAGTCTTTACCGAGATTGGTACGTATCCTTGCTAACCCAGCGAAACACATCCCCCTCGATCAGGTCAAGCCTAGTGCCGCGGCCCCCGGCGGGGCACGCAGCGAGGTGGTCAATGTCCAACCGGCACAGAGCACGGGCGCACCGAGTTTGGGCGGCTGCTGTTAAATAGTGTGCCAATCTTTATTGTATAGATTGACGGAGCTACGGCAAGGGAGCGACTAGTGGACGAAAGCGAGCCATCGGCCAACTGGTCGCTATGGGGCCATGCGGTTCGGAATTTATCCCGAGCCACCCTTGTAGACCTTGCCGAAGACGACCTGCTGGAGGTGGTCGTAGCCCGAGATGGTACCGGCAGCGGCGATACCACGGAGAATGTTGGCACCGGCACCCTTGAAGAGCGACTTGGTACCCTCGGTGGCCACGATCGAGCGGGCAGCGTCGAACATGTTCTTGTAGTGCACCTTACCACCCGAGGTCATCATCATGCGGCGACGGATGGTGTCGAGCGGGTACGAGGCAAGACCAGCCGAAGTAGTAACAACCCAACCAAGCAGGAACGAGGCAAGGAAGTTCTTCGAGAGGTCACCGGGCAGGACAACGGGCTTGAGCGAGTCGTAGAGACCGAAGTAGAGACCGCGGTACACAATGATACCAACGACCGAAGGAATGAAACCACGGTAGAGACCGGCGATACCGTCCGAGGCGATGGTCTTGCGGTACACGTCAATGAGACCGTTGAACTGGCGCTCACCGCCGCCCTTGGCAGCCGACTTGGCGTCGTTAGCGAGACGGGTACGGGCGTAGTCGAGCGAGTAGACGAAGAGGAGCGACGAGGCACCAGCAGCACCACCCGAGGCAAGGTTGGCACCGAGCTTCTTGATGTAAGCAGCAGACTTGGGCACCGCGAACATCGACTTGAAGTAGTCCTTGAAGGCGAAGTTCAGAGCCTGGGTAGGGAAGTAACGGATGACGTTGGCAGTGTTACCGCGCCAGAGGGAGGCGAGACCCTCGCTCTGGTAGGTGCGGACAAAGCAGTCACCGATACCCCTGTAGGGGGAGGCGAGACGGCCCTGCTTGATCATCTCATCCTGGTTCTGGATGAGGAGCTTCACACGCTCAATGGGGGCAGCAGCCGTCTTCGAGACGGCGGCGGAGACACCGCCCATCATGAAGTCGGTCGCGAAACCCGTAAGAGACTTCGATTGCTTAGCGTCAGACATCTAGTGTTAGTATGCTTCACTCGGCGGGAACCTACTTTGTCAAGCAGGAAGAAGGGGTAGGGTAAGAAGGTTGGCGCGCCTGACCATTTTTAACCCGCGCTGCGGATCGGACCCGGTCCCCTGCGCGCTGGGCCCCTGGCGTCCCGAAAATTGGCCGCGGCACCGCTGTTCTGCCGCACGCCCGCCCTAAATGCATGCGAGTCGGGCATTTTCGGCTACAATTGGACAAATGGCTCGCGGCCCTATGTGCTGGCACATCTACGTGGCTTCAGCGTGCAGCCGCTGCAGGTCGCACGTGGGTATTTGCAAACGGACCGGAAGCTAATCACGTGAACTTCAACACGACCACCGCGTGGAGGAGCTGCGCGTCGGCGACGCTTTGGGCATCGTCCGTCAGAGGGCGGGGGGGGAAGGAGGTCTGCAGCGTATAGGATTGACCAGCGACTTCGGGGCGGTGGCTGGGTTAGTAGAGATACGTACGCATTGATGTAGCGCCGAAGATCGCCGACCGTATGCGTCGTGTTGAGCTTCGCAATCAGGCGCTGGCCATCGCTCAGACGCACTTGGATCTGCGTCGTAGGCTCCGAGTCGTTCACCACCGGCGCGTCCGAGGGGGGGGGCAGGAGGCGCAGCGGAGCGCGGGGGGGCCGCGACGGCGGGCGCAGGGGCGCCGAGGCGGTTGCCCGAGCCGCCGAAAGGCTGCGCAGGCGGCGGGGGCGGAGGGACATACTTTTCGTGCGTGCGCCGCGCGACCATCAGCTCGACCGGCTGGCCAAAGCGCACATTCAGCAAGCTGAGTGGCGCACGGCCCGAGTTGATCGCCTGCAGCGTCTCCTGGTTCGCAGGGTCGTCGTAGCGCATCAACGGGCCGTCCTCAATCGAGAAACCGTCCTGCCAAAAGGTGAGGTGGCGCACGGCCGGCTCCTCGCTCGAGTCCTCCTCCTCGTCCTCCACGGGTGGCGGAGCCTCCTCGCCGACCGTAGCGCCGCCGATCGAGTGGCCGCGGCCAGTAAAGGCACGCGACGAGCCGCCTTGGAGGTCCACCGGCTGCTCCGCATGCCCGTGCGCGGTGGCGGCCTTGGACAGGATATCGCTCACGAGGCTGTTGTCGTCGCCTCCGCGGCGCGCCTCAGGGTTCTCGACATTGAGGCCACTGCGCTCGCCGCCCGCAAAGAGGTTCACAGGGTCGCGGTCGTCCGGCTCCTCGTCGGCGCTGTGGCCACGCAGGTCGCTGAACGTCATGATGCCGCCACCCCGCGCGCGCGCAGGCTGCGCAGCGGGCTTGGTACTCGGCCACGGCGCATCTTCCGCCGCCGGCGCGCCGCCGAGCGTCCGCGGGCCGCTCGGCGCGGCGGCAGGCGCGGCTGCAGCCGCAGGCGCAGCGGGCACGGACGCCGCAGCGTCGTCCTCGGCGCTATCAAAGAACGAGGCGACGGCGGTCGACACGTCGCCGTTCGCCGATTCGACGTACGAGCTGCGTTAGATAGGGCACGTACCGCGCAACCTCCGGCGCAGCGCCGGTAATGTTCACAAACTGGGCAATGGTGTCGTCCATACCTTCTTTCCTCGCGCCGCGCACGGGTCGTTTAGGTGATCGGGGAATTATGTCTTTGCAGGATTTCCGAGCCGCCCCTTGCTGTCGACCATTGCCATGACCGCGGACTCGCACGTGTTCCACCAACGGTCGCCTGTGGGCGACGCCTTCAACGCCGGCTCGGCTGGTGCCGTGGTGGGCTTGCTGGTGAGCGCTGTGCAGAACAGTCTCCAGAAGCACCATGCCGGCGCGATGGGTATCTTCACCCGGACGGGCGGCACGATTGCCCTGTTTAGTATGTCGCCTGGCTAACCCAGCTATGATCGGTGGTGCCTTTGCGTACACGGACGCCTTCACAGCAAACTCCCGCCGCAAGGAAGACGGCTGGAACGGCGCTGCGGGCGGCTGCGCCGCCGGCCTTGTCGTCGGCGCTGCTTGTACGTACCCAAACTTACCCAGCGCGCTCTGTTCCGCTGATGGCCGGCTCGTGTGTGGGTATGGGCGGCATTCTCGGCACGTTCCAGGCGGCCGGATCGACTATGCTGAACGAGAAGCTCATCAGGCCCAAGCCGCTCGAGAAGCTCGACCCCGAGAGCCCTCTGCTGGGTTCTTCGCAGGAGAGGCGGGCGCACTTCTTCAAGGTGCGTGGTGTCGACTAACGCAGAAGCCGCAGGCAGATGAGTAGAGCGAATCTCGGATACCGATCGCTTAAGGAAGCACGACAAAGGGGTGAATTCGGGGTCAAAAGAACGGCGGCTAGGACGCGGCGTTGGTCCTAGCGTCGCGCAGACATGCTCTATAGATGCGCCAGAGGGCGTAGGGACAGGTCACATAGATGCGCCGCGCGCCTGAGTGCGCGCAAGCCGCTCGGTCGAAGCATCCGTCGCTGGGCGTTTCAGCCAGTCACGCCCGATGCTTTGCTAATACGGCCAATTCTGGGCGTCGTCCAAATAGGCGAACGCGTGCGAGTAGCACGCGCGCGCCTTCTTCCTGGGCCGCTGCTCTTTGTCTTCTATGCGACGTACTTGTTCTCCTTGAGCCACGCCGCAACGTCCTCGGCGTCCGCCTCGAGCCAGCGGGCCTGTGCACGCACCGAGTCGAGGCTCTGCGCGAGGCTCATGCTGAACTTGGACGTGTCGTGCTTCGTAAAGAAGGCCTCGATCTCGTCCGCGTCGCGCTCGCTCGAGAACGAGCTGATCGACGCACGGATGAGGTTCGCGAGCGAAAAGTTGCCCTCGAAGCGCGCGACAAGGTGGTCAAAGTCGGAGCACACCTTGTCCCAGAGCGCGCGGCGCGACTTGGGGTTCGCCGCGAGCGAGCTGAAGAAGTACATAATGTCCTGCGTCTTCACCTCGCCGCTGAGCACAAAGTCGAGCGTGCGCTGGACGAGTGCGTCGGTCGGTGCGTAGCCCAGCGCGATCATCGCCGACATCTTGTGCGCGGGCGTGTCCGGCTTCTGGTAGATACGCAGCACGGCATCGTACTCGGCCTCGCCGCCGTGGCGCACCGACTGGCTGAGCACAGTGCGCAGCAGGTCGGGGTGGATCTTGGAGTCGTCGCCCGCGTCGCGCAGCGGCGCAAAGCGCTCCTTGATCTGCGCAATGGTCCACTCGTCGCCGCCCGCCGCCGCGGCGCTGATCACCGTCGAGCGCAGCTCACGGAGCTCGCTCGAGTCGTCCTTGCCGAACTCGAACGTGAGCTTGCGCGCGTGGGGGCCAAAGATGGACGCACGCAGCTTGTTGATGCCGTCGCGCAGCTCCTTCGGCTGCTCCCACCAGACGCTCGCGAGCGTGCCGAGGTTCTGTGCCATGGCGAGGTTCACGAGCGAGCTCGAGTCGCCCGCAAGCGCCTCCTGCAGCGCCAGCGAGCTCGAGGTCTTGGAGTAGTTTGCCTGCGCGAGCTTGAACGCGTCGCTCACGAGGCCCACGCGGTCCTCGACGGTGAGCGGCGAGTGGGGCTGGGCGGCCGCCTCGCCGAGCAGGCGCAGGTGGTCGGGCGTGTACGCCACGCGGTACACGCCAATCGTGTCCGCGTTGAGCTTCCAGACGCTGTGCTCGGCGTCCTTGAGCGGGATCGTGGCTTCGCGCTGGTCGAGCACGAGGTCCCAGTCGACCTGGGCGCCGTCCTTGGACACGGTCTTGAGGGCGAGCGGGATGTGCCACAGCGTCTCGTCCTCCTCCGGGGTAGGGTCGCCGGTCGACAGGAAACGGTTCTGGCGCACGTGGATCGCGTCCTTGTCCTGGGTCACGGTCACCACCGGGAAGCCCTGCTTGAGGATCCAGTTGGACATGATCTTGTTCACGTCCTGGCCCGAGGCCTTGGAAATGCCGTCCCAGAGGTCGCGCGTCACCGTGTTGCCGTACAGATGCTTCTTCAGGTAGATGCTCACGCCCTTCAGGAAGGTGTCGGGGCCGACCATCTGCGCAAGCATGCGCAGGACACTGGCGCCCTTGGAGTACGAGATGGCATCAAAGACCTGGTTGATCGCGTCCTCGACGCTGTCGCCGTGCAGCGGCAGCTCGATGGGGTGGGACGAGCGCTTACCGTCGAGCTCCAGCGCACGGTTCAGGTGGTCGGTGATGAACTGGCTCGCCGAGTTCCACTCGGGGAACACGCGGTCGAGGATCATGTTCTCGCCCATGAGCGTCGCAAACGCCTCGTTGAGCCACAGGTTGTCCCACCACGCGAGCGTCGCAATGTTGCCGAACCACATGTGCGCCACCTCGTGGCTCTGCACGCTCGCGGTGAGCTTGCGCCCGGCGAGGCCGCTCTTGTCGTCGTACAAAAAGATGCCGGTGCGGCCGGTGATCAGGCCCCAGTTCTCCATCGCGCCCGCGTCAAAGTCGGCGGCGACGAGCGTGTCGAGCTTTGGCAGGGGATACGCCACGTCAAAGACCTTTTCGTACTCGGGCAGGACGCGCTCCTTCACCTCGAGCGCAAAGTTGGCCTGGTGGATGTATTCGGGCGTGGTGTAGACGCGCAGTGGCACCTTTTTGCCGGTCAGCGGCGAGGTAAACGCGCCGTCAATGTGCAGAAACTCGCCGTTGGCCCACGCCACGAGGTAGCTCGAGACCTTGGGCGTCTTTTCAAACTCGGTCAGCTTCCACTGGCCGTGGCCGAGCTTGGGAGCGGTGTAGTGCAGCGCATCGATCTTGAGCACGTCGCGCACGCCGTCCGCATCGAGCGCCACGCTCTTGGCCTCGAGCATGTTGCCGAGCGCGGTCGTGTCGTCGCGGTGCAGCATGCGGACGGTGTACGTCGCCTTCAGCTCCGGCTCGTCCCACGACGGGAATGCGCGGCGCGCCGACGTCGGCTCAAACTGCGTCAGAGCATAGTTGCCTTTGCGGCCCTCGTGCTCCCACGAGGAGCGGTAGAAGCCCATCATGCTATCGTCAATCTTGCCGCGGAATCCGGCAGTGAGCGTGACGTGCGCGCCTTTGGGGAGCTCCTCGCCCAGCGTCACCGTCGCGCGCTCGTGCTCGGAGTCGACGGCAGGCTTCACACGCTCCTGCTTGTCGTCCCACGAGACGAGCACGTCGCTCAGCTCGAGGCTCTTGCCCGCATTGAATGCGAGCTTGCGCGTGGGGTGCAGCACCGTCAGCGAAATGTCCGCAGCACCTTGGAAGTCGAGGAGGTCGAGATCAGAAAGGATCGTCAGATCATAGTGCGCAGGGCGCACGTCCGCCGGCAGGCGGAACCACTGCGAACCGTCGGTCGAAGTGCTCATCGGGGCCAAACGTCCAGGGGTCGTAATGGAGGGAAAGCCGAGGGGAACAAAAACTCTCTGCCACACAAAAGTAGAAAAGAAGAGAACAAGCGAAAGAACAAACGAAGAGGATCCGGGTTCAGCAGCTGTCGGGAAACGCATTTCGAAGCGTGCGCACCTTGGAAAGAAGCTCGCGTCGCGTATAGGCCGAGCTCGTGTATCTACGAATGCACGGAGTTACACTAGGCGATAAACGGGCAAAAAACGATCGTATCGGTGCACGGCGCACCTGATTCATCTGCATTAGTCACTCGCCGATACGCACTCGTTTGAAGAGAGCGCCCACCCCCGGGCCGTCACGCGCTTTTACGAGCTCGGCCGGCAATGTGGAGGTGCACGGACGCGGCCTACAAGAGACTATCGAAGCCGTTTGCCTTCGTGCGCGCAGTAGTAGTGCAGTGTCTTGCCCGAGCCCGGCATCACGGCAAGCACGGCATTGCCGAGCCGCCGCTGGCACTGCGCACACGTGCGCGACTCGGCGACGAGCACATGGCGCTGCTGCCTGCTGCGCAGCGCGTCGCCGACGTCGTCGGCACGCCGCTCGGCGACGTGCTGCACGACTTGAAGCGTGCTGCGCTCCGACGCCTGGGCACGCAGCGCCTTGCACAGGTACTCTTGCACGTCGCGTACCGTGGACGACTTGGGCAGGAGCGCAAGCGCGTCGTCGACCGGCATTTCGGCTGCGTGCCGCGCAAGCAGGCCGAGCGCCGCGCGGCGGTCCTCGGAGTGCTCGAGCGCGAGGCGCAGCAGCATAATCCAGATGCTGGGCGCGTTCGCGTCAATACAGTAGCGCTCGGCCGCCGCGAGGTCCTCGAGGTGCACGACATAGAGGTGCAGCGCCTCGTCGTGGCGCCCGAGGCGCCCAAGCACCTCGGCGTGCGCCGCGGCAAACGCGGGCGCGGGGGGGAGCGCAGGGAGGAGCGCGCGCGCATCGTACTGCGTCGACGTGTGCAGGTGGTCGAGCAGCGCCTGGTACGCGTCGCCCTCCTTGCCTTGGCACTGCTGCAGGTAGAGCAGCGCGAGCTTGGTATGCAGCATCGGCTCGCCCTCGTCTTTGCTCAGCAGGTAGTTGAGGTAGGTAATGCACAGCGCAGGGTCGAACGCCTCGAGGTCCTCGACGACGCGCAGCCGCGGCAGGCGGCACGCATCCGTAAAGATCTCCATGCCGCGCACGGGGTCCGCGGCAAGGACCCAGTGGGCGTACTCCAGCACGAGGTCCACGTCGTCGCTCCCGAGCGCCTGCAGGTACTCGATCGTCGGGCGCACCTTGTCCTCGCCGTGTGCGTCCTGCGCCTGCTCACGCAGCAGGGCCAGAGCCTCGCGGTGCATGCTCTTGGCACGGTACAGCGCCACGAGCTCCTGCGACATGCCGTGCGCCTTGAGCAGCCGCTCGACCTGGCGCACCTCGCACCAGTTGTCCACACGGCACAGCGGCCCGACGAGCGCCGGCTTGGTATGCAGAAATGTCTTGAAGAGCGCCGTGTCGACGAGCTGTGCGACGAGCATCAGCTGCTCCTCGTCGAGCGTCTCGAGCGCCGTGTGGCTGATCGGCAGCGCAAGGAGCGCCTCTGCCGCGCGGGGCTCCTGCGACGAGGCACTCGAGAGGTGCGCGACAAGTGGGCGCACCACGCGGCGGCGGTCGGTGAGGAAGCGCGCGAGTGCATCGAGCGCCGCACGCGGCGTCTCGCGCTCGTCCGACCTGCCTACGCTCTGCTGCGCGCCAAAGAGCGCACGCCACGCCCCAGAGCCGCGTGCAAGGGCGCCAGAAATCTCGGGGGGATACAGCGCAAGGACCTTGGCGGGGTTCATGTCGACCTCGATAAAGAGGTCCATCGCCGCGTCGTACTCGCCTTGCTCAAAGCGCTGCACGCCGACCAGCCCTTGCATGCGGGCGCGGCGGGAAGCGACGTCGGGCAGCTGCTTCGCGTCCAGCATGTCGAGGAGCGTCAGCGCCTCGTCGTACTCGCCGGCGCGCTCGAGATCCTCGAGCTGCGCAGCCCACGGGCGCGAGCGCAGCGCCAGGAGCGACAGCGCAGCACGCCCGCCCAGCGCGGCGTACACCGCCGCGCCGCTCGCGGCCAGCATCCGCGCCTCGCTGCCGCCGTCGAGCGGCACGGTCTGCACAAGCCGCAGCGTATTGCGCATATGGATCGCAAGGTGCGCCCCGGAACTCGGAACGAGCACCAGGTAGGGCGCCGCATCGACAATCGCCCGCGGGGGGGCGTCCCACGCGAGCTGCGGCGTACGCCGCGCGCGGCCCACGCCATCCACAAGCACGCCGCACTGCTCGAGCCCCACAAGGACATGGGTATCGAGGGCGAGCAGCAGCGGCGGGGGACGGCGCGTCATCAGGCCCCAGCCCCGCGCGGGCTCGGGCGCCGGCGCGAGCGACGGGGGGATCGTCACTGCGTACACCGGCCACTCGCTGTCGTCGGTCCAGTCGCCCACGACGAGCGCCGTCGCGCCGGTTTCCGCGCTGCGCTGGGGCAACGAGGCGGCGGTCGACGCATGGACGGACGGCACCTGCACGCGGACGTAGTCGTCGACCGCGCACCCCACAAAGATCCCCTGCCCAGGAAGCACCGCGAGCGTGAGCGGCGCATGAGGCAGGCCGAGCTCTTTTTGGTCCCAAAAGACCCCGTCGACCCAGCGGTAGACGACGAGGTGCCGCCGGCAGGCGACGGCGAGCATCGATACGTGCACGACGCCGCCCGGCGACTGCATTTCCTCTGCAATCTCGTCCATGCCCCGCAGGCCGACCGCACGCGAGGCACGCGGCCGGCGCCGTGAGCGCGCTGCCGACTCGGTCCACGTCCCGACGGCCACCGCCTTGGCCGTCTTGGTCGGCGGCAGGCGCACCGGCTTGCTTTTCTCGTCCCACAGCATCACACACCCGTCGGACACGAGCGCGAGGTAGTCGGTGCGCGGCACCCGCACCACCTGCTCGACGCTCCGCCGCGACACTGTCTGGGTGCTCGGCCCGGCCCACTCCTGGGTGGCCGGCACAGCGTACGACGCGACGCTTCCAGACGCGGTCCCGACATACACCGTCTCATCTACATTAGCTTAAGAACCTACCGGTACACGCCAGCGCACTCGCCCCGTCCGGGAGCGCACGCACCGCGGCGTGCGCCGCAAAGACGCCGTCCATCATGGTGTGGAGATGTTTTGTCAGCATTCATGCTCGGCGAGCAGCTCGCAGCGGCGCTGCGGCGGCGCGAGGCGCTCGGGACGCGGCGGCACCTGCTCCTCGGCGACGCGGACACTGCGGCGCGGTTCGAAAAGTGTGCCGACTTTTCGTCGAACGACTACCTCTCGATCGCGCGATCGAGCGAGGGGCGCGCGGGGCTCGTGGAGCGCATCACGGCGCAGCGCCTCGCGATGGGCAGCACTGGAAGCCGCCTGCTGGACGGCGACTCGGCGCAGCATACGCAGCTGGAAGCACGGATTGCGCGGCACTTTCATGGGGAGTCGGCGCTCTTGTTCAATAGCGGGTACGACGCGAACGTGTCGCTCCTCACGACGCTGCCCCAGCCGGGCGACGTCGTGGTGTACGACGCGCTGGTGCACGCAAGCATGCACGACGGTATGCGGGCGTCGCGCGCAAAGGCGTGCCAGTCCTTTGGCCACAACGACCCGCGCGATCTCGACCGCGTCCTGGGGAGCATGGCACGGGAAGGCAATGTCTTTCTCGCGCTCGAGAGCGTGTACAGCATGGACGGCACCGTGTGCTGCCTCGACGAGCTCATCGCTGTCCTACAAAAGCATGTCCCTTACGAGCGTCAGTGCGTCTTGGTAGACGAGGCGCATGCGGTCGGCGTGTATGGGGCAAAAGGGAGCGGCCTGGTCGCGGCGCTCGGACGGTACGACGACGTCGCCGTGCGCCTCGTCACCTTTGGCAAGGCGCTGGGGTGTGCGGGCGCGGCCGTGCTGTGCCCGCCGCTCTGGCGCGAATATCTCCTGAACTATGCACGCCCGCTGATTTATTCGACGTCGCTTGCGCCGCCGAGCGTCGCTGCGATCGACGCGGTGCTCGATATCCTGGACAAGGACAGCGTGCGCCAGGACGTGGTGCATGCACGGACACGGCGCATGTACAGCGCACTGGGACGCCATGCGCCGCCGCACGAACGAGTGCCAGCCTCGCCCATCGTGCCGTACCGCACGCCGCACGCCAAGGCCATGGCAGCCTTCCTCCAAGAGCAAGGGTTCCTCGTGCGCGGCGTCTGCTACCCCACCGTCCCACGCGGCGAAGAGCGCGTGCGGATATGTATTCATACGCACAACACGGATGCGGAAATCGATGCGCTCGCTGCAGCCATCGCGCAGTGGAATGCAAAAAGGGCAGTTCTATAGGTATACGCCTAGCTCAGGGGTCTTGTGCGCTCTCCACCTCGGCATCCGCCGCCCGAGGCACGTCGTGCGTAAGAGTCTCGGTGACCTTTTCCTGCTCCGCCGCGTCCTCGTCTTTCTTCGCCTTGCCGTCGCCGACACGCGACGGTGCGAGGTTCTGGGCACGCTGCGCGAGCGTCTGGACATTGAGCTTGCCGAGCCGCTCGTAGTCTTCCATCGCACCGATTCCACACACATTCTTGAGCACCTCGACGAGAATCACAATCTCGGCATTGGCGAGGTCCACGCGGTGCGCCGCATTGTCGGGGATGCACGAGGCAATCAGGGGGATGAGCGTGTCGCGCGACAGCGAAGTGTGCGAGCGGATACGGGGCTCAATACGATACTGCGTTAGAAACGAGACGCACCGTCCTCGGGCGCTCCGACGTAAAGAAACGCGGCAGGACATGCGTCGCAGCCGTCCGGATCGCCTCGGTCTCGGCGCGGCAGAGCGTGTTGACAGGCGCGAGGCGCTGGACGAACCGAGAACGCGACTCGCCCGTCTTTTCAACGTCTTCCAACACGCGCCGGATGACTCGCCCTGCATCCACGGGCGGCGCACACTTGATAAAACACAGGCACTCGGTGTCCGTCTCGAGGGACACGAGGCGCGTCGAACGCGTCTTGGGAGCACGCAGCTGAGCCAACTCGCCGCGGATCTGCGCTTCAATGTCGTCGGCGGCCGGAGGAGGAGGCGCCGCGGCGGGCGGCGCTCCATTCCTCAGCGCATCCATATCATCTTCGTCCACAACGGGCGCATCGCCGGTGCCGTACAGCGCGCGGCAGTGCTACGTAAGCATCAGGACGTACCTCGTCCATCACATCGACCAGCTCCATCGCGGCTTTCCGCTCCTTCCCGCGCGCACAGGACATGAAAACGCCACTTACATTGGGCGTGCCGAGGACCGTGGCCAGTCGCGTGCGGTGGCGCTGGTGCTCACCACCTTCTTGCCGCCGGCGCTTCGCGGGGCGTCCGCCTTGTGTGGATGGCATAAAAGGGGCACTTTCTTCGAATTAGGCCAAGTGGAGGCTCCACAATGGACGACCCAGGTGGTGTACGGGCGCTGCTGGCCAAGCTCCGGGAGCAGGACGAAGTGCCGGAGCAGCCACGCCCTGAGCCGTCGGCAACACAGCGGCCATGGGCCAGCAATCCAAAGCGCCCTGCGTTTTTACAACAGAACGAGACGTACGACCCGTGGAAACCTGTTTTCGAGGAAAAGTCGGAACCCAAGGCCCCGGCCAAGGACTTACGCACAATGCGGTTCGCCGATGCGCTGCCGATCGTCACGGAAAAGGCAAGAGATCCAGTGTTTATTGCTGAGCTGAAGAGAGTAGGTACAAGGTCTCACCCAGATGAAAGCGGCCCAATACGCGCTGGAGCAGAGACTCGCGACCGAGCGTGCCGAGCTGATAGGAAGCGACGGCGAAAAACTACGGGGTGCCGAGTACGTGAATTGGCTTACACAGCGGCGCGCGGCTACAAGCAACTCATGCCCGATGGGTCTGGGAAGCGCTCCGGCGCTGGGATACCATGCAGCACGACCAACAGCAAAGACTCGAAGAGGTACGACGCACTGCTCACCTAGCTGGAGATCCCCTCCTTCTTTGAAACTAAAGATACGGATGCGATTGCGATGCAGCGGCGCATTATCCAAGTCTTGGATGGGCTATTGGAGTAAATGCAGGGCGCACCGGGTGCACGATCGCATCCCGGCGATACGACAAAAGGAAGGATCGACGTCTCGCACCTCGTCTATACGCTAATCTGTGCCAAGCCGATCGCCTCTGCACTGGTGCTTGCTGTTCAGTGCCTCGCTCTTGGTGCTCCACACAGACCTCAGGCTGCTTTACCACCACGTGCTTCAATCCAGCCGATCCAGTGAGCTACTGGTCCTCCCGATCCGTGCACTGGACCCAAGGTCCGAGAGGGCAGATGCTCGACCTGCCCTGTATTTCAACCATATCACCATGAATTCCAAAGTAGCTACTTGTACAAGCCGTTACGTAGGGTTCAGGTCATAAGCTCATCATCAACAAAGCATTTAACCGATGCAGATCGCCTTGAGGAGGTCAAGGAGGTCACCAACAAGGGGGATGGCCTTGCCGAGCTCGGTCTCAGTAGCGTCAACAGCTTCCAGCAGGGGCTTCAGCTCGGGGAGGATGCTCTCGAGCGTCTTGTCGAGCCTAGGGTTAGTTTGACCACGAGGAAATACGTACTCGCCAAGGAGACCGTCGCCGCAAGAGCTTTTGCTGCTGCTCGAGCGGCGCTGGAGGCCGGCGTCAGCGACAACAGGAGGCTGCGCGGCAGGCGAGGCCATGGCCACCGAGGCGGCGACAACGGCAGTAGCGGCAAAGATACGAGTGAACTGCATGTTTGAGAGGAGGCTTCTTGAGGAGCTGAGAGCTTGAAGGAGCTTGATGAGAATGTCGGGGCTCTTACTTCTCTGCTTTTATGCTCTTCAAAATGGTGCTTATCATGTACAGGTGCCGCTCATTGCGACGCCGCCTTGTCTCAGGAGGCTACACTGGACCAGATGGTTTCGCCGTGACTTTGGCGCTCATGCTTCAAGTTCTACTCCTGTACTTTATTGAGCCGTTTTATCCCCGATAAGAAACTTGGCTGACATCGCTGCTTGTTATTCGGCGAGATTAGGTGAGGGGCTCCACGAGCATAACGCCGATCGGGCCTCCACATGCGTTGGGACCGGCGCATCCTTATCGGAACCGATTCCGGCCATGGCCTCGCTAGTGACTACGGACGAATTCGGAAAATCTACGCAGCACTCAGATGATAGAGATGAGAAAGTGTTATCTGACAGGATATGTGTTGTTGACGCCATTTCGATGCAGCTCTGCCAAATTAGGTAGCGCTGTAAGCGGTGACTCGGAGCGTGTTCCTCCCCAGGAGCTCGCGCACGTCCGTTCGGGCGGAGTCCGAGCGGCATAATCTCACTGGCGATCCATTTTCGCCGATAAGCTGTGAAAAAATACCGATGCGGTAATAGTGCCCTGACAGCATGCAACGTGAGGCGCAATGCAACGATGCTGGGATACGTTCGGATAAACAATACAGACGGAAGCGTCGCGTCACGATATTGCTGTCACGATAGGACATACAGATGATAAGCTCTGTGGGAAGAGCATAAAAGCACCCTAGTTGAAGCCCCAAGCTCCTCAAGCTCCTTGACAAGCTCTTCAAGCAACCACCGCTCCATCATGCAGTTCACTCGTATCTTTGCCGCTACTGCCGTTGTCGCCGCCTCGGTGGCCATGGCTTCGCCTGCCGCGCAGGCCCCTGTTGTCGCTGACGCCGGCCTCCAGCGCCGCTCGAACAGCAGCAAGCCCTGCGGTGGTGGTCTCCTTGGCGTGTACGTATTTTTTTTTCGTGGTTGTACTAACTCAGCCTTGACAACGTTCTCGAGGAGATCGTGCCCGAAGTCAAGCCTCTACTCGAGGGCCTTGATGCTACCGAGGACCAGATTGGCAAGGCCATTCCTCTCGTTGGTGACCTCCTTGACCTCCTCAAGGAGATCTGCATCGGTTAAACGCTCTCTAGTTGTCCATGACATGGACCCTACGTAACGGCTTGCACAAGTAGCTACACCGGAATTCATGAGTTTTATGTTATACGAGTGTATGTGTTTTGTCGGAGGGAATAGGATAGGGTTCTCCGACCTTATAGACGGCATGGTACGTTCTATACGTGCGCCCAAAAGATGCCTCTTTAGATGGACACACACGAGCACCAAACGAGTATTTCGAGCCGAGCTGCGTGCTGGGATATCCGAAAAGTCCGAACATCGTGCCGATCCTTGTCACCCCCGGTCTGTTCCTAGGTGACAAGAAACGTTTTCTATATTTGGAAACGCACGCGTTTCTACATTAACGCGTTAATAAGATACGAAGTGCGTAAGCGTAAGAAAGTTCGCCCATGCCCTTGCATATCGCCTCATATGCATGGCATGCAGCGCAAACCCGCCATTCGACATGGCCTATCAGCGGCATTATTCCGATGTGGAGCACTTAGATAGTGTCAATCAGAGCCGCCGCCTCCTTATCGAGCTCGTGTGGAGGCCCGAGCTACTTTATCGTAAGGCTACGCCGACGCATGCACGAATGAGGTGCTGGCGACTAGCATTGAAGGCCATAATTCCCTCAATTCAGAGGTGATCGAAAAGTGGCTGCACCATCTCGCTGCACCTGTCAAACTATTCTCGGAAAAACGTCTGGTCCAGAGTAGCTCTCATTACGTCGATACAGCCATGGCGTGTCTGGGAAGATAAGACTCATCTTGATGAGCATAAAAGAGAGGCAGTTGAGCTGGTCGAGAACCCATCTCAAGCGCTCTTTCCAAGCTCCTTTCAGCTTTTTCAAGAAGCCTCCTCTCAAAACATGCAGTTCACTCGCATCTTTGCCGCTACTGCCGTTGTCGCCGCCTCGGTGGCCATGGCCTCGCCTGCCGCGCAGGCCCCTGTTGTCGCTGACGCCGGCCTCCAGCGCCGCTCGAACAGCAGCAAGCCCTGCGGCGGTGGTCTCCTTGGCGTGTGCGTATTTTTTTTTCGTGGTTGTACTAACTCAGCCTTGACAACGTTCTCGAGGAGATCGTGCCCGAAGTCAAGCCTCTCCTCAAGGGCCTTGATGCTACCGAGGACCAGATTGGCAAGGCCATTCCTCTCGTTGGCGACCTCCTTGACCTCCTCAAGGAAATCTGCGTCGGTTAACTTTTATATGATCATGTTGTGTCCATGACATGGACCCCCTGAGCAACGGCTAGAAATGGATAGCTACGCAGGAATTCATGATTTGTTTTTGTATATGTTGGCCGGAGGCGTTCTGAGGGAGCGCCACGAAAAACAGCGGCTCTAGGTAGCCCCCCTAGGGGAACGTGGGCGTTGGAACGGAGACGGACGGGCAATGGGACATATTTCCCGACCGACCGATCCCACACCCTCTCTTTCGAGAAAGAAATTCCCGTGGTCCAACACTCGATGGCGACACCATGCACGTCTGTCTCGAGAGCCGCAGCATCGCCTACATTTCCCGCACCGGTGTCTCCTGTTAACCTCCATTGATTCATATCTCAATGCGTGCATGCACGGCGACGCTGCGCGTCTCGTCGCTATTTTTCGCCTCGTGAATCTTGAGGCCGATGTGCACGGCACTAGCGTGTGCCCCCCTCGGGACGCGCACGCGGAGCAAGAGTTTCTGGCTCTGCTGTGGCGCGAGTTGCAAGGTGAGGGACGTGCGTGTCTGTGCATCGTCTGCGCGCGATGCTGGCCACACGAGTGTGTAGTCATGGCGCACGTCCTCCTCCATGCTGGCCTCCTCTGTATCCTCCGCGTCCTCTACGCCATCCACCTTGGGAATCGGCACGCCGAGGTTTTGCAGGCGGTCTTGGTACTTGGCGAGTTTGTCGGCGTTCCCCTTGCGCGACGCGATCTTGAGCTTTTGCAAGAGTGTCTCGACCTCTTCCTCTTCTTCGCGCGAGAGGGCGCGGCGTGTCGCCGTGTCGCTCGACGTCGCGACGAGCACGTCGATCGGGACGGCAGCCGGCAGGCTGTCGTCGACCTTGACCAAGAACGTGCGGTTCTTGTTTGTGGTATTGCTCACCAGCACGCTTTCCGGCATGGAGACGTGACCCGCGCGGCAGGTGCCAAAGTGCAGCGAGCTCGGGTCGATGGCAAAGTTGGCGACCTTGCGCACGGACGCCTTGAGCACGACCGGCTGGTCGTTGTCGTGGTCCGCAATGTTTTCCACGAGCAGTTTTTCTTGGAACGGCCCCGAGAGCGACGGCGAAAAGGTAAAGTCGACGCCGCGCTTGCCGTAGCCCGGCACGATGCCGTAGCGCCCGAGGCCGAGGCGGATATCGCCACTGGCGATGCTTCCGCTCTTTCGGATATAGTAGCGCAGCGCCCACTCGCTGCGGTTCTGGATCCAGATCTTGCGCTCGCGCACGTCGCCCTTGTCCATCTGGCCAAAGTTGATGTGCGGCTGGCCGAGCTCCAGCATGCTGCGGCACACCTGCGAACGCACCATCAGGTCGCGCACCGGCAGCTCGTCAATGTCGCGCGCCTGCAGCGCGGCGAATTCCGGGACGCTCGCCGCGCGGCGCGCGTCAAACTCGAGGAGGCGCAAAAAGATGCGCGAGTCCTGCTTGCGCGCATTGCCCTGGATATGCGGCCGCGTGCTGCCATTCGGCGTGTAGACGGCCACGACCTGCATCTCGGCGTGCGGCGGGACTTCGAGCATGCCGATCGGCACGAGCTGCCCGCTTTCGATCGCCTCGCGCAGTGCGCGCTGGAGGTTGATCTCGGTGCGCACCAGCCGCTCCTCTGTCTCGAGGCCGCGCAGGAAAAAGGTCGAGAGCGTCGGCGACTGGTTCACCAGCGCCGCGACCAGCTCGTCGAGGTTCAGGTGTGCGACGTCGACCGGGTTCGAGAGCAGCGGGAGCGTGCGCAGCTTGGCCGTCAGCGCCGGGCTCGCCTTAGCGCGCACCGGCGAGCCGCACTCTGCGCGGCTCGCCGGGCGGCTGAGCGAGCGCGACTCGCTGCCGAGGCGCTCGGCAGGGGTCGGCGCGCGCCGTGGCGTGCGCGGCGGCGTCGGGCGCTCTGGCTCGCCCTGCGCCTGGATGCGCTGCTGCTTGCGCGACTTGGCCGAGAGGCGGCTTGCGTCCTTTGGCGGCCCGCTTGCCAGGTCGAGGTACTCGAGCGGGTGCAGGAGCGTGCGGTCCTTGAACGCGACGGCGGCGCCGTGGCGGTACGTCACACGCCCCCGCCCGCCCCTCTTGAGCGCCTGGACGAGGTTTGTGGGCTTGGGCGGGCGCGACTCGTCGCGCTTTGCCGGGCGCTTGGCCTCGGGCACGAGCTCCTTGCGCGCGAGCGTCGAGGCGTCGGTCGAGATTGTCTCGAGGAAGCGCTCCTTGCGCTCGGTGCCCGAGCGTGCGCGGCGCGGCTCCTCGTCGTTGTTGTGTGCCTCTTGCACGGACTTGAGCTGCGGCGCCTTGACAAAGAGCTGCAGGTCCTCGGGATGCGCGACGCTCATCTCGAGCGCGAGCCGCTTTTCGCAGAGGTTCTCGATCGCAAAGCTGCGCACGCGCGACGAGTGGATGTTTACGTCGCCAAAGTCGATGTAGTTGGAGCCGCTCGGGGTGAGGATGCGGTAGAAGAGCGAGTGGAACGACACCCGCTGCAGATCGACGTTGCGCGCGCGCACTTCAAAGATCTGGTCATTGTGCCGATTGAGCAGATTCATGACGGTGATCTGCTTCCTGTACGCCTCGTTGACGCGCCGCGGAAAAAAGTCCATCTTGACCTCGATCGTCTGGCGCGCGGGGATCGCGATCTCGTCCATGTACATGCTCAGCACCTTGGACACGAAGCGCATCAGCACGCGCGTGCTCAGCTCCGAGTGGTTCGTCACGGCGATCTGCGCCGTCTTGCGCGTGCCGACGCCCGCCATGCCGAACTCGACAATCTTGGGGTTGACCGAGATGAACGGCGTGCAGGTGCGTGTGTGGCACAAAATCGTGCGGCGCTGGCGCCCGCCGTGCGCGCGCGCATTGTCGCTGAAGCGCGCATAGTCCAAAAAGATGGAAAAGGTGAGCTGCTTGAGGCGCCCCGCGCTGTACGTCTCGTCGACCTCCTCGCGCGGCGGCCGGTAGGACACCACGACGCGGTACTGTGCGCCGGGCCGGAGCACGAGCTCCTCGACCTGGTTGTGCTGCGACTCGCCAGCGCCGCGCAGCATCGCCACCGGGTCGTGCATGCGCCGCAGCGGCGCGCGGCCGTGGTGCGACGTCAAGGCGCTCACCGAGTAGGATGCGAGGCGCGACGGCTCGCGCTGTGCGCTCCCGCTGCTCGGCAGCGAGCTCGTGTCCTGCGACGGGGCGATGCTCGCCGTCGGCGCGCTCGCCGCCACCGAGCGCTCCGCCTCGCTGCTCGCGCTCTCGTGCACCGGCTCGGGCGAGGCGACGCGCGAGCCGGCCTGCGACGCGTTCGACGAGGTGGTGTCGGAGCCCGCGCGCGGCACCCCGCTCACGAGCGGCGGCAGGCCGAGGCCGAGCGAGCCTTCGAGCGGCGCAACGTCCGGCCCCGAGTGCGCCTGGACGAGCGGCGTGCGTGCGTCTTCCACCGGGCGGTGCGCCGCGGCGGTGGTCGACGAGCCGCCGAGCGGGACGTCGTCGTCGCCGACCATGTCCTCGTCGGCGCTGTCGCGCGCCGGCGCGAGCTCGGCGAGCTGGAAGGTGGCCTCGACGTGCTTCTCCGTCTGGAAGCGCACGTCGAGCGGGACGTCGGCCGTGTTTTTGAGGATGAGCAGCTGGCGCGTCCACTGCCCGCCGCAGCAGTCGCCAAAGTCGAGCGGGCTCTCGCTGAGCACCGCGAGCGCCTCGTCGGAGGCGGCCGCGAGGATATTGGCGCGCACGAGGATGCGCAGCGACTCGGCCTGCGCGTGCAGGTTGACCAGCGTGAGCGTCTGCTCGTAGTTGGCGCACGACGCACGCGGCTGCAGCTCGATCGCGAGGCGCCGCGACGAGTGCGGCGCGAGCGCCACTGGCGCGTACGCCGAGCTCGAGGGCTGCGCGGCGACGAGCGGCCACGGCGCGCCGCTCGCCGCGTCGACCACCGACACGACCGGGTCGCGTGCGTCGCCCTCGGCGTCGTCCGGGCGCTGGAGCTGCGCAAAGCACTCGAGCGCCGACGCGTTTGTCACGACGACCTCGCGGGCGACCGGCGCGCCGACGACCACGTCGCCGAGCTCGAGCACGAGCGTGCGCTCGCGCTGCGGCGCCCCGTCGCCCACCGACTCGAGCGCAAAGTCGGGCGCGGCGGTCGTCACGCGGACCGGCACCTCGGTCTGCGTCCCGTCGGTCGCGAGGCGCAGCGTCGCGTGCAGCGCGTGCTTTTCGCTGCTGCGGTCGTTTCCAAGCTCGCGCACGCGCACCTCGACGTACAGCACGCGCTCCTCGCCCGCGCCGAGCGCCAGGGAAGAAACCGTCTCGAGGTTCGCGGCCATGTGCCGCAGCGCGCGGAGGTGCGCGGGCGAGAGGCCGTCGGCACGCGCCCACGGCACCGTATTGCTCGCCCCGTCGCTGTCCCACAGCAGGAGACTGGGCAGCGGCACATTCGCACGCAGCTGCGCCCACCGCACGCCGTCCTGGCCGCCGAGCGACACCTCGAGCGGCGCGGCGGTCGGGTTGCGCAGCACGACATGCCGCAGCGACGGCGAGCCGTTATCATAGACATCATCAAACACCAACGACGGGCCCGGGACGAGCGTCACCGGGCACAGAGGCACGCGCCCTTGCGCACCACTCATCTCCCCGTCCATTACAAGGCACCCATCGCCGGGGGCCGCAAGAAAAATCGGGCGATCGGGCTACGAGATATAGTACTGGCTCGCGTCGGGCCTGTACGCGGCGGCGGAGAGGCGCGCCTGCGTCTTTTCCGACGGGAGGCGGGGGGACGCATAGACGGTGCGGCTGCTTTCCACGCGCGGCATCGCACGCAGGTCGTTCAGCTCGCGCAGGATCGACGACGACCGCTCGCGCTCGTGCAGCGCCATGGTCGAGGGCGCTTTCCGAGGCATCGCCCCGTCGGTATAGGCAGAGAGACGCGCACGGATCGTGTGCGAGGGCGGGGGGCCGGCCGACCGCCGCGCCGCATCGTCGGGGGGGGACGTGGGGGGGGCGCCGGCGCTCCATCGGCCGGGGGAGAGGGCGGCTCGTGGGCGACTCGGGCAGCGGCGCAAGCGGCTCGCGCTGGGGGCGCAGCCCGTCGTGCATCGTGAGACTCGCACGGAGCGCAGCAACACTGCCGCTCGGCACGACACGCGCCGACGGCGGCGCGGGGAGGTCGCGGGGCGCGGGGGGCACCGCCAGCGGCGGCCCCGTCGGCGACGGGAGGGGGCGCCGCGACGGCGAGCCGGGCGTCGGCAGCGCGCGCGACGGCGAGCTGGGTGTCGGCAGTGCGCGCGACGGCGAGCCGGGCGTCGGCAGCGCGCGGGGGCTGCCCGAGCGGGGGCGCTGGGGCGTCGGCGTGAGCAGCGCAGGGCGCGCGGCGCTCTGCCGCTCGTGCTCGTGCCGCGCCTGCTGCTCGCGCAGCGTGGCCTCTGCTCGTGCAGCTTGGCCTCTTGCTCGCGCACCTTGGCCTCGCGCTCGCGGCGCTCGGCTTCGCGCTTGGCCTCGCGCTCCTGGCGCTCGGCGTCGCGCTGCTTCTCGCGCTCGGCGGCCGCGCGCTCTTCGCGCTGCTTCTCGCGCTCGCGCTCCTCTTCGCGCTCGCGCCGCCGCCGCTCGCGCTCTTCCTCGCGCCGCCGCCGCTCCTCCTGGATGCGGCGCTCCTCTTTTTCGGCCTCTAGCTTCTCGGCGGCCTCGCGCCGTTGCCGCTTCTCCTCGATGCGCTCGCGGCGCTCCTTGGCCTCGGCGTCTTTCGCCGCGCGGTCGGGCGTCGCAATCGCCTGCTCGTAGCGCGCCGTGACGCCCGCGGGCTCCGGCGCGTCTTCGACGAGCGCCGCGAGCTGCGCAATCTTTTTCGCCTGCATCTGCACGCGCGCCTGCCACCCCTCGACGCTCTGGTTGAGCGTCGCAATGAGCGCCTTTTGCTGTTCGACCTGCGCGCGCAGATCGCCGGGCTCGGGCGTCCCGCCGGTGGAGCGCGTGCGCAGCGGCACGCGCGGCGGCGTCATGCCGCGGCGCGCGCGCATCGGCGACGCCGGCGGGCGCTCGGGCAGCGAGTTGAGGTCGCGCGTCGCGCGCTCTTCCGTCAGCGCGCGCTCGAGCGCGGCGATGCGCGCGTGCAGGTGCGCCGTATCCTTCTCGGACGCTTCGGCGTGGCTGCCGACGAGCTCGCGGAACTCGCGGTGCGCCTCGTCGGTCGCGTGCTCCTCGCGCGCCTGGCGCAGCTGCTTCTCGGTGCCCGAGACGCTCGCGAGCGCCTCGGTCGTGCGCCGCTTGGCCTCGGCGGCCGCCGCGCGTGCATCCTCGGCGTCGTTGCGCGCGTCGTCGGCGTCGGCACGCGCATCGTCGGCCTCGCGCTGGAGCACCTGGACCTGCTCGCGCAGCGCATCCAGCTCCGCGTCCGTGTCGCGTGCGGCGCGCCGCGCGTCTTCCGCGTCGGCAAACGCAGCGTCGCGCTCCTCAATCACCTCGTGGATCTTGGCCTGGAGATCGTCGAGCTCGGCGCGCAGCTCGTCCGCCTCGTCCTTTGCGAGGTCGTTGTCGGCACGCAGCTCGTCCGCGTCCGCCTTGGCCGCGTCGAGCTCGGCACGCAGCTCGTCCGCCTCGTCGCGCGCGGTGTCGAGCTCGGCCTGCGCGTCGCGGTACAGCCCCTCGTTCTCCGCGGCGAGGTCGCGCGCCTGGCCGTAGGCGTGCTGCATATCCTGCATCTCGAACTTGAACTCGTCCGCGGCGGCCTTGGCCGCCTCGGTCTCGCGCTTCGCGGCCACGAGCTCGTCCTCGAGCGTGCTGATCGCATCGTAGTGCGCCTCTTTTGCCTGGAGCAGCTCGCGGCGGACCGTCGCGAGCTCGGCGTGCTGCGCAAAGTCGGCGCGCGGCGTCGCGACCGGCGTGCGCACCGGCAGGTCGCTCATGCGCGGCCCCCGCCGCGGCGACGCGTACTCCTCGACCGGCACGCGCGCGGGGGTCTGCGCCGCGACGCTGCGGCTCGTGAGAATGAGGCGCGTCAGGTGGTCGATCTGCTGCTTGAGGTCGGTCCGCGTCTCTTGCATCTGCGCGACCTCTTGCGCGGCGGCGGCGCGCTCACTGCGCAGCGCCTCAATGTCCTTGGTCGGCGTCGTGGGCGGCGACTCGACCGTGCTGGCCTCGAGGCGCGCACGCAGCGTGTCGAGTTCCTTGCGGTACTGCTCGAGGAGCGCCTTGTCGTCGACCGTGACATGCTTCTGCGCCTTGGTCACCACCATCTTGCACCGCCGCCCAAACTTGAGCGTCGAGAGCGTCTCGGTCGCGGCGGCCGACGAGTCCGAGATGGTGCAGATCACCGCGACGCGCGCGTCGCCGCTGAGCGACGTCTGCAGCAAGCGCGTCAGCTTCGAGTCGCGGTAGGGAATGTGCGAGTCCTGGGGATGCGGCTCGGTGAGCTTCGCAATCACCGTGCCGAGCGTAAGGAGCGACTTGTTGATGTACGCGCCCTCTTTGCGGCGCGCCGCCTCGCTCGCCGCACGCTCGCTGCCCGCGAGGTCGATGAGGTTCAGCTGCGAGACGCGCACCGCGCCGCCGCCGCCGCCCTCCTCGCGGCTCTCGATGGTGATCTGAAAGACAGAGTGCGAGCGCGACGAGCGCGTGTTCCAGTCGGTCGCGCCGACGTGCCTTGCTGCCTGGCCGCGGTCCAACAAAGCAAGGACCTCGTGCGGGGTCGTGACGACCTCTTCGTGCAGGCCGCTGAGCACGACGCGCCCCCGCTCCTCGACGATGCGCGGCGTCTTGCCCTTCTTGGGCGTCGCGTCCGGCGGCGCGAGCAGGTCCTGGAGCGTCTCGTTGTAGATTTCAAGGTACGACACGCGCAGGAGAAACTCGCGGTGCGGCGCCTCGCGGATCATCGAAAACACGTCGTGCACCGCGCACGGAATCACGCCCGGCTCGTCGTGCGTGCCGCTCATGGTGTACGTCTTGCCCGAGCCGGTCTGGCCGTACGCAAAGACCGTGCCGTTGTACCCCTCCATCGCGGCACGCACCACCGGATACACGCTCGCATCGTACAGGCTCTCTGTGCGCTCGTTCCCCAGCACCAGATGGTCGTACCGGAAGTCGTATGTCGCGCGCAGCTCGTCGTCGTCGGCCTGCGTGCTGCTTCCGGCGCGCTTCGCGAGCGCGGGGTGCTGCTCGGTAGGCAGCACACGGTTACTATCATGCTCAAACGTCCACACGCCGTCATCGTGCTCCGACGGGCGCAGGCGCACACACACCACCACATTCTCACGCGCCCCGGCGCCTTCTCCCGGCATGGCAGTGTGTTGACGACGCGCCTCCACACGCCGTGTTGATTTCGTAACATCTACGCGACGCACCTCCATACACCATGGACCAGGAGAACGTGCCGCTGACGCCCCAGGTGCGCAAGCGGGGCGCGCGCGAGAGCGCGGCGCCGAAGCGCGTTGCACGCACGTACACCGCGGCGAAGCGGGGCATCCCGTTTGCGCCGGTCAACCGCTCGCTCGAGAGCCAGATGGAGAGCCTCTCGGTGCGGCCCAAGAAGCGCTCCTTTTTCCGCGTCGTGCCGCGGGCGCGCCGCGAGGCGCCGCAGCGCAGGCTCACGCCGGTCGCGGGCGTGCAGCAGCTGCGTGCGGCACCGGCGGCGCGCCTCCCGGTCGAGCTCGTGCGCCAGGTGCGCGCGGCGCTCGCGACCGAGAGCGACTCGTGGGTCGCTCAGTACGTAGCGGCGGGCGGCTACGAGGCGCTGCACGACCGCCTCTCGGAGATCCTTGGCATGGAGTGGCGCGAGGAGCAGCACGACGACCAGCTCCTGCACGAGCTCCTGCGCTGCCTCGCCGCGCTCGGAACGCTCCCGGCGGGGACCGAGGCGATGCAAAAGAGCGCTCCGCGGCCGTTCCAGGAGCTGGCGCAGCTGCTCTACTCCAAGAAACGGCCCGCGGACCTCGACGCACGCCGCCTGATTGTAAAGCTCTTGCTCCTCGGCACCGGCCTCGCGATGCCGCAGCCAAACGTGGACCACGCGCCGAGCGTCGCCAAGGCGGGGCATGCGCCGAGCGGCGTCGTGTACGTGCTCTCGCTCTTGCACGCGGCGCGGCCGGATACATCGCGCGTCGCGTTCCTCCCGCAAAAGGTGCGGCCCATGCGCCCGTTTGTCGCCGAGCTGCAGACGCTCTGCGCGGAATTCTTTTGGATCTTTTGCCACGACCACAACACGATTGAAGAGTACGACGCAATCGACGTCCAGGCCGCGACTCGCCCACGCGTGCCGAGCGGCATGACGGGGTCCGTCGAGTCGGAAGCGATGGCGTACGTCACGATGCACCTGCGCCTCGTGAGCACGATCCTCGAGGCACTCCCGGACGACGCACGCACTCAGCTCTGCGCCGACCTCGAAGAGGGGGGGATGAACGACGTGGTGCACATGCTGCGCAAGGCCTCGACCGAGTACTATCCCGCACTGCACGTCGAGCTCGCACGGCTCGTCGCACGCATGCGCGGCCCGGCCGCCGCCGCCCCGAGCGCACACCGCGCTTGTTCGCCCGCATACGGCGCGCACCGCGCGCTCTCGCCCGAGTACGGCGCGTACCGCGCGCCGGAAACCAACGCGCTCGACGAGCTGCGCGCACTCTCGCCAGACAGTCTGTGCGGCCTCGGCCTCGGGCGCCCGCCGAACCCGCTCGACTCGCACCGCTCGAAAGCGCTGCCCGATGCGCCGGGCCAGGCGCCGGGGCGCGCCGTCTCGGCGCTGGACGCCGAGTCGTCGATGCGCGCGGTGTCTGCCTCGGACGCGGACACATCGATGCGCGCAGTGCCTGCGTCCGCATCGCCGTTTGCCGACGCCGAGACATCGATGCGCGCCGTCTCGACGTCCGCGTCGCCTGCCCCACCCCCCAAGGCGTCGCCCGCGTCGCCGGTGCCCGTCCCCGCACTGCCGCTTTCTCCCACGCCCTCTGCGCCCCGCCCCGTCGCGCGCGTCCGCATCACGTCCATCACCTCGGAGCGCAGCACGTACACGCCTCCCCCCCCGACGCCCCCGTCGCCCGAGCCCGAGCCCGAGCCCGCGCTCGGGGGCCTGGCCCTGGCGCACCTGTTCTAGATACCCTGCCACGTGGCATACGCCGCGATGTCCTCGCCGCTGGTAGCGCTGCTGCTGGTGACGAGCTCGTCGCGTGGCTCGCATGTTGTGTTCCAATGGCCCCGTAGACCCAAGCTCGTGAAGCGGTACTCGCGTATGCGGTACTTTGCCGAGGAGGAGGAGCTCGAGGACGACCTGCTCGCGGCCGGCGCGACGCACCCCGAGTACCTCGACGCGTCCGACTCGGAGAGCGGCGACTCGGACGAGTCGGACTGTGCGTCGTCCGAGGCGAGTTTCAAGCAGGGTGCCGCGCTCTTTGGGCACGACGACGAGGAGCGCACGCCGCGCGACACGGCGCCCCCGCCGCACCTCGGCGGGCGCGGCGGCAGCGAGCCGCGGCGCTCGTCGGCGCGCAGCCGCAGCACGTCGCGCCCGCCGGCCGGGCGCACGTACCGCGCTGGGGACGAAGAAAAGCGCTTGCACTCGTATACGACGTACCTCGGCTTCGACCTCGCGATGCTCGCCGCGATTCTCAGCCCAAAGCCGGAGCAGTGCCACCACAAGTTTGAGCTGGTGATTGACGATCTCGCGTTCCTGGGCCATCCCGTGTACATTGACCGCGAGCAGCAGCAAGGGCGCGCGTCCGAGTCGCAGAGCATGACGCAGTTCAACCTCGTCATGGTGATCGACCGCCCCGATGCGCTGCCGCCGCTCCCCGGCATGAACCGCACGATCTGGATGCACCTGTACTATACCCTGCTCTTCAAGGTCACCGCCGTGCTCTATACCGAGGAGATGCGCGCGTCGTACGTGAGCGAGCAGACTGCCGCGCTGCTCACGCTGCGCGACGAGTGCATGCAGCACGGCGGCTGGTTCCGCGACTATCTGCAGGCGGGCCTCGCGCAGTCGAACCTCGCGCGGACGCTGCGCGAGGTGCAGCGCGCCATTGCGCGGCATCGCGACACGCTCGTGCGCGTCAACGAAGGCGTGGACCTCCATATGCAGCTGCCGCTGCTCCTCTTGCAGCCCGGCCAGGCGTCCAAGGTCGGCGAGCTGCAGCGCGTGCTCGACGCGCAGGATCCGGTGGTGCAGCGCGGCGACGGGCCCGAGCCGCGCGACGCGCTGCGCACCCTCTCGTCACTCGGCGCACTCCCGGGCACCGCCGCAGAGCAGACGCTCCAGGACTGGACACGCACCACCGGCCCGTTTCTCCAGCCCTGGAAAACGCTTCTCCTCCCGGAAGCGCCGGGGGAGTCGGAGCAGAACGACACGATCTACGACTTTGCCAAGCCGCTCATCGAGTGCTTCACACCGAGCCTCCGTGGCAGCCGCACCTTTTTGCAGGCGGCCGACGCGCTCCAGTGGGACCTGTACAAGGAGGTCTACCCCATGGTGCGCCACCTCATATACTATACCAAGGGGCGCGTGATCGACGTGCCGCGCATCCAGAGCATCTATGCCTTGGACCCGACCTTTGCGATGGACCGCCTCTCGACGCTCGAGGTGTCCTGGTCGACGTCGTTTCCCATGATGCGCGCCTTGCCGCAGTTCCTCAGCAGCCTCTCGATGGGGCTGCGGCCGTACGTCTCGCTCTTTGCGCCGCGCATCAACCACTCGCTGTGCCTCGACACGCTAGTGTGGCTCCTGCGCCACGGCGTCGTCGTCCAGATGCACGTCCACCTCCGCCTGGTCATCACCGCACAGGACCAGCAGCTCGCCGTGGAGCTGCGCCGCGCACGCCGCGAACACCGCGCACGGAAACCACGCACCGAGTCCGACGAGGAGATCCTCATCGACACGCTCCGGGGGCAGATGCAGCGGGGGACGAACCACCCGGAACGCCCGGCAAACGCACGCCGCCTGCACCGCTCGCGCTCGCGCTCGGCCAGCAGCGACTCGAGCGTGGACGAATTTCCGGCGCAGCACGCGGCGCAGTCGCCGTTCCTCCCGCCGGGTCGCCGCGCGTCGTACTGGGAGGACGAAACCGAGATGGACATGGACGACGACGACGACCGCCTCGACGATCTCCTGCCGAACGGCACCGCCTCGCCGGTGCTCGTCGTCGAGCCGAGCCGCGCATCACGCCGCGAGAACGAGTGGATCTCGGCGATGCTGCACGACAAACACGCATGGTATACCCGGTGGCTCCTACGGCTCCTCCCCTATCTCAACGGAAAGCACACGGTCGACGAAATCGTCGCGCGCGAGCGCATCCGCCGCCGCGACCTCAAGCTGATCATGCGCCAGTTTGAGGCGAACCTCCTCCTCTTCTACCATCCGTAACTCGGCCGAAACGCGTCGCGTCCCTCGATGGCGGCGAGCGACGAGGAGTTTGACGACGCGTTCGATAGTAGTGTCCTCGCGCAGATCGATGTAATTGAGGCAGCGCATACGGGGGGGAAGGCGACACAAGACTCGCTGAGCGAGGGCGGCGCCGTCGACCCCGCGTGGGAAAAGGAGCTCCTCGACGCGTTCGACGCGCTCGACGACGAGGTGGCGCAGGGACGTGCGCCGTTTGCAGAGAACGGCCGGGGGCGGGGGGAGGGCGTGAATACGGCGCCAAGCAGTACTGCGAACAAGGCGGCGCGCGTACTCGGCGCGCCGCCGAATGTGCATACCCCTGCCCCGAGACCAACACTTGCGACGCGTCCGAGTGCGGCGCGTCCGGACGCGCCGCGCATGGCCGCGCCGGCGCCAAGCACCACACCACACAGTGCCCAGCGGCCCACGCCGCCCCACGCATCGCCGCGCGTGTCGCCACGCGCGTCGCAGCTTACGCAGCAAGGGCTCTTTGGACAGGCCTACACGCCGTCCGCCGTCCAGTCCTCGCAGGGCAGCGTCTCGATGGCGCCCGCCGGCCCGCCCTCGCAGAGCACCGGCGGGTTTGCGTGGACCGCCGTGAAGGAGTGGGATCACAGCGTATTTCTCCAAGGCAACCGCGTCACAAGGCAGGCCGACGACGAGGACGACGCGCTGTACGAGCGCCCGGCGACCGCGCCCCCGTTTGTCGACCACGGCATCAAGCTGCAGATCGACTGCGCAGCCGCACAGACGTGGATCTACCCGGTCAACAAGCCGCTGCGTGCCTACCAGCTGAACATTGTGCAGAAAGCGCTCTTTCACAATGTCCTTGTAGCGCTCCCGACCGGTCTCGGCAAGACGTTTATCGCGGCGGTGGTCATCCTCAACATGTTTCGCTGGTTTCCTCAAGGAAAGAGTGCGTCGTGAAACTGACCCAGTCATCTTTGTCGCGCCGACGCGCCCGCTCGTGGCGCAGCAGCAGCAGGCGTGCCACAGCATCTGCGGCCTGCCGTGGGACACCGCGATCGAGCTCACGGGCAGCACGCGCCGCTCGCTGCGCGACGACGAGTGGCAGGCGAAGCGCATCTTTTACATGACGCCGCAGACGTTTGAGAACGATCTGCTATCGACGACGTGCGATCCCAAAGACGTCGCGTGTGTCGTCGTCGACGAGGCGCACCGTGCTACCGGCAACTATGCGTATTGCAAGGTGATCCGCCGCCTGATGTACCACAACCCGCACTTTCGCATCCTCGCCCTGACCGCGACGCCGGGGAGCCACGCGGACAAGGTCCAAGAGGTCGTGAACAACCTGCATATCAACCGCATCGAGATCCGGACAGAGGACGCGCTCGATATCCAGCCCTATCTCCATACCAAGGTACGCCGCGCGACTCACACAGCATGAGCAGCTTGTCCGCGTCCCGCTCGGGCGGCCGCTCGAAGAGCTCCGCCATGCATGGACCGCGCTGATGCACGTGTACCACGAGCCCCTGCTCAAGCACGGCCTCTTGCGCAATGCAGACCCCAGCACCCTGCGCTCGTTTGGCGTGCGAGCGTGCGGCAACGACGCCAACGGCCGCGCGATCCTCGCACAGAAGCCGTTTCTGCGCGGAAATATTGCACAGCTCTCGAGCATGGCACTTGCGCTGCAGTACCTCGCCGAGGAGTCGGTGCGCGTCTTTTGCGACCGCGTCCAGGCGATCATCACGCCGAGCAAGAGCGGTACGAAAAAGGACCAGATCTTCTCGCCGCAGAACGCCAAGTTCCAGGCGCTGGTCATGGCGCTCGAAGGCGTGCAGGGCGACGACGCACTGCTCACGCACCCCAAGATGCATGCACTGCAAAAAGTGCTCCTAGAGCACTTTCAGGCCGAAGGCGAAAAGACGCGCGCCATGGTCTTTTGCTCGTACCGCGAGGTGGTCACCGAGATCGTGACGTTGCTGCAGGCGGCTGGCATCCGCGCCACGCCGTTTATCGGCCAGGCGACCGACAAAAAGGGCAACCGCGGCTTTACACAAAAGGTGCAGGAGCAGATCCTCGCCGACTTTCAAAACGGCACGTTCCAAGTGCTTGTCGCGACGTCGATCGGCGAAGAGGGACTCGATATCGGCGAAGTCGACCTCATCGTATGCTACGAGGCGGTGCGCGACTCGGTCCGTGCGCTGCAGCGTGTCGGCCGCACAGGCCGCATGCGCGATGGACGCATCGTCGTGCTCATGACCGAAGGGCGCGAAGAACACAATTGGCAGCACTCGAAAGACTCGTACAAGAACGTACAGCGCCTCGTGCGCTCCGCAAACACGATCGAGCTGTACACGGACGTCGACCGCCTCGTCCCAGAGGTCATCAAGCCCGAGCCGGTCATGTGCGAGGTCGCCCAGCCAAAGTTTGAGCCGGGCGCGCTCAAGGCGCCGCCCAAGCGCCGCGCCAAGAAGGCGGCGTCGCCCAAGCCGAAGCAAAAGGGGAACCTGCTCGCATTCTGCAGCGCAAGCGAGCTGCGCAGGCACGACGAGCACCGCGAAGGCGGGGGGCCGGTGCGCACACCATCGAGTGCGTCGCGCTCGAGCGCGACGGCCAACTTGTCGGACGACTCGGACGACGCTGAAATCGCGAGCGGGCTGCGCGTCTCGTCGAGCAGCGCGTATACGTGGCCGCCGTCGAGCCGAGACGAGCCATGCGGCGAGGATGCGCCGAGTCGCGAGAGCGAGCCGTCGAGTGGACCGTGTGAGTCGGCACGGCCCTCGAGTCCGTCGGTGCGCGCGCCAACTGCGTCGCGGGGCGCTGCCAAGGCGCCTGCTGCGCATGCGACTGCGAATGTGTCCGCTCGAGAGCCGATCGCATCCCGCGCCGCGCCTCGGTCCACTGTGTCTGGCGCGACGTCTGGAGCGCCTCGCAAGGATCCCGCGCCCCGTAAGGACCCCACGCCCACGTCCACGCGTGCGCCTGCCGCCACCTCGGCGAGCATGTCGGCCGCGTTCAAGAGCCCTGCGCCTCCTGCCAAGCGCACGCTCGGCGCGCGGCGTTCGCACGCGACGCCCTCGCCGAGTCCTGCGGCGGACCGTACCGTGTCGCCGTACTTTGCGCGCTATGCGCCCCACCCTCTTGTCGCTGAGCTTGCCGAGCTTAGCCAGGACGGTGCCGAGGAGATCGAGCGAGCCGCTGTGCCCGAGACCGAGGCCGATGTGGACGTGCCGCCCCTTTTCTTCCTGTCGCAAGACTCGGATGCGCCGCTGGCGCCCGGGCGGCCGTCGTCCCCTATACCCGATACCCCCCCGCACGCGTCGGTCTTGGCAAGTGGCGGCTCGTCGTCGCTGCATGTCCCCTCGTCGCCTCCCGCCCGCGCTGCCCCCCGCAAAAAGCGGCGCGTGGCGCGGGGTGCACGCAACATGCTTGTGGACGAGGAGGCTGAGCGCGAGACCGACAGCGACGAGCACGGCGAGTCGGACGAAGACGAGTCCGGCCCTGATTCTTCCGACGAGAACGACGAGGACCGTGCGGCGGTGGGCGACTTTCCCGCGACGCAGCAGGCCGGGTACAACCAAGAGGCCGTGTACCTGCAGTCGATGCTGTCGCAGCGTGCGCCGACGCCCTTCCGAGGCCGCGACCGGCTGCAGGAGCTGCTTGCGCGCCGTGCGGCGCTGCGTCCGTCGTCTGAGGCGGACATCCGCTCCGACGACGAGTACTCGAACGACTCGTTTGTCGTGGGCGACGACGAGATCGAGTGGGCCGACAGTAGTGATGTGTAGCAAGATAGATGGCCGCTTGCGCGGGCACCACAAAGAACGATGTATAGTTCCTCCCGAGGCTAGACAAGGAATGATGTATAATCTATGTCCTCGCGAGGCAAGAGAGCAGCGCCTGCCGCGCTCTTTTGCAGACGGCCATTCGGCCACACCGCCCTACTCCTTGCTGAGCTCGACGGTGAGCACGGCGTCCTTGCGGTTGCCCGCGGCGCCGAGCAGTGTCGCCTGGTCGCCTGCGGTGAACGCAATGACGCTCGAGGAGCCCGCAAAGGTGGTTTCTGTATAAGCCGACGCACGTACCCTTCTCGGTGCCCGTGCGGTTGCACGCGACAAAGAGCGTCTTGTGCCCCTCGTGGCCGGGCTGCTCCATCCCCGGCACCCACAACGGGATGCAGCGTGCGACCCAGTAGTTGATGGTGGGAATGCTAGGGTCGTTTGCGTCGCCCGCCTTGTACGCGTCGATCTCCTCGTCCGGAAGGAGCCAGTTCATCGGGACGACGAGCAGGTCGATTTGGTTCTTGTCGCAGTACTGCGTCAGCTCGTAGCGCTCAAAGTCGGACGAGAGCAGGTAGGCTGCGTTAGCACATCCACGCACGGTTCAAGTCCATGCAGATCGCGACGCACACGCGGCCGATGGGCAGGTCCACGTAGGTAAACCCCTGCCCCTCGTCGGCCCACGGCGTGTCGGCCTCGTACAAAAAGTGCTTGCGGAACACGCGGACCAGCGCTCCGCTCGGGTCGACGAGCAGTGCCGAGTTGAACGCCTTGCCCCGCATGCTCGGCAGGTACGACGGCGCGATTGTCTCCGCCTCGGCGCGTGGCGTGCGTGCGTCGTGCGCGCCGGGAAACTCGGCGAGCGCCTCGTCCGAGGCGCGCTCCGGGAAGCCCGCGACGACATAGCACTCCAGCTCCTTTGCGAGCGACGTCGCGAGCTCGTACGTCGCACCCTCGCCGCGGTACGGCGACTCGAGCAGCGGCTCGATCTCCTCGTACGACGAATAGAGATAGCCTGCGTCAGCGCACGGGCACCTACCCGTCAGGGCCATTTCGGGGAGGACGAGCATGTCGAGCGACTTGGGCGCGGTCCTGCGTCAGGTCAGGCACTTACTCCTTGAGCTGCGCGCGCACATGCGCCGCATTCGCATTCGGCTCCGCAAACTGCGGGGCGTACTGCACCGTGGCTACCCGCATGATCGACGCAAAAGTCACCTCCACACACGATGGTGACGCAGGCGGAGCTCGAGGCGGCGATTCACGCCAAGGTCGGCGACATCAGTACGCTGTACGTGTCCGATGTATCTGGTGGCTGTGGCCAGGCCTACGATGTAGTGCTTGTCTCGGACCAGTTCGAGGGGCTGCCTACGCTCAAACGCCACCGCCTGGTGAACGAACGGCTGAAAGACGAGATTGCGGCGATGCACGCCTTCTCCCAAAAGACCTACACGACGAAGCAGTTTTCCGAGCTGCGGTCGAAGTACGCGGACCAGACGCCGTCGGCGGTGCCTACGCAGGCCGCCGGCGTCGCGGTGCCCGAGCTGACGCTCACGCCGGACACCGAGTCGGGGCGCCTGCTGAGCGCCGCGCAGAGTGCGAATGCGTCGCCCGCCAACGTCCCGATCGGCACGTCGCGCGTCTCGTCGCCGACGAACACGGGCATCTCGCGCCTGCACTACACGCGCATCTCCAGCGTCGAGTTCTGGCTCGCGCTGCGCAAGGAGCTCGAGGAGCAGTTCCTGCACGCCGACACGATGGACCTCGACTCACCCACCGGCACCGCCTCGCCGCGGTCACAGCGCCGGCCGCCGGGCGAGGCCGAGGTCGAGCGCCTGTTTGAAGACTTTTTCCTCTCGCAGAAGCACCACCTCACTGCGAACGACGTCGCGCGGATCCGCGATGCGACTGGCATGCTTGGCATGGCCGGTGCCTAGTCTATTCGTCTGTCTCCATAGGCTCGGGGCCCGTAGTCTCGGCAACCCATGCGTGCCGCATCTCGCGCCACCGCCGCACGCTGCTCTTGATCTCTTCGAGCAGCGCGGCATACAAATCACGCCGATCAGTGCACGTCGAAAAAGCGGGGGCGCGCACCGCACGGGGCGCGGACGGCGCGTGCTTGCGTGTGGTGCGCGCAACGGCCGCGGGCGTCAGGCGGCCGGTCGTCGTGCTCACGCCGCACCCGTCGACCCAGCGCACAAAGTCCTCGAGGTCCGCATCGAGGCCGAGGCGCGCACGCACGCACGCGAGGCACCCTATAGAAAAGAGCGACGCGTCGTAGGTGTGTGCGGCCGTTGACACGGGGACATCGGCGAGGCTCGCCGACTCGGAATACGGCATGCACAGCTGTACGAGCGCCACGCGCTGCGTGCGGCACAGCGGACACTGCGCCTTGGCGCTTTTCTCGGCGTAGCGGAAGCGGTACATGCCTTCTCGTGCCGCGACCCACGCATAGACGCCGGGGGGGATGCACAGTACCCGCCGCGCACGCGTGAGCGCGACGTACATGTGGTTCACCTCGTCGCACGCGCCGAGCAGATGCACGCGCGGGCGCAGCGCGGGCGCACAGCCGTCGTGCGTCGGCGAAAAGTCGTCCGCAAGCACGACCGTGTCCCACTCGAGGCCCTTGGCCTGGTGCACGGTCGTGAGGACGATCGACGCGTCCTCCGGCGCAGCGCAGCAGCAGTGCTCGAGCTGTGCGACGTGCTCGAGAAACGTCGGCGCACTCAGCAGCGGCGCGAGCGACACGACAAGCGCGAGCTTACTGTCGCCCCCGCCGTCGTCCGCCTCGACGTGCTCTACGAGCTCTTTCCACGCGGCAAACTCGCGCAGCGACGAGGACGGCGGGGGGACCTCGCCGTGGTACAAGGTATATGCGTCGCGCAGCAGCGCGGCGAGCGCGGCAGGCTGCATCGCCTGGCTCGTTTTCAAAAATAGGCGCGGCGTGCCGCTCGCAGCGAGGCGCAGCGCGTCGTGCGCAAGCAGCGCATTCGTGCGGTACACGCGGGTATGGGGCCCATGCACAGACGTCCCGAGCAGCACCGCGTCGGGCCCCGTGCCGTGCAGGCGGGGCGCGGGCGTGTGCGGCGCCCACGGCGGCGGCGCTTTGAGCGACAGAACCTGGCTCGCGAGCCGCGCGACATGCGGCCCGAAGCGGAAGCTCTGCGTGAGCTGAAAGTGCGCCGTCGGGGGATAGGTCCGCGCGTGGAACGCGGCCGCACTCCCGCCGCGGAACCCGTAAATCTTTTGGTGCACGTCGCCCACGACGACGACCGCCGACGTGCCCCGCGCACGGAGCAGAATCGCGGTCTGGCACGCGGACAAGTCCTGCGCCTCGTCGAGGAGCAGCGCGGTATAGTCCCCGAAATGGCTCTTTCCTTGCAGATGCAAGAGCTTGACGTACGCGTCGTGCGGGCATTCGGTGCGCCCTGCACAGATCATGTCCCAGAGCGCCGCTGCGGCGTGCGCCACGTCGTTCGCACGGAGGTCCGTGCACTGCGCCATGTGTTTCGGCACATGACGGTCGGCACGGATCTGGGGATCCGCCGACTGCATGAAGCGGTCGAGCGTGCGCAGGATGTACGTCGCGACCGACGGCGCAGCGAGCTTTTCGGGGCGCGCATCGTCCTTGATGCGCCGCCCTTCGGGAAGCTGCCCCCGGAGGAGCTTGACCACGTCGCGCGGCCGCAGCGTCCCGAGCGCCTGGCCGTCAGGCAGCTGGACGTGCCGCAGCGCGACCGCGTGCATCGTGCGGCACTCGACATTCGGCGGAAACGCGGCGCGCGCCGCACGCGCGGTCGCTGCGTTAAAGGTGATGTAGAGAAAGCGCGACGACGGCCGCCGCTGTGCGTACGCGTACAGCGAGCGCGTTTTTCCGGTCTGGGTCAGCAGGAATACGTACGCCGGCATAGGCCTGGACACACACGAGATCCGTAGGACGCACGTCGTGCGCAACAAACGCCGCCTGCTCGCTCGTGAGCGCGTCGGGCGGCGTCGGCGCGAGGCGCGGCGAAAAGAAGCGGTGCAGCGCGCTCTCCGCATCCGCGTCGAGCACATGCACCATCTGGTGGTACGGGCGGTGCGACGGGCCGCTGCTAAAGTGGCGCGACAGGCGCAGCACGACAAAAAAGACGCGCGCAAAGCACAGCATTTCGACAGCGACCGGCGCTGCGAAGCGCGCAAACGCACTCCCGGCCTCGCAGCGGCCCATGATCCACGGCACGAGAAACATCTGCGCCGCGTCCGCGTCAAAGTCCTGCGCGACGACCGCGTGCAGCATCTCGTGCATCTGCAGCGGCGCGCGCGCGAGCTGGAGCGCCGAGAGCGCCTCGCCGTACGCAGCGACAAACGCGTCCTCTGTCTCGCCGCTCTCCTCACCCGCGCGCACGCACGCCTCGTACGCCGCCTCGGCCGCGGCGAGCTTCAGGAAGCGCTTGCGCCATGGCGCAAAGTGCCGCGCGTTTGCAAACGGCCGCAGGCGCTTGTCGGCGCACAGCAAGCGCACGATATCTGAAAACGACAGGTAGCTCAGCGTGTGAAACACGGCGCCTCGCGGCATGCACTCGAGCAGCGTCCGCCGCTGCGCCGCTACGCGGCGCCGCGCTCCCATCGACGCGTCTCGCTGCTGACTCAGCACGATGACCATGGCGTGGGCAGAGGCTGCGGACCGTGCGACGGCCGACCCGTCGTGTGTGCCGGAGCTGTATGCGTTTCTGGAGCAGGACGAGGCGCTGCTTGGCGACCGCATGGACCCGCCGTGGAAGAGCGCGCGGCCGCTCGCAAAATGGATGTGCCTGTAGGTGCCGAGACTGACGCAGCGCCGCCCAGCTGCGTGCCGCGCAGAGCGCCGCCGAGGTGCAGGCGCTCGAGGCGGGACACGAGGACGTGATGCAAAGCATTGGTGCGATTCCCTACGTGCCGCTGCTGGGTACGTCGTCTCGCTAATGCAGTGGCGCAATGGGCCGACGCCATGTCGGACAAAGGGCGGCTCGTCTCGGTAGGTTCCGCGTCTAATGCAGCCGACATACGCCACGCGGTGGCTCGAGGGCGTGTACGAGAGCCTTGCGCCGTACCGCGGGCTCTCGAGTGTGCATGCGCCGCTCCTCTATGTACGTCGCGCGCCTCACGCAGCAATACCTCCTCGCCAAGGACGAGAAAAGCGCCGCGCTCGTGCAGCGCACGGACCTGGGCGCGACCGACTTTGCAAGGGTCGGCCGCTACCTTGATATCCTCGCGTACCTCTACTATGCCGGCCTCGTATACACGCTGCAGCAAGCGTACGAAAAAGCAGAGGACGTGTGGCAGACGGTACGTCGCCCGCCCTTCTCACGCAGTGCATTGCGCTCCCGTCCGAAAGTGTGAGCCATATCCAGCTCGATGCGTTCAAGAAGCTGATCCTCGTGCGCCTGCTCGCCGGCCACAATGTCGAGGGCGAGGCGCTCCTTAAGCACACGAGTGTCAATGTCCGGTCGCAGTACCTGCGCCAGGCCGGCGCGTACCTCGCGCTCGCGCACAACTACCGCCGCATGCGCAGTGGCTCGCGCGACCTGCACACACTCCTTGCGGCACACGCCGAGCAGTTTGCGGCGGATGCGAATACCGGGCTCGTGCAGCAGTGCGTCGCCGCGCAGCCCCAGCGGCTCGTCGAGGCGCTCGCACGTATCTACTCGACGCTTCCTCTCGACGCTGTCGCCGCGTACCTCGCGTGCACGCCGGACGAGGCGCGGAGCGCGCTTGCGTCGACGCCGCGCGTCGATGTGTCCTATGCTAATGGCCCCCAAGTCGGCGCCTTTCCGCTGCCCGACGGCGTCGCGTGCACGCTCGCTGAGCGCGATAGCGCGCCGTACGTCGCCCTCGCGCTGCGCCCCGCCCCCACTCCTATGCTCCCCGCTGAGCACGACGGACGCGCGGCGCTCGCGGCGCTCGTACGCGCCGCGCACCTCGCGCCGAGCCACCTCGCGAAGCTCGCGGCGCTGCACGGTGCGCCACGTGGCGACGCACAGACCTCGTAGAATCACGTGTACGCGTCGCGCCTCACCATGACGCGACGGCTGCGCTTTCGCGGGCGGCTGAGCGCGTCGGGCGGCACGGACGCCGTGCTGGAGCGTGTGCAGTCGCTGCGCAAAGAGCTGGCGGCTATAGAGCAAGATACGATCGACACGAGCGAGCTCGACGCACACTGCGACGCGCTCAAGCAAAAAGACCTGCTCCAACACAAGAACAAGCGCGTGCGCGCGTCGGTCGCGTGCTGTCTCTCGGATATGCTGCGGCTCTACGCGCCGAATGCGCCGTTTAGCGAGGGGGAGATTGCGCAGATCTTTGCGCAGTTCCTCGCGCAGCTCACTGATCCGGATACCGGCCTCGGCGCACGCGACGCGCCGGGGTACAGCGACACGGTCTACCTGCTTGAGAGCCTGTCGACGGTCAAGAGCGTGGCGCTGGTGTGCGACGTGCCGAACGCGTCGAAACTCGTCGCGGCGTACGTATCGCAGCTCCTCGAGCTCGCGGGCGAAGAACTCGCGACGAACGTGGAGCTGTACCTCGCCGACGTCCTCGTGCAGCTCGTCGAGGAGGGCGCGACGCTCCCCAAGGCCGCGCTCGACGCGCTGATGCACGCATTTGACGAGGACGCGGCACCAAGCACGACGTCTGTCGCGGCCGCCGTGTGCCGCGCGACGCAGGACCGCCTGCAAAAGCACGTCGCGCAGTACTTTGCCGAGGGCATGCGCACGCGCAAGGAAGCCCTCGAGGATATCCACGCGCGCATCGTGCGCATCGCGGGCAGCGTTCCGTCGCTGCTCACGAGCGTCGTGCCGCAGCTCGAGGCAGAGCTCGCGCAGGAAGACGCCGAGACACGCGCGCTTGCGACGCAGGTCCTCGCGTCGCTCTTTGCGCTCCCGTCCCCGGCCGCGTTTGCGCAGCAGTACCCGAGCGCGTGGAAGGCGTGGCAGAGCCGCGCGATCGACCGCCAGGCGTCGGTGCGCCTCGACTGGGTGGCGGGCGCGCTGCGCATTGCCGCGGCCCACGCCGCGCTCGGCCAGGCGCTCGCCGAGCCGCTGAGTGGGCGCGTCGGCGATCCCGAGGAGCGCGTGCGCCTGGCGCTCGCGCACGGCGTCGGCGCGCTCGACTACGAGACGCTGCGGCATGCGCTCCCGGTCAAGGTCCTACGGCAGCTCGCGCTCCGCGGCAAGGACCGCAAGGCGGCGGTGCGCTCCGCGGCGCTGCACGCCGTGGGGCGTGCGTACGAGCTCGCGTACCCCGAGCTGCGCCGCGACCCAGGCGCGACGGAGCACTTTGCGTGGATCCCGGCGCAGGTCCTGCCGTGTGCGCTCGCGGGCACGCCGGACGTCGTGCACTCGGTCGCCGAGGCACTCGACACGCACATCCTCCCGGTGCAGGCGCCGGACGCGTACGTCGCGCGCCTCGCGTACGTCTGGCGCGTCTTGGACGAAGAGGGGCGCGCCGCGCTGTACTACTATACGAACCTGCGCCTGCAGCGGCCCGGCGCCCTCGACGCGTTCCTCACAGCATGGGAAGAGGGCACAGTGTCGCCAGACGTGGCGCGCGCCGCCGCGGCCGTGCTGCGCCTCGACGCCGCGGCGCTCGAGAGCGTCGCGGCGTGGAAAGACGAAGGCGCGTTTGCCGACCTCCGCCTCGCGTTCGACGCGCAGACGCCGCTCGCAGACGCGTACGACGCGCGGCAGCGTGTCGCGCTGCTTGCGGCGGATGAGGCGCCCGAGGCGGCCATGGCCGTCGCGATGCTCGCCCGCGCAGGCTCGTACCCGATCCTCAACACGTCGTGCGTCCTTCCGCTGCTGGACGAGGACGCGCCGGGGCTGCGTGCGTACCTCGCCGAGGCGCCGCAGCTGCTCGTGCCGCAGGCCGCGGCGCTCGCCGAGCGTGCGGCCGCCGCGGCGGACGCGCCGGCGCTCGCGCTGCTTTCGGCGCTGGCGACCGCCGCGCCCGACGCGCTGGGGCCGGATGCGCTGGGGGCCGCCGGCGCGAGCCGCGACGCGCTGCTTGCGGCGCTCGCTGCCGCGTGCGACAGCCACCCCATCGCGCCGTACGCCGCGGCGGTCCTCGCGCGCCTCGATGCGCCGCAGCTCTCGACGGCCGTCGCGACGTTCGAGACGCACGTCGCGCTTGGCAGCGATGCCGAGCGTGCGTCGGCCTATGCGGCGCTCGGCGCGGTGGCCGAGTGCGACGTGCACGCCGTGCGTGTCGATACCCTGATTGAGCAGATTGTCGAGCTGCTCCTTGGCGCGTGGACCGCCGACGACGTCCTTGGCGCGTGGCCCGGCGACGAGCTCGTCTGGACGCCGGGCGACGCGCTGCAAGTGCGCGTCGCAGCCCTGCACTGCCTGGTCGGCGTGCTGCTGGGCGAGCCGAGCGTCGAGCGTGCGCGCCCAGTCCTCAAGCTCCTGTACGTCGTCGCGGCCTCCGGCGAGGCGCGTGCGGAAGTGCACACGCCGCCCCACGCCGCGGCACGCATGCGCCTCGCGGCGGCGCGCAGCTTGGTGCGCCTGGGCGAGTGCGGCGCGTACCGCTCGCTGATCGTGCCGCGCCTCAGCCGCCTGGCGCATGTGCTGCAGGACGAAGAGTTTGAAGTGCGCTCGCGCCTGCTGCACACGCTGCTCGTGCGCCTCGCGCGCGGCGCGCTGCCGCCGACCTTTCACGCGCTGCTGTACATTGTCGCGCTCGACCCCGAGGACGAGATGCGCACGCGTGTCGCGACGTACCTCAAGCGGGCCGCGGCCGCGCTCTCGGAGCCTGCGCGGCACCAGCTCGACGTGTCGTTTGTGCGCCTCCTGCACCTCCTCGCGCACCACCCCGACTTTCGCGCAGAGGGCGAGGAGCTCGTGCACTTTGCGCAGTACCTCGACTTTTTCCTTGCGTGCCACGCGACCGAGGCGAATATCGGCACGCTGATGCAGTGTGCGGCGCAGGTCAAGACTGCGCTCGACGCGACGGCCGCGCCGAGCGACGCGCTCGGCGTCCTCGGCGAGCTCGCGCAGCTCGTCGTCCAGCGCACCGCCGACGCACACGGCTGGAACGTGCCGCACGCCGCGCCGGAAAGCCTGCCGTCGGACCTCTATGCGAGCGCCACCGACGAGGGCGCGGCACAGCGCCGCTTCCTCTCTGAACGCGTCGTGGAGCTGGTGCAGCGCCAGGGCACGAAACGCGCCAAGCGCCAGAAAAAGGACGACTAGAGTACATAGACTACACAGGGCGCCATCCCCCACGCACAAAGCCGCGGCGCGCTCCACGCGCGGCCCACCCCGACTCGCGCGGCTGCGCGGCACGCAGCGTCGGCGGCATCGGCGGGGGGGGCCGGGCGGCGGAGGGCCGGGCGGGGGGGTTCATAGGCAAACTTTTCCGACATGGGCGAGGCCGTCGGCATTTTCGAAAACGTGCTGGGCGTCGGCTGCGACAGCGGACGGGGTTCGGGCCATTGGGGCCGCGCATCGCTGGGGGCAGGCACGTCGGGGGGGCGGGATGGGGGGCGGCCGCTCGACGGGCGAGCGGTCGAGAGGCGAGCGGCCGAGGGACGAGCGGTCAACGGAGCGGTCAACAGGCGAGCGATCCAGGAAGCGGTCGGGAGGGGGCTCGAGCGAGCGGTCGACTGGCCGCTCGAACAGCGGCCGCTCTACCGGCTCCTGGGGGCGCTCTCCAGACCGCTCGGGGGGGCGCTCGGGCGTCTTTTCGTGCATAGGCGGCCGGTTGTGCATAGGGATCGGGGGAAGGCGGCCGTACGAAGGCACGGCAACGAGCCGCTCAGAGGGCACCGTCGCACCCGCGCGCTCGACAGACGCAGGCGCAGACGCCCGCTCGGACGCAGCTCCGTGCGCACCGGGCGGCGACGCTGGCGGCGACTTGGGAATAACCACGGCGCGGACCGCCTCGCGCGTCGGCGCAAACGATACGGGCGACGCGGACGGCGCGGAACTCGCGTCGGCCGGCGACGGCGCGCTCGCCTGTGTCGTGCGCGGAGACGCTAGAGAGACGCCCGGGCTCGGCACGCTCGTAGGGCTGTGTGAGTCGCCGTCGACCTCTTGTGCCGACTGCCGCCGCGACGCAAGGCGCTGCTTGTACTCGGCGAGCGACAGCTTTTTCTTGGGCGGTGGCGGCGGGGGCGTCGGCTCCTTTGGCGGGGGCGTCGGCTCTTTAGGCGGCGTTGGCTCGGTCGGGGGCGTGGGCACGGTCGGCAGCGTCAGCTCCTCGGCCATGGGCACTGGCGTGCTAGGCGAGGGCGCCACGAGCCCTGGCGGCGTCGGCACACGCGCCGGGGCGCTCGGAGGGGTCGGCACACGCACTGGAGCGCTCGGCGGCGTCGGCATACGGACCGGGGCGCTCGGCGGCGTCGGCACTCGTGTCGGCGTCGGTGATTTGCCGTTCGGCGTCGCCTTGCTCGGCGCCTTGGGCGACTTGATCTTGGGCCGCTCGTCGAGCAGCGTGGGACTGAGCTTGTCGCGGCGCAGCGGCGCGAGCTCGCGGCGCTCGCCGTTGCGCTTCGACGGCGAGGCGTTTTCGTCGTCGGACGACACTGGCGAGCTTGGGTCGAGGAGCGCACGCACCTTGCTCCGCTTCGATGCGCTCGGCTCTGGCATGAGCGACGGCCGCGCGCTGCGCTTCTTGGGCCGCTCCGGCTCCTGTGCCTTGATGCGTGTCCCCTCGACGCGCTTCTTGAGCGGGAGGAGCGTCTGTGCGTGCTGCACGTCGAGCGTGTCGAGCGCCTTGGCGACGACTGGGTCCTCGGCCTCGCTCTCGTACGCGAGGTCGTCCGAGTACGGCTCGGTTGCGCACGAGTCGACGCTCTCCGCGTCGCTCTCGACGTCCGCATGGAGCTTGTCCTCGTCGACGCGCTGTACGATGCAGTCGGTCGCCGCGAGCTTTGCGCGCAGTCCGTCAATGTCCCCGTCGCTGTACCAATGGCGGCGTGCGCCGACGAGCGGCGTGAGCGTGATCGGCTTGCTCTTTGCGCCGCTCTTGACCGGCGCCGCGTGCAAGAGCGCCATGCCCTGGCCGACACGCAGCATCTGCGTCACGGCACAGTTTTGGCGCTTGGCGTGGAACGCATTGGTGCTCGAGCCGCCAAGCGACGGCCCAAAGCACCCGCACGTCGTCGCGCCGAGCAGCACCGAGACCACCGCGTTAAACTTGGACGCGAGGATCGTCGAGGCGTACGGAAACTCGCCGCGCTGCGCAAACGCCTCGAGCTCTGCGCGGCGGTCGTGCCGCCGTCCGTCGACGGCCCACGGGCGCTGCACGAGGCTGGGGAGGAGGTGCACAATGTGCGCGTCGTCCCACTCCCAGCCGATCGTCACCTCGTGGTGCCGCGGGATGGAGGCGAGGGCAAACAGGCCAAACACCAGCCGCGGCGGCTCGCTCGGCGGTGCATGCAGCACCGGGCGCAGCACCGCGTTCGGATGGCACGACGAGCGCACAAAGCGCACCGCGGTGCCGTACCGCCGCGCGTCCAGCGCCAGCGAGAGCGGCGGGGGCAAGAGGTGGACGTGCGGCTTGACCGTGCCAATCTTGCTGTACTGATTAATGGGGTCTGCGCGGTACGTCTCCGCGTCGTACACTTCTGCACGGTACTCGGCAATAAACGCGCCCGGGGCGATGGGCGCATCGGCAAAGAGCCCGTGCATGACCGGGCGGCAAAACGTCTTGGACGCCGCCCAGATCTTTTGCGGCTCGGACGCGAGGGGCTGCAGGTGCGCGATATTCGTAAAAAAGCTGCTCGTCACCTGCTCCGAGATCATGCGGACGTGCGTGCGTGAGGCGCACTCGGCCAGCGAAGCACACTCCATGAGGATCGGGACGTGCTCGTTGCCGAGCGGCGCGAGGCCAAGGCGCGCGTACCGCACGCCCTCCTCCGGCTCGTCTCCCCGGAGCGGCGCAAGCGGCGCGAGGTGCGTGCCGTTCGGCTGCGCGGCGGTCGCGAGCGGCGTGCGCGCCCATTCGGCCGCGTGCCGCGCGAGTTTCGGCACGGTGCTCGAGTGCACGATATTCGCAGCGAGCGGCGTGTACTCGATCTGCCACGGCTCGAGCTTCTCAAACGCCTCGTCGTCAAACTCGTCGTCGTCGCCTCCGGCGCGGATGCGCGCCGGGAGGCTCGTCGACGGCTTGCGTGTCTTGGCAGGTTTCCGCCGCGCCTTGGCGCGCGGCGTCTCATCCTCGCGCATCGGCGACGTGCGCCCGTTGGAGCGGCGGCGCGGCTGCGGCGTCTCGCCCATCGCGGCCTTCCACGCGGCGTTCGCGGCGCCGGTGTGCAGCGTCGTCGCCGCGTCGCGCATCGACCGTGCGGACGCTTTGCGCGCCTCGTCCTGGAGGCGCCGCCGCTGGTGCGCGCGCGCATACTCTACATTTACCTCGCGCGGCTCACACTCTTCACACAGGTACTCGTCCGGGACACTGGACTGTGACATGCCAAAACACGCGCAGTGCTGCCACACGAAGCACTTGTCGCATTGGATCGTGAATCCGTCGTCGTCGTCACACGAACATATGCAGCGGATAATGCCCGTCTCTTCGTCCGTCGCCGCATCGTCCTCGGGCGGGGACGCCGCCTCCAGCTCGGGCGGCGCGGCGACCTTTTCTGGAGAGCGGGGGGGTAAGATCCGCGCGTCCGTGCTTGGCCCGGGCGGCGGGCCAAGAGGCGCGCCGCCCAGCGTGCGCACACTCTCCATAGCGACGCCCGGAAGCGGCGGCGGTAGCCGCCGCGCGTCGGGGTCGATGGATTCGGGCACCGAGATCATGCCCTCCAGCACGCTCCGCATCCGCGAGCGTTTGCGCGTGGCGCGCGCGACGAGCTTCGGCCGAAGTGAAGAAAAAAGGCATCACGTGCCGCCACGCGTTCGCGACAGCGACGATGCCGCCCAAGAGCCAGCGGGATCTGTCGGGGTACCAGTACTCGGCGCTCTCGTCGCTGGTGCTCTCCTCGGGCCGGCGGCCTGGGGAGAATGAGCCGACCGGTGAGGCGGAGACGCTTGTCGGGCGCATCGACCCGAAGGCGATGGGCTCGCGCGTCGCGCGGCAGCCGGTGGCCGACCTCGAGAAGAAGAAGCGCAAAGCCGCCGAAAACGACGAGCTGGGCGGCGCGCGCAAGGCGCGTGCAGGTGCGACAGAGTACGCGAATGTGCTGCAGGCGAGCGCGGAGCTCGATGGGCTGCGCTACATTCCGCGCACGGACGAGACGCGTGGCGTCTACGAGCTGATTCTCGCCCTGATCCACACCGCGCTCGGCGACCAGGCGAGCGAGGTGGTGCGCAGCGCGGCGGATACGGTGCTCGAAATCCTCAAGGACGAAAATATGAAGGACCTCGACAAGAAGCGCGAGACCGAGTCGATTCTCGGGTCCGTGTCCGAGGAGACCTTTGCGCAGCTCGTCAACCTCGGCAAGCGCATCACGGACTACGAGGAGGAGCAGGTGCAGGAAGACGGCGGCGCAGTCGAGAACGATACCGGCGTCGCCGTCCTCTTTGAAAACGAGGACGAGGAGGAGGAGGACGACGAAGAGACGTTTGTCGTCCGCGAGGCCTCGGACGAGGAGCAGGAGGAAGAGCAGGACGAGGAGCAGGAGACACAGGACGACGCACTGCGCATTGGCGAGCGCGCCGCGGCCAAGGACGGCGCAGTATCGCCGCACGACGTCGACGCGTTCTGGCTCCAGCGCCAGCTCGCCCAGTTCTATCCCGACGCGTACGAAGCGAACGAAAAGGCGGACGCCACATTCGAGGTGCTTGGCGCGAATGCCGACGTGCGCGAGCTCGAAAACAGCCTGATGGACCTGTTCAACTATACCAACTTTGACCTCGTGCAGCTCCTCACGAAAAACCGCGACGTGGTCCTCTGGTGCACGCGCCTCGCCCGTGCGGACGAGGAGTCGCGCATCGACGTCGAGGTCGGCATGCGCGAAAGCGGCGCGGGGTGGATCCTCAAGGCGCTCGCGGGCGACGCCCGGGGCGGCCACGACGACCTCGAGCAGGCCAAGCGCGACGCGCAGCGCATGACGTCGCGTGCGACGCTCGCGCCGGGTTCGACCGCGCAGCCGCGGGGGACGGTTGACCTCGAGGCGATGGCGTTCTCCGAGGGCGGCCACTTGAACTCGAACCCCAAGGTGCGCCTTCCCCCGGGCTCGTTCAAGCGCAGCAAGAAGGGGTACGAAGAGATCCACATTCCGGCCCCGGAAAAGAAACTCGTGCCTGCGTCGGACCTCGTCGCGATCCGCGACCTCCCAGAGTGGGCGCAGGCCGCCTTCCCTGGTGCCACGTCGCTCAACCCTGTACAGAGCAAGTGCTATCCGGTGGCATTTGAGAGCGACGAGCCGATGCTGCTCTGTGCGCCGACGGGCGCGGGCAAGACCAACGTCGCGATGCTCACGATCCTGCACGAGCTCGGCAAGCACCGCCACGGCGACGAGATCGACCTCGACGCGTTCAAGATTGTGTACGTCGCGCCGATGAAGGCGCTCGTCGCGGAGCAGGCGGCCAACTTCCGCGAGCGCCTCGGGCCGTTTGGCGTGGTCGTCAACGAACTCACGGGCGACAGCCAGCTGACCAAGGCGCAGATCGCCGAGACGCAGGTGATTGTCACCACGCCGGAAAAGTGGGACGTGATCAGCCGCAAGAGCACCGACACGTCGTACACGAACCTCGTGCGTCTGCTGATTGTCGACGAGATCCATCTCCTGCACGACGACCGTGGGCCGGTGCTCGAGGCGATTATCGCACGCACAATCCGGCGCATGGAGCAGCTCAGCGAGCCGGTGCGCATTGTCGGCCTGAGCGCGACGCTGCCCAACTACCGCGACGTGGCCGCGTTCCTGCGTGTGAACCCGGACTCGGGCCTCTTGTACTTTGAGGGCAACTACCGCCCGTGCCCGCTTCGCCAAGAGTACATCGGCATCACCGAGAGCAAGGCGATCAAGCGCCTCCAGGTCATGAACGAGGTCACGTACGAAAAGACGCTCGAACACGCAGGCAAGAACCAGCTCCTGATCTTTACGCACTCGCGCAAAGAGACCGCCAAGACCGCCAAGTACATCCGCGACCGCGCAATGGAGAGCGAGACGCTCGGCCAGTTCCTCCCGCAGTCGTCCGCCTCGCGCGAGATTCTCCAGTCGGAGCTCGAGAATGTCCAGGACGCGAACCTGAAGGACGTGCTCCCGTACGGCTTTGGCATCCACCACGCCGGCATGAGCCGCCCGGACCGCCAGCTCGTCGAGGACCTGTTTGCCGACGGCCACATCCAGGTGCTCGTGTCTACGGCGACGCTCGCGTGGGGCGTGAATCTGCCTGCGCACACGGTCATTATCAAGGGCACGCAGATTTACAACCCCGAAAAGAGCCGCTGGTGCGAGCTGTCGCCCCAGGACATGCTCCAGATGCTCGGCCGTGCGGGCCGCCCACAGTTTGACACGGTCGGCGAGGGAATCATTATCACGACGCACAACGAGCTGCAGTACTACCTGTCGCTGCTGAACCAGCAGCTGCCGATCGAGTCGCAGTTCGTCTCGCGCCTCGCCGACAACCTCAACGCCGAGATCGTCCTCGGGACGATCCGCAACCGCGACGAGGCGGTCGCCTGGCTGGGGTACACGTACTTGTACGTGCGCATGCTCCGCTCCCCGGCCCTGTACAGCGTCCCGGCCGACTTTTCCGAGGACGATCCGTTCCTGGAGCAAAAGCGCGCCGACATTGTACACTCGGCGGCCGTGCTCCTCGAAAAGGCGGGGCTGCTCAAGTATGAGCGCCGCACCGGCCTCTTTACCTCTAACGAGCTTGCGCGCATCGCTGCGCACTACTACCTCACGCACACGAGCATGGGCACGTACCACAAGCACATCAAGAGCCACATCGGCATGATCGAACTGCTGCGTGTCTTTGCGTTCTCGGACGAGTTCAAGCACCAGGTCGCGCGCCAGGACGAAAAGCTCGAGGTGAGCAAGATGCTCGAGCGCGTGCCGATTCCCGTGAAGGAGTCGCTCGAGGAGCCGAGCGCCAAGATCAACGTCCTGCTCCAGGCGTACATCTCGCAGCTCTCGCTCGACGGGTACGCGCTCGCGGCGGACATGGTGTACGTCACGCAGTCCGCCGGGCGTATTCTGCGCGCACTGGTCGAGATCTGCATTATCCGCGGCTATGCGCGCGTCGCGCGCCTCGCGCTCGACCTCGCCAAGATGGTCGAGCACCGCCAGTGGAACTCGATGACGCCGCTGCGCCAGTTCAAGGGCGTGCCGTCGGACCTCGTGCGCCGCCTCGAGCGCAAAGAGTTTCCGTTTGCGCGCCTGCGCGACCTCGAGCCGAACGAGATTGGCGAGCTGATCGGTATTCCCAAGGCGGGCCGACTCGTGCACCGCCTCGTGCACCAGTTCCCCCGCCTGGAGCTTGCGGCGTACTTCCAGCCGCTTACGCGCTCGCTGCTGCAGGTGCACCTCACCATCACGCCCGACTTTCAGTGGGACGAGCGTGTGCACGGTGGCGCACAGAGCTTCTGGCTCCTGGTGGAAGACGTGGACGGAGACACGATCCTGTTCTACGACCAGTTTGTGCTCCTGCGCAAGTACGCCGAGGAGGAGCACACGGTCTCGTTCACCGTGCCGCTCACCGATCCTGTGCCGCCGAACTATTACGTGACGCTGATCAGTGACCGCTGGCTGCAGAGCGAAGTTCGCCTCCCGATCTCGTTCAAGCACCTGATCCTCCCTGAAAAGTTTAGCGCGCCGACGCCGCTGCTCGACCTGCAGCCGAAGCCGGTCGCGGCGCTCGGCCAGGAGGCATCGCTGTACGAGTACGAGTACATGAACAAGATCCAGACGCAGGCATTCCACGCGCTGTACGAAACGGACGCGAGCGTGCTCATTGGCGCGCCGACGGGTGCGGGCAAGACGTTCTGTGCGGAGCTTGCGCTCCTGCGCCTCTTCCGCACGTCCAACGGCCGCGCCGTGTGTGTCGTGCCGTACGAGGCGATGGTCGCGCCGCGCGTCGCCGCATGGCAGGCGCGTTTCGGCCAGCTGAACGGCGGAAAAGAGATTGTCGCGCTCACCGGCGAGACGACGACGAACCTGCGTCTGCTGGAGCTGGCGGATATCGTGGTGTGCACGCCGGAACAGTGGGATGTGCTCTCGCGCCGCTGGCGGCAGCGCAAGAATGTGCAGAGCGTCGCTCTGTACATCTTTGACGACCTGCAGCTGCTCGGCGACGAGCGCGTCGGGCCGACGTACGAGGTGGTGTGCTCGCGTGCGCGCTTCATTGCCGCGCAGCTCGAGGCGCCCACGCGCATGATCGGCCTGGCCGTGTCCTTGGCGAATGGTGGCGATGTGGGCGAGTGGCTGGGTGCAGAAAAGAGCAACATCTTCAACTTTGCGCCGAGCGCACGCCCGGTGCCGATGGAGGTGCATCTGCAGACCTTTGCGATCCCCCACTTTGCGTCGCTGATGATTGCCATGGCCAAGCCCGCGTACCTCGCGATTGTCGAGTACGCCCCGACGCAGCCCACGCTTATCTTTGTGCCGACGCGCAAGCAGGCGAAGCTCACCGTGAACGATATCCTGATGTATGCGCAGGCGGATACCGACGGCGAGCCGCGCTTCCTCAACATGGATGAGGAGCACCTGCGCCCCCACCTGGAGCGTATCCAGGATGCGGAGCTCGCCGAATGCGTCGCGCAAGGCATTGCCTTTTATCACGAGGGCCTCTCGCGGAGCGACCAGCGCATCGTCGAGCGTCTCTTTACCGCCGGCGCCATTCAGGTGATGGTCGCGAGCAAAGAGACGGTGTGGAGCCTGCCGGTGACGGCGCACCTTGTCCTCCTCCTGTCGCTGCAGACGTACGAAGGCAAGGAGCACCGCTACATCGACTACCCCCTGACCGACATGCTCCAGATGGTCGGCAAGTGCACGCAGCCCGGCGAGGACGGCAGCAGCCGCTGCATGCTCTTCTGCCAGGCGAACCGCAAGGAGTACTTTAAAAAGTTCCTCGCCGAGGGCCTCCCGCTCGAGAGCAAGCTCAACGCGTATACCCAAGACTTTTTGAATGCGGAGATTGTCGCGCGCACCGTCGAAGACAAGCAAGCGGCGGTCGACATTCTGACGTGGACGCTGATGTACCGCCGCCTGCAAAAGAACCCCCAGGCGTACGGGTGCCAGGGCCGCGACATGCAGCAGATCGGCGACTTCCTCTCGGAGCTGGTCGAGACGACGCTCGGCGAGCTCGAGACAAGCAAGTGCATTGCGATTGAGGACGAGATGGACGTCAGCCCGCTGAACCTGGGTATGATTGCGTCGTTCTACAACGTTTCGTACGCAACGATCGACGTCTTCCACCTCTCGCTCACCGGCCAGACCAAGCTGCGTGGCATGCTCGAGATCGTCGCGGCCGCCGCCGAGTTTGAGGACGTGCCGATTCGCCACCACGAAGATGTGCTGCTGCGCCGCATCTACGACCGCGTACCGCTGAAGCTCGACCGCATCAACTTTGCGAGTCCGTTCCACAAGACGTTCATCCTGCTGCAGGCGCACTTTTCGCGCCTCGCGCTCCCCGCGGACCTTGCGTCGGACCAGCGCCTGATTCTGCAGCGCGTCCTCACGCTGCTCAATGCCTGCGTCGACGTGATGAGCTCGGGTGCGCTGCTGAATGCGATTGTCGCCATGGAGCTGAGCCACATGTGTGTGCAGGCCGTGTGGGACCGCGACTCGCCGCTGCGCCAAGTGCCGCACTTTACCCAGGCGACGATCGAGCGTTGCAGGGCCAAAGGCATCGACGACGTGTTTGCGCTCAGCGATGCGCTGCCCGACATGAGCGCGTCCGAGCGCGAGGCGCTTCTTCAGCTCGACAAGCGCCAGATGGCCGACGTCGCGAAGCTCACGAACGAGTTCCCCTACATTGAGATCTCGTTCGAGATTGAGGAGCAGGGCGCGCTCGACTCTGCGACGCCGATCGTGCTCCACGCGACGCTCGAGCGCGACGCGGACGAGGACGAGGAGCCGGATATCACGGCGATTGCTCCCTACTTCCCTACGAAGAAGCTCACTGCCTGGTGGCTTGTCGTGGGCGACCCCGGCACGCGCTCGCTGCTGAGCATCAAGCGCGTGACGATCGCACGCACGCAGCAGGTACGCCTCGAGTTCACGCTGCCTGCCGGCACGCACGACCGTCTCAAGCTCTATCTGATGTGTGACAGCTATGTCGGTGCGGACCGCGAGCTTGCGATCGAGCCGCTGCAAGTCGCCCAAGGCGAAGAAGAGGACGACGACGAGGAGGAGATGGAGGAGGAGTAGTGATCGGTAGTATTGACTAAACATGACGCGCACGGCCGCGCGGACATGGCGGAGATGGGTCAAGGGCACGGCACCGGCCCAGCGTGCGCCGAGGCCGAGGCCGTGCGCCGTATGCAAGGTGCACGGACATTCCTTGTGGCTATGCGCTATAGGTGCTGGAGGACCATGGGCGCAGCGACCTTGTTGCGCACCTCGGCACCCTCGAGCTTTTCGAGGAGCGTAAGCGCAAAGGCAAACGAGGTGCCCGGTCCGCGGCTTGTCACGAGGTGGTCGGTGACCACGACGTGGTCCTCAGAGTACTCATAGTCTATGTTAGTTTTTCTTTTTCGTACGCACCCTTGGAGAGCTGGTCGGCCACCGACGGGTGGCTCGTGATCGGGCCCTTGAGGCCGATCTTTGCATGGAGCGCCGCGAGCGATCCGGCGCAGATGGCGCCGACGAGGCGCTTGCCCTGGTAGGCGTCGCTGAGCATCTTGAGCACCGTCTCGTCCTTACCGATGGTCTGTGCACCACCGACGCCGCCCGGCACAATCAGCGCATCGTACGAGCCGACGTCGCCCGCCTGCACGAGCTGGGTGAGGGTCATGTCGGGCCCAATCTGGACGCCACGCGAGGCCTTCACGAGGCCGTTCGGCGGGGCGTCCGCGGCACCCGCCGCGGGCACGTACACCGACTTGACGTCTACGCCACCCCGCACGAGCACGTCGTACGCGATGCTAAATTCCATCTCCTCCGTCCCCTCTGCGAGAAATACAATCGCCTTGGTCATGGTGTGCACGGACTATCACGTGATACTGCGAGGTTTGTTGGGGCCCGTAGGCGCCGGTGCCCGTGTATCGGGCACCGGTCACGTTCCGGGGAAACGGGGTTTTGGAGGGTTTTGACGTTGGTTTCGTACGACGTCTCCTTGAATAATGGGATCCTCAAAGAAAGCCAGTGTGGCGGTGAATGGAGCCGATGGGAGCGAGGGACAGATCCGTCGTTCGTTCCTTTCGCCTAATGAGCTCGTGGAGCGCCCCGCTCCTGGGATCAACACGATGGTGGACCTGCTCGACGCTGGGCGCAAGCGCCACGGCTCGCGCCGCTTGATTGCGTCGCGCGAGATTCTTCGTGAGCACAAGGACCAGAAGGTGATCCGCAAGAAGGTGGGCGACAAGGAAGTCGAAGAGACCAAGACGTGGACCTTTTACGAGCTGAGCGACTACACCTACACGACGCTCAACGAGTTCTGCGACCTTGTCGGCAAATTCTCGTCGGGTCTCGGTGCGCTCGGGCTCAACAGCTCGACGCGCTTCAACATCTTTGCGTCTACCGCGATGAACTGGCAGATCGCCGCGCAGTCGTGCTTCCGTCAGGGCCTTACCTTCTGCACGGCCTACGACACGCTCGGCCCGAGCGGTCTCCAGGTTTCGCTCGAGGAGCCCGAGGTGGTCGGTATGTTTACCAACGCAGCCCAGCTGCACGTTGTCGACAGCGTCGTGGAGAACACGCCACTGCTGCGCGTCGTGATCTACGACGGTGAGGCAGACCCCAAGGTGCTCGAGAGCGTGCGTGCGAAGCTCTCGACGCGCCCCAACGCGCACCTCGTCACCTTTGACGAGGTGCTGAAGCTCGGTGCGCAGCACAGCAACTCGGCGCCGGTGCAGGTGAACCCTGACGACATTGCGTGTATCATGTACACCTCGGGCTCGACGGGTGCGCCGAAGGGTGTCATTCTCACCCACGCGAACTTGGTGGCGACGGTGGCTGCGGTCGATATGCTGATCAGCCCCTACCTGGGGGACAACGAGTCGCTGCTTGCCTACCTTCCTTTGGCGCATATCCTCGAGTTTGTCGTCGAGTGCTTTGCGCTCTACCGCGGCATTGCGCTCGGCTACGGCCGCGTCAAGACGCTCACTGCGACCTCGGTGCGCAACTCGAAGAGTGACCTGATGGCCTTCCGCCCGACGCTCATGGTCGGTGTCCCGGCGGTCTGGGAGCTGATCCGCAAGGGTATCGTCTCCAAGGTCAGCTCTGCCGGTTCGGTGAAGCAAAAGATGTTTAACATGGGCATGTGGTCGAAGAAGAACAATGTGCCGGGTCTTAAGCAGTTCTCCGACGCGGTCGTCTTCAAGGCGGTCAAGGAGCAGACGGGTGGCCGCCTGCACCTCGCTCTGTCGGGTGGCGCGCCGATCGCCAAGGAGACGCACGAGTTCCTGCGCAACGCGCTGGTGAACATCCTGCAGGGCTACGGTATGACCGAGTCGTCGGCCATGTGCGCCGTGCTCACCCCCGAGTTCTTCAAGTACTCGTGTGTCGGTGTGCCGATGCCCTCGGTCGAGATCAAGCTGCGCGACGTGCCGGACGCCAACTACCTCTCGACGAACAACCCGCCGCAGGGCGAGGTGATGCTCCGTGGTCCCTCGATCACCAAGGGTTACTTTAAGCGCCCGGACGTCACCGCCGAGACGCTTACCGAAGACGGCTGGCTGTGCACCGGTGACGTCGGCCAGTGGAACGCCGACGGCACCCTGTCGCTCATTGACCGCAAGAAGAACCTGGTCAAGCTCAGCGGCGGTGAGTACATTGCGCTCGAGCGCCTCGAGTCGACGTACAAGTCGTGCAACGTCGTGACCAACGTTTGCGTGCACGCCTCGTCGGAGGCCAAGCAGCCCATGGCCGTCGTCTTCCCGCGCGAGGACACGCTGCGCTCGACGCTGTCGCAGAACGGCCTCGGCAACCTCAAGGACCAGGAGCTCGAGGAGCTTTGCAAGAACAAGGATGTTACTCAGCTTGTGCTCAAGGAGCTCAACCAGGTCGGCAAGGGCGCCGGCTTTGTGCCAATGGAGCAGCTCCAGTCCGTCGTGCTCGTCCCCGAAGAACTCCCTCTGACCGCCGCCCAGAAGGTGCAGCGCAAGGAGGTCGAGTCCAAGTACGGCGACGAGATCAAGAAGGTATACCCGTGATCATAGTCCGTGCCATTAGGTTTTGACACTATTTATGCTACTTTCCATCGCGCCGCCGGGGGACCGAGCGGGGGGTGCCGGGCGTCGTGCCGTCCTTCAAACGGCGGGACGAGCGCGTGACGCGCTGGGGGGTTGCCACGGGCGACGCACGCCGCCGCCGCCGCGAGGGCGTCGCGGGCTCGTCGTGCGCAAAGTCGGACAGGTCCCCCACATCGCTCGCCTGCGAGCCGTGCGACTCGAGCTCGGCAGTCTGCGCACGCGTGCGCCGCGCAATAGGGCGGTGGTCGTGCAACGCCTCGAGACGCGCAAGCGACGCTTGGGGGTACGCCACGTCGCCTTGCGTCGCACTGCGTGGCAGGCGGGGGGCCGGCGACTGGGCCGTGGGGTACATGGACGCAGATGCGGTCAGACCCTCTTCGGGCGCACGCGACGTGCGCCGCGTACGCCGCGCCGGCGCCGCTTCCATCGGGAAGCCGCCGGGAACGGGGGGGTCCTCGGAGCGCAGCGTCATGCGCAGCGCCTCGTTTGCCTTCTTTGCCGCGCGGCGTGAGCCACGGCGGCGGCGCGGGACTTCGGGCGACGGCGAGGGGTCCGCATGCTCGTCCTCAGGCTCGTCCGCAGGCTCATCGACGTCCACAGGCTCGTCGTCCACAGGCTCGTCGTCAGCATCGGCCTCGTCGGCCTCGTCGGCCTCGTCGGCCATCGGCTCGTCCTCGTTTACCGCCTCGGCCTCGTCAAGTGCGTCGTCCATATCCTCTTCGACGGCACGCGCCTCGTCCATAGCCACGTCCTGCGCCATCTTAGGAATCGGCACGCCCCAGCCCGGCTCGAGCGGGCGCGGCGCCTCCTTTTGCGTCTCGCGCGGCGCGGCGCGCTTCCAGCCCGCAAACGGACTGCTGCTACGCAGCGGCGCATCGGACTCGCGCAGCGCCGGCGTCGCGCCGCGCTTCTGGCCCAGCGAAGGAAGGTGCACGGCGGTATACAAGAGGCGCGCGTCCGGCGACGCCTTGGCCGGCGCCGCACTCAGCGACGCACTCAGCGGCGTCTGCGGCCGCTCGGGCGCAGCAGGCTGGGCCTCTTCCGCCATCGGCTCCGGCCCGAGATCCGCGACAAGCGCGTCGCGCTGCACGGCCGGCAGGATCGACCAGACGCCGTCGACAAGCGCCTTGCGGCGGTGGCGCAGGCGCGCCGCCTGGCTGCTGCCGTCGCTGCCGAATGCGTGCGAGCGTTCGAGCTGTGCGGCGCGGCGGTCGAGGTGGATGGCGTCGACGTACCGACCCTCGTTGATGAGCTTGAGGAGGAGCGTGTCCACGGCCACTGCCGCGTGGCTCGGCGCGGCGCTGCCCGGCGTCAAAGCATAGTTTTGCACGCGGCCCTCCTCATCGGCATCGAGGGGCAGCGCGAGGAGCGCGCGAATCGCGTCGGGCCGCGGCGGCGCAAAGCAGTAGCGCAACAGCACGCCATAGAGGGCATTGTGCAGCGCCTGTGCGTTGGGCTGGGCGGCGAGCCACTGGCGGCAGGCGACCCATGCAGTGCCGAGGCCGCGCACCTGCGCCAGGGCCTCGAGGAGGAGGGCGAGTTGGTGCAGCGTCGCCTCGGACGGCGTCCCGCACGTCGCAGGCAGCGATCCCTGCACGTCGTACAGCTCGAGGAGGAGCGCGGCGTGTTTGTGTTGGCCGCCGAGTGTCTCGGCGACGATCGGCAGAAAGCGTGCGTCCTTCAAGTAAGGGATAGCGGACTGCGTAAGCCACACGACGTACCGCAAACAAGGCGTGGTCCACGCCCCAGTACCCGTCGATCTCTGCGCGCTTGCTCGGCGAGAGGGCGACGTGCTCGGCAAAGACGTCGCCGTCGGCCTCGCCGGCGTGCTCTTTAAAGAGGTAGTAGAGCAGCGCGCTCTTTTCGTCCTCGGCCACGGCGGCCGTGAGAATCGCGACAAGCAGCACATAGGTATCCGACGGCGAAGACGGGGGAAAGAGCGAGGCTGCGTCAGATGCGTCAACGTACCCTCGACGTTGGCCTCGGCCAAGAGGCGGTCGTACAAGAGCGTCTTCTCAAGCGCGCTCTCCCGGCGCTTGGCGACCTCTTCCGCGTACTTTGCCGTCCACACCGCCGGTGCGTCGTCTGTCGCCGGCGAGAGATAGCTCTGCAGGAGCGCGTCGGCGTACGCCTCTGGCGAGAGCGGTGCCGCTTGTTGCATCCTGGATGGAGATCGGGATGAAATCGGGGTGTCTATTTCGGGGTGTCTACCGGTGAGGCCGCCTGGCCGACTGGCGTGGCGATGAGCGGCGTCATGGAAGGAAGGAACTGCGGCGCCTGGCCCGCGATCGGCGTGGCGGTGCCCGGCGTGGCAGGCGCACTGCGGTTGTGTTTCATGTGCGCCTGGATGAGGTGCCCGGCAGCGAGCGCGCCCATGAGGCTTAGTTCGCCGGCCATGACCGCGGCGGCGATGATGCGTGCGAGGCGCTGTGCGTTGGCGCCCGGGGTCTCTTGGTTTGCGCCCCGCACGCCGAGCACGTCGAGCATCGCGCGCTGGGGCGGGAGGACGGTGCCGCCGCCCACGGTCCCGACCTCGATCGAAGGCATGCTCACCGAGACGAGCAGGTCGCGACCGTCGTTGACCGCCTCCATGAGCGTGATGCAGTTGCTGCTCTCGACGTTTTGCGCGGGGTCCTGTCCTGTGGCGAGGTACATTGCCGTGAGTATATTGGACGCGTGCGCGTTGAAGCCGCCGACGCTGCCCGCCATGGCGCTCCCGACGAGGTTCTTTTTCGTGTTGAGGCGTACCATGTCTGCGACGGTGCACTTGAGCACCGTGCGGACGACGTCTCCGGGAATCAGCGCCTCGGCGACGACGCTCTTGCCGCGCCCCTCGATCCAGTTGATCGCAGCCGGCTTCTTGTCCGTGCAGTAGTTGCCGGAAAGCGAGAGAAGCTGCATGTCGGGAAAGTGCTTCTCGCGCATCATCGACAGCGCGGCCTCGACACCTTTCGAGATCATGTTCATGCCCATTGCGTCGCCGGTCGACGTCGCAAAGCGCACGTACAGCGTGCGCCCGGCGAGCACCGAGTGCAGCGACGCGAGGCGCGCAAACCGCGACGTCGAGTCAAACGCGGCCTTGATCTCCTGCGCACCCGCGCTCGAGTCCAGCCAGCGCTTCGCCTTGGCCGCACTCACGATCGACGGGAAGTCGATCACCGGGCCGCGCGTCATGGCGTCCTGCGTGAGGACGGTGGTGACGCCCCCGGCGTTGTTGAGCGCCTTGCATCCACGCGACGTGGACGCGACGAGCGTGCCTTCGGTCGTGGCCATCGGCAGCGGCATCATCTGGCCGTCGACCCTGAGCGGGCCCGCGATGCCGACGGGAATCGGCATGTAGCCCACGACGTTCTCGCAGCACGCGCCAAACACCGCTTCGTACTGGTACGACTTGTACGGCAAGAGACTCGTCTCGAGTGTCTTGGTCGTCGACGCACGCGACAAGAGCGCACGGCGCACAAACACCGCACGCTCATAGTCCTGCAGCTTCTTTTCGAGGGCGTAGGGCGCAATGACGCCTTTTTGTGCAAGGAGGATCACCTCCTCGTCGTTCAGCGAGAGGACGCCTTCGCCGTCGCCATAGATGCGCATCACCTCGTCGTACGCACGCGGCGGCTCCGACGGTGCGGGCGGCGGCACGGCCGGCGCGGGCGGCGCGACACGCACCGCCGGCGCTTTCGGGGTCTCGGCAGGCTTCTTTTGCCAGTCGACAATGTGCGCGCCCATGAGCCGCGCGGCGGCCTGGGCTGTAACACGCACCGCGTTCCCTTCAATCACCGCGGGATTGCGCGTGGCGATGCCTTTGAGCAGAAAGGTGTTGAGAAAGAGCGAAATGACGAGCGCCACCGAGAGCCACTTGCCAATCACCGGGTCGCTCGCCACCGCACTCCATGCCTGCATGAACGACTCGAGGGCAGAGACGGTGCGCGGACGCAGCGGCAGACCGAGACGCGCCATAAAGTCGCCCGCCTGTGCCGGGCGGCCGCGCGCGCCGCTCGCGTTGACCGCCGCCTCGATGAGCGAGCCGCGCTCCGCGTGCGCCGTGCCGTCGACCAGCACAAGCACCGTGGGGAAGGTCACGACTACGCTCAGGTCCGCGTCGGCCGGCTGCGTCGCCGCGTACGCCTCGAGGAACTGCACCAGCGCAGCATTCGACAGGCTCACATCGTACACCGACGACGAGGCGAGCGCCTGGTCGTACAGCGTTGGTGCGCGCGACGTGTGGTGGCGCACCAGCGTCGTGTGCAGCGTCAGCGTCGACAAGAGGTTGGCGGCGTGCAGCGAAACGATCGTGAGCAGCAGCAGCAGCTTGAGGCGCGCCAGCGGGTGCTCGATCGGGCCCATCACGCGGCGGTACCACGGCTGGCTCCGGATGTGCTTGGGCTCGGCAGGCGCCTCCTCCGGCGCCTCGTCCACCTGCACGTCGTCCGCAGCACGGGGACGCAGGCGCGACACTTCGGCCGCAATGCACAGCACGGCAAGAAAGAAGGAAAAGAGCAGCGCCGCGTCAAACACGAGGATCAGCGTCGCGAGCTGGCAGAACTCGCGCAGGCCGCTGATGCCGCTCAGCGCGCCGGCGGCGAGGATGCTAATCTCGATCGCGTAGCCACGCACAATGCCGCTGCACGTCGCCTGCAGCGCGGCGCCGGCCACGTCGCGCACCGGCGGCGCGGGCGGCGCGAGGCGGCCGAGCGTCTGCTCCTCCTGCACGCGCTGCGTCAGGGCCTGGACAAAGCGCTGCTCGGGTGTCGTGGCGTCCTGCGGGGCGTCGGCGACGACTTCGTGCGGCTGCTCGCGCGCAAAGAACGCGCGCGTGAGCAGGAACGGCTTCTCGAAGCCCACCGTGATAACCAGGAACGGCAGCGCCTCGGTCAGGAGGATCGGGTCGACGGGCACGCGCAGCACATTGGCGGTGACCAGGGCAAAGAGGAAAGCAAACGTGCTCGAGAGCAACACGCACGTTCCGAGCCAAAAGCCCGACGGAAAGCGGCGCATCGAGACGTAGAGGTGCACAAACGAGCCGTGCATCAAGAGGTATGCGCCGAGGAGCACGGTAAAGTCGATCGAGTCCGCCGCCTGGATGCACACCCAGAGGCGGTGCACGACGCGGCGCAGAAACGAGACGGCCCAGCGCAGCGAGAGCTGGGCATCCTGCGCGCGGCGCGTCGCCGGCGTGAGCGGCTGCACCCACAGTGCGCCGTCGCGCCAGCGCGCAAGCTCCGCGGCGACGCGCGCCGAGTCGCTGTGGTGCGCCTCGGTGGCCGCTTCGAGCGTCTTTTGCAAGGCGTGGTCGAGCTGCGCGCGCTGCACAAAGCGCTGCACAGTCGCGCCGTCGTACGAGTCAAGGTCCTGCGACAGGCACCCAAACGCCTCCGCGTCGGTGTCGTTGGTAAAGTCGTGCATGTGCACGATAGACGACCCGCAGCGTCCGTGGCTTGCGTTTTGGAGGTGGTGCGCGAGTGCCGGCAGGATCGCCTCGCGGCGCAGCTCGCGTGCGTCCTCTGAGCCCATCGGGCCGTCGGACACGACGACCCACTCGAGGTACCGCGCGTGGCCAAGAAAGGCGTCGGTCGCCGCAGCGTCTCCTTCGAGCTCCTGCAGCGGGCGCCACGACGCGCCGGCCGGGCGCGCAAACACCGGCAGTCCCGCCGCAGCCAGCACCGTGCCAGCCGAAGTGCCGCCCGATGCGCGGCGCGACGAGAGCGAGAGCGAGGCCACGTCCGAGAGGCTCGAAAAAAGAAGCGAGTGCGTAATCGCGTGCACGATGTAAAAGTAGGCGAGCGTCGCCAGTACAAACACCGTCACGATCACCTCGATCGGGTGCCGCGCCGCACGCGTCGCCGCGGCAGCCACCGCCGCCGCGGGGCGGCTCAGCGCGCTCCGTCCCTGCGCTTCTCCCATGCTGGTCAGCGCAGACTTCGCTATGGGTCACGTGATCTACGTACGAGGGACGCGGCCCTTTGGTGCGCGGCCGCGGCCTCGGGGCGCGCCGCGGCGGGGTGCGTTGGTCGCCGCCTGCTCAAACTTGGCGACGCGCACGGCGCTCGTCGCGAGGCTCGAGAGGAATGCCTGGCTTTCTTTTGTGAGCGCGTCCTCGTCGCCGAGGCGCTCGTGGAAGACGCGCCAGGCCTCTTTTTCGACCTGGATCGCGTTTTTGAGGTCGCCGCTGAGCGTGTGTGCCTGGCTCAGCTCGTGCGCCATGTTGCCGGTGTAGATCGAGTCGGGCCCAAAGAGGCGCAGCGCAAGATCATAGGCGACTTGGTACACCTTGAGCGACGTCGCAAAGTCGCGCTTCGCTTGCAGCAGCAGCGCAATCGACGAGAGCGTGTGCACCGCGTCGGGGTGGTCGTCGCCGTAGAGGAGCTGCCAGAGCGTGAGGATGCGGTGCTGGTAGCGCAGTGCATGGTCAAAGTTGCCGGACGAGCGCTCAATCACGGCAAGGTTCATGTACTGCATCATCGTGTCGGGGTGGTCGAGGCCCAGCGTACGCTCCGAGATGGTGACGGCCTGGCGCTGGAAACGCAGCGCATTGTCCAGTGTCACGGTCTCGGCGACGATCGGAGGGAGGTCGTCGGCGGCGTCGGCGGCGTCGGTGCCGTTTGCCTCGCCGTTCGTCTCGCCGTTCGCCTCCTTGGCCTCCTTGGCCTCCTTGGCCTCCTCGCCCTCCTTCTCACTCTCTTCCTTCTCCTTCTCTTTCGCCGCCTTCTCCTGCTCTTTCTTGGCCAGCTCACGCGCCCGCTCGGCGGTAAAGTGGTGCGCCAGCGACGCAAAGAGCGAGTAGCACCGCGCCGTCTCGGGGTGCACCAGGCCATAGACCTGCTCGTGGAAGCCGATGCCTTCCAGCAGCAGCTCCGCACCGAGCTCGCGGTCGCCGCGCGCAAACGACAGGCGCCCCGCCTCGAACGCCTCCTCGACAAGCGCGCTCTTTGGCGTCGAGTTCTTCACGACCGGCACAATGTTCAGCACGTCCGACGGGAGGAAGGTCTTGGTGCGCGGCGGCGGCGTGTTGGCGAGTGCCTTTTTCTCCTTCGCGCTGAGCTTCTTGGGCTGCGCAGGCGCCGGCGCGGCCGGGCGCTCGGTAAAGACATAGTCCTGCAGACGCAGCTGGATGCCCATGCGCAGGCACAGCGCACGGAGGATCTGCGGCTTGTGCATCTCGTCAAAGAAGCTCGCCGGCAGCTCGAAGCGGAAGCGCACACGCACCGACTCGCGCAGGGCGTCGTGCAGCTTCTGCGGCGTAAGCGACGCCCACTGCGACGTGCCCGCGTCGCCGAACGGCGCAGGGGGCACCACCGCGGCGGGGTTTGCGTCGAGACCCGTGCCGAGGAAGCAGTTGCCAAAGTGCGCGATGCACGCGGCGACCGACGTCGCCGGCGTGCCGCGCAGGTACGAGCGCAAGACATGCTTCGCCGCACGCACGACCATCTCCTGCATCGCGACGCGGCGCACAGATGCAAGGAGCGTCTCGAAGCCGGGGCCGAGCTTGGCAACGATCGCCTCGTCGAGACGCTCGCGCTGCGAGCCTTGGCACAGGTGCGCGACGAGGCCGAGGTAGCGCATATTGATGCCACGCGCGTGCAGCTGCTGCGTAAGCGCGAGGCCGTCGGCGCACGACACGAGGCCGGCCGCAGCGTCGCTCACAAAGCGGGGGATCGCCGAGTCGCGCAGGTAGACGCCGGCATCGCGCACGGCCTTGACACCGGGCTCGGACGGGTCCTTGCACGGGACACGCACCTCGCCTTGCACGCTGTACTCGACAAATGCGTCGGGGTTGAATGCGAGCGCAAAGTCGGCGACGTCGATGCGCGCGGGCGACTCTTGGTCCGCGGGCTGCTGCGCGAGCTTCTCGCGCGCGTACTCGCGGAGTGCGTGGTCGTAATAGAGCTCGAGCAGCTCGGGGCGCAGCAGCGCCATGCGGTGGGGATACGCCGGCTTGCTGCTGCCTTCGAGCACCGCGGCCGAGGCGTCATTCTCGAGGAACGCCACATCCACCGGGCACGTCCGCGAGACGTCGAGCAGGTACTTGCGGCCGTCGGCGCCACGCAGGCCCTTGCAGTCGACGCTCACTGCGAGATCGTGTTCGGCACCGCTCGCGTCAGGCACTTTGTGCTCGGCGAGGTGCAGACGGCGGGCCGCCGGGCGGAGGAGCGCGTCAAACTCGGCGTCCGTCTGGATCGTCTCGGGCCCTTCGGCGCCGCCGTAGACGACGGACGCAGGCGCCGCGGCGCCGTCCTTGGCCTCGGCGTCCTCAGCGTCGTTCGCCACGGCGTCGTTGCTCTTAAAGAGGCCGGGGACGACCGTCTGGACGACCCAGCGCTCGCCGAGCCAGTCAACCACGACCGTGCCCAGGAGGTGCAAGCCCTCGACGTCGAGCGTCGCAAAGAGGCGCACGCCTTGCACGTCCTTGCTCACCGCGACGTGCGCCGCCTCGTCGCCGCCGAGATACGGGTAGATGTTGACGCCATCCACTCCTTTCGACACAAAGAGGTTGTTGAAGAGGAACATGTGCGCCTCTGGCGCGTCCGCAGGGTTCATCGGCACGACTTCGCCGGCCGCGACACGCGGCACGGCCCGCGCCGCCGCGACGCTCAGCTCGGCATAGAGGCGGTTGAGCACGCGGTCGCGCATGAGGCGCTCGGCAAGCGTTGCGCGCGGCAGCTCATACGAGGACTGCAGCTCCTCGTTCCAGTCGCGCGACGCGTCGAGCGTGTCCGACGACGTGGCGCCGGTGAGCAGGTAGGCCGTCTGCGAGCGCAAGAGGTCCGCGTCGTGGCGCGCCTCACGCGCGAGCCACGGCGTCGCAGGCATCGTGTTCATCACCGGCAGCGCCGAGAAGTAGTCGCGCGTCGACACCGGGTCGTTAAAGAGCTTGGCAAAGTTGCGCAGGAACAGCGGCGACGCGGCGCACAGGACGTCAAAGAGCGACGCCGAGTGCAGCGACGCCTTGTCCTCGTTCGGCTGGGGGTCGAAGCGGTTCGACGTGCTCTTGTTCACAAAGAAACCGTACGTGCTCGCGGTGAGGTGCAGCGCCTCGCCCTCGAGCGTCTCGACGACGAGGTAGAGCAGGTGGCCTTGGAGCGCCATCGGCTGCGGCGGGGGGTTCCACGCGCTGAGCGCCATTGCGCGCACGCACTTGGGCAGCGGGCGCGGCGTGCGGCACACGTCGGGGTACAGCGCGTCGGTCGTCGCAGCCGGCCAGCCGTTCCACTGGTCGGCGGGCGGCACCGGGGCATCGGTCCACTCCTGCGGCGCGACCACCGCGTCGTGCACGCTCGCCGCCGCGTCGATGCTCAGCGCCGACGGGTCCGCCTGGCCGCCGGTGAGCAGGTCGCGCAGGCGCTGCAGGTGCATACGCACCTCCGTCTCGGTGTACGGCACATGCGTCACGTTGAGCACGCGGCGGTCGACCGGCACGCCCTCAAACACCTCCTGCAGCGGCACCCACTCCTTCACGCGCTCGCTGGACTTGGGGCGCGTGAACGCAAACGCGCCGAGCCAGTAGCCCTCGGGCGAGTCATTGATCGTCGCACGCAAATCGTTCAGCGTCTCGGTCGGCGTGACGGCGACCTTGAGCGGCGACGGCGTCTCAGGCAGACCGAGCTGCGCCACACGCTTCGGCAGCAGCGGGCGAGAGGGCAGTATGAGCTGCAGCTCAAACGTTTGTGCGTCTTCAGGCACCGCGTCCTCCATCTTCTCGCCGGACATGGCGGATCTTCCTGCGTTCGGCCGTTGCTGACAAAACCTCCACAACCATGGAGCGCTGGGAGCGCTGGGGCGTGGGGAGCGCCGAGGTCGCGGCGCACCTCGCGCCGACCGAGGCGCTGGTCGCGCGGCAGGGAGGCGTCGGCATGTACGATGGTAGCGAAAAGGTGCCGGATATGTCGTGCGGCACGCTCGTGCTCACGACGCACCGCCTCGCGTACGTTGACGACGCACGGCCGCTCGACCAGTCGAGATACGTGCGCCTGGCGCTCGTGCAGCAGACTGAGCACTATGCGGGCTTTCTCAAGAGCAGCCCCAAGATCACGCTGCTCTTGCGCGACGGGCGAGAGGGGGGGGCGTGGACGTGCCGCGTGTGTGCGTTTGAGAATACCACATCGCTCGACGGGCGCTGTGCGCTGTGCGGCGTCGTGCGGGCGAGTGAAGACGTGCAGGAGAGCGTCGCGTGTGCGGCTTGCACGTTTCTCAACCACCCCACGCTGCCGCGCTGCGAGCTGTGCGAGACGCCGCTCCCGAAAGCACGGACGGGGCCGCTGGCCGTCAAGCTGAGCTTCCGCCAAGGCGGCGACAAGCCGTTCTACGCACACCTGCGCGCGACGCTCCTCGCCAAGGCGTGGAAGACGGAGGCGGCGCGCGTGGCTGCAGGCATCGACGGCGTCATTAGCAAGGATACTCACGCCGCGGCGCCGGCGCCAGACGCATTCCAGGACCTCGAGGCGCTGATGCACCAGGCCCGGAGCATGGTACGTTGCCTCGCTTACCCAGGTCGACCTCGCATCCTCGCTGCGCACGCAGCTCGAGCGGCGCGAGCGCCTCCTCGCACAGGACGGACGCACGTCGCACGACGGCGCCGACTCCATGATCCACTCGGCGCTCGTACAGCTCGGCCTCGCGGCGCCGGCCGTGACGCAGGATATGGTGCAGAGCGAGGCAGAGTACCACCGCGAGCTCGCGCGCGAGCTCTCGCACCTGCTGCTTGGAGACGCAACCCGCGATGGTCTCTTGGCCAAGCGCAAGCTGCTCGCCCTCGACGAGGTGTGGGGCTTTTGGAACCGCGCACGGGGCACCGGTACGTTTCCATTCTGACCCAGCGCTCGTCTCGCCGAAAGTGATGCGCGCCGCGATTGCACACCTTCCAGACGTCGCCGAGCCCCCGATCGCGCTCCGCGTGCTGTCGTCGGGCCTGTCGGTCCTGCATACCCCCCACTACGACGACGCCGTGTTCGACGCACGGATCCTTGCGTATCTCGACGCGTCGAGCTGCACGACACTCGAGCTGGCGGCGCACGAAGGCCTGCCGTATCCTCTTCTACATGAGCTGCTCGAAGGCATGGAGCAGCGCTGTACATACCTGGTGCGCGACGAGTGCGGGACGCACGGCACGCGCTGGTTCCGCAATACGCTTCTCTACATCGGCCGGCGCACATAAAAGAAATAGTTGCACTGCTCGGTCGCACGCTGCGTGCCTCCAAGCACCGACGGAAGCACGCCCGTTACCGGCCGCGCAGTCGCCGCCGCATCGGCGACCGACGGCGAGGCAAGGATCCATTTTTCCAGCACGGGGATGTACATCGTGCCCCGCGTCTCGTACTGCAGGCGCAGCGGCAGCGGAGCGACCGGCGCGCCGTCCGCCAGCGTCGGACGGCCGCTCGGCCGCTCACGCTCGGGCCGGATCCAGCCGAGCTCTTGGAAAAAGCCGACCATCTCCTCTGGGTTGATGTACTGCGCGTGGCGGTGCGTGCCGCGCGAGACGACACGTAGCACGTCCTCCGCCAGAAAGATGGTCAAAAAGTACGACAGGGCCGTGCGCGACATGGTCGACATGAACAGTGCGCCGCCCGGCCGCACGAGGTCCGCAAGGCACCGCAGAAACTCCGCAGGCTGGTTCACATGCTCGACGACCTCCATCGCGGTGACGAGGTCGTACTGTCGCCCCTCGTCGCGGAGTGCCTCGGCAGTAGCGTGGACATAGGCCAACGAGCGGTCCTGGACGGCCGCCGCATCCGCACGCAGCGACAGCGCGGGGTCCTCGGCGGCATGCAGCGACGCCACCTGGATGTTCTCCGGCGAGGCGTCGACGCCAGTCACGCTCGCGCCGAGGCGCGCGGCGCTCTCGGCAAGGATACCGCCGCCGCAGCCGACGTCGAGCATCGTGCGCCCGTGCAAAAAGGCAGGAGACAGTGGCGCAGGCGCCGCCTCTCCCAGCACGTCGGCCATCGCCGCGTCCCAGCCGTGCATCTCCTCGAGCTTCTGGCGCATGAATTCGATGCGCACGCGGTTCATCTTGTGCAGCGGCTTGAACTCGCCCTCCTCGTCCCACCAGTGCTCCGAGAGCCGGCTAAAGTGCGCAATGTCTGCAGGATCGATCGATGAGAACGACGCACGCGCAGCGCTCGTGTGCAGCGCGCGCGCCGCCGCACGCGGCGCCCCCGCTGCGATTCGCACCCAGCCGATCATCGTCGATTATGTGGAGGCTACGGCGTACAGCGCGGCGGCCGTGGCGCCTTCGAGCACCACCGGGAGGTAGCCTACAAAGAAGAAGGGGAGCGTCGACGTGCGCAGGACGTGGTAGTCCCATACCGCAAGGTCGATCGCGACAGGGATCTGCGCGGCGAGGTACTGCATCGTGAACGAGGCGGGCGCCAGGAGCGGAATCCACTGCGCAAGCCCGGCCAGCACCGCAGGGCTCACGACGACAAATGCGAGCATCCTGAGTAGGTAGAGCGCGGCGCGGCCTGCGCCCTTCTTCATGGGCACGTTTGCGCGCATGCCCCAAGGCGGCACCATGGGATAGAGCGCAAAGGCGAGGAGCAGCGCCATGGTCGTGGCCTGGCTAAAGTTGAGCGTGCTCACGACGCTAATGACCATGCCGGCGTGCAGCATCGCAAACGCGTGCAGGCACATCGCGAGCGGCACGGCATCCAGGCCGGCGCACCGCACGCCGAGCGCAGTCGCCAGGGGAAGCGCCGCGGCGAGAGCGGCCAAGAGACCCAGCGTCGTGCACGAATTGAGGCCATGTGCGGTGCAGTCGAGCGGCGCACGCACCGTCAGCGCGAGGCACGCGAGGCCGCCGGCATGCGCGGCAGCCATGCACACGAGTGTCGGCCACACGGGGCGGGCGAGCGCGTCGTACGCGCCGAGCGCAATGTTGCGCTCGGCCTGGGACGCGCCGGCCATGCGGCGAGCGAGTTCGTCGTACGCCGGGCGCTCGAGGAGGAGCGCGCTCGTCTTGGGCGCGACGCGCTCCGCAAGTACGCCACGCAGGCGGTCGCGGCGCTGCCCGAGCGCGTTCCAGAGCGCAAGGCCGGTGAGCGTGAGCACGGCGCCGATGAGCAGCGGCACAAAGAGGTAGGTGCCGATCTGCACAAAGCGGTGGGGCGAGAGGAGCAGGTAGAAGAACTGCGAGTGGTGCAGACGCTCGTGCAGGTTCGAGAACGCACGCAGCGTCGACTCGACCACCTTGCCCATCTCGTAGAATCCGCTGGGGCCCGGCGCAGGCTCGGCAAAGAGCGTGAGTGCGTCGACGTGGAACGGGAGCAGAACGCCGTGCACGCCGCTGGGGTGGCCCGCAAGCTGCAGGCGCCACTGCGCAGAGAGCGCACGCCACCCCGCGAGGAAGCCGTGCACCGCGTCGCGGTCCGTCGCCGCCTCGAACCACTCGAGCGGCGCGCGCGGCACGCCACGAGCCACAAGCGCATCGAGGTGCGGAATGTCGTACTCGACGTCCTCGTACGTCGCGCCGTGCAGGCCAAGCATCGCCTTGAACTGCATCCGCGTCACGATCTCGACGACCGTGTTGAGCGTGTCGAGGTTCGGCAGCTGCCCGTCGCGCCCTTCGTGCAAGAGGGAGAGCGACGAGTAGGAGTCGGAGGGGTAGTCGAGCGCGAGCGCGTTCCAGATCTGGGCGCCGGCGCCGCGCACCTCGTCCGCAACGAGCCCAGCCTGCGGCTTGCCAAAGTACGACGTCGCCCACGCTTGCATGCCGTCGAGGTATCCGTCGCTAAACACGACAATCAGGTCCTTGCTCCAGTGGGGCACCATCGTGAGGCGCCGCGCGAGCGCGAGGACACTCGCGGCCCCGCGCACATTCACCGCACGCGCGCTGCCGGGCGGCGTATAGGGAAGGCCGGCGTGCGGCGTGTGTGCCTCCTTCCAGCGGCTCAGCCAGCTCGCGGAGAGCACCATAGCCTCGCGCCCGTCGATGCGGGGCGTGTACGAGCGCGCATATAGGTTCGTGCCACTCACCGGCGGGCCGTTCGGCACGGCAAAGACGTAGCGCTGCTCGTGCACCTCGAGGCCCATCCCTTCGAGCTCCGTGCGCAGGTACGCGAGGCGCCCGGCAGTGTCGTTCGCACGCGCATATTCCTCGAGCGCGCTTGAGATATTGTCCGCATAGTGCACGTCGTGCCAGTCCCACGTCGTCTGCTCCTGCCCGGGCTGCAGCGCGTTTTCGTCCACGTACACCGACCGAGAAAAGGGCGAGGAGGGCACCGCCAGCAAGGCCAGGAGGACCAGTGCCCCAGCAAGAAGGATCGCCCTGCGTCAGCTATGCGACGTACCGCAGCGTGGGCGCGACGCGGCTCAGCGCCGCCGCAATGCGCCGCCGCCGGCGCACATGCTTCAGGAGGTCTTCCGGGGGCGCATGCGCCTCGGCCTTGTCCGCTGCCGTGCTCGCCACTACGTTACTTGTGGCATGACCATTATATGTAGACTCCGTTTCGCTATCAACCGGCGAACGCGAACGCCGCGCTCTTGTCATCTACGCACGTTAGCATCCGTCAACGCAAAGGGGAGAGGGGGGGTGTTCAGGAGCAAGGCCAATAGCGTAAATGCCCGCTCGGGAAAAGTCTCGGCATGACGCATCCGACTGGTGCCAGCAAAGCGTTTGGTTCATCACCAAGAGGATTGGGGGGGGTTACTTACCTCGACAAGGACGCACGAAGAAACCAGCGCGGCGGGAGGCGCGTTAGTCAGGCTCGTAATGGAGGTGTGTACTAGTACCAGCCGCCGTTCGAGCGCCAGCGGTCGCGGTCGTTGCGGCGGGGTGCGCCGCGTGGGGCCGGCGCGTTTTTTGCCCACTGCGCAGCGCCCGCGCCGCCCAGTCCCGGGATTGCATCGTCCATAGCCTGCGCCTGCGGAGCGGCGTCGCGCCCGGCGAGGCCCGGGATCACGTCGTCGCCCCATTCCTCGGCGCCCCACCGCTCGTCGGCCTGCTCGCCCTTGTGCTCCTCTTCCGTCTGCTCGCCCGGGCGCGAGCGCGACCAGAACCGCGAGGTGTGGTCGTTGCTGCCGCTCGCAAGCATGTGCCCCAGCGGATGCCACTCGAGGCTCCATACATTGGACTCGTGCGCCTCTTCCATGACGTGCACTGGCGCGGTGGGATTCGGCGCGTTGAGTGACCAGTGCAGCATTGCGCCTTCCGAGCCGCCGGACACGAGTAGGTCGTGGTGCACCGGGTGCCACGCGAGGCTGCACACCTCCTTGCTGTGGCCTTTGAGGACGTAGAGCTCCTGCATCGCACGTACGTCGTACAGCCGAATCGACTGGTCGCGCGACGCGGTCGCCACGAGATTCCCGTCTGGGCTCCACTGGCACGCCTGTACGGTGTTCTTGTGGCCGTGGTACGTCCCGAGCTCCATGCCCGAGCGCGGGTCCCAGAACTTGACGAGGTTGTCCTTGCTGCCCGACACGAGCAGCGACTGCGTCGGGTGCCAGTCGACGCACTTGACCTCCCAGCCGTGCCCCTTGAGCGTGGACTCTTCCTGGGCTTCGTCAAAGCTCCAGATCTTGAGCGTGCTGTCGTCGCTCGCGCTCACAAACCGACCGTCGTCCGGCGAAAAGGAGAGGCCACGCACCGCATCGCGGTGCCCTGTAAACGCCTGTACGTTGTTCATATTGTGCTGAAAGTACTTGATCTGCCCGTTTTGGTCCGCCGAGATGAGCCACACGCCCGAGTGCGACCACTCCATCGCGCGGACCGCCGAGTCGTGCGCCTGGAGGATGGTCTCAAAGTTGAACGTGAGCCCGTTCCATAGCGTAAACTCGCCACTGGTCGAGCCGGTGAGCAGCCGCCGGCCGTCCGGGAGCCAGCGCACGACATTCACCGGGCACCGGATTTTGTTCGTCGAGGTATGGGCGAGGACCGAGGCGACGGACGAGACCGACTCGCTGTACGCGTACGGCGGCAGCATGCGCACGACCTGGTTCGGACTCGGTCGCAGAAACACATCGTTGCGTGCGCTTGCGCGTGTCGCGCGTGCGTGGGCATACTTGGGAACCGTACCCCAGTAGTCGACGGTACGTCGCTGCAAAAACCGCCGCGCGCGGCGCCCGTCGAATCCCGCTGCGAGCGCAGTCGCGGTCGCCGCCGCCTCTTCACGCTCACGCGTGTCGAGCGGCGGCTCGCCCGGCGGCTCACGGAACTCTTTCGGGGCCCAGCGCGGGGTGTGCGACGGCCTCGGCTCCAGCACGCTGTCGCCCATGGCGGACCTCCACAAGAACCGGGCAGGAATCAACAAACTACTCAATCACGATTCTGGATATGGAGATTACTCGGACGCGATGTTAGGGTGAACATGGTGAGTCTACGACGAAGAGATGTGCGCAGTCTCCTCGGCGCCCTCCTTAGCGGCCTCCTTCTTGGGCTCAGCAGCGGGCTTCTTCTCGGTGGCGTAGCCGTTCGAGCCGACCTGGATGCCCGACTCCCGCGAGGGGCCGGTGTAGGCCGGGACGTTCTCGCGCCTGTCGTCGAGCACAGTAACCGGGGCAGCGGCGGTGACCGTCGAGGGAATCGCGGGCGCAGCGCCGTAGTGACGGGTGGTGGTGGCGGGCTCGTCGATGTCGATCTCGCCCTCGACGTACTCGTCCTCGATCGAAGAGCCGTCGTCGTCCTCGAGGTCCTCCTCGTCCTCGCTGCGGTAGCCGGCGGCGCGCACAGCGGCGGGAACGGGGCCCGAGCGGTCCATCTGCTCCGAGGTGGTGAGGTATACCTTGGAGAGCTGCTTGATGTCGTTCCACCACTCCATGAGCTCGTCGTGCGAGCGGGCACGGAAGGTGTAAGCGTATTCACGGCCAAGCGAGAAGCCACCCGACTGCGCACCGCCGAGCTTGCGGCCCTCGATGTGGAACTTGTGGGTCTGCGCAGCGGCGGTCGACGGGGCGCCGAGCGTGCACTCGGGCAGGAAGAGCGAGAGCTCGGGAACGGGGTGGCGCGAGATGTCCGACGAGCTGTGCTCGTGCAGGTAGCCGGCGGGGGTGAGCACGTAGAACGACTCCTTGTACGACTTCGTGAAGCGCTTCTTGCGCTCGAGGATGCCCTGGTGGACGGGAATCACCGAGGGGTCCTCCTTGCCGGGGTAGTCGATCGTCTCGGGGTTGCGCAGCGGCGTGTCGGGGTCCAGGAGATGGTCCGAACGCGAGGCAAAGGCGATCCACTCCGCGTTGGGCTCGAGCGAGCGCATGTGCACGCCGAGACCCAGCCAGGTGTCCTGGACCTGGGCCGACATGCGACCGCTCCACTCGTCAAAGGTCTGCCAAGCACTCTGGATCGAGCGGACGATGCCCTCCTCAAAGTGAGCCGAGTTCTGCTGCATGATGATGATGCTCTTCTGCAGGGCGTTCTCCTCGTTCACCTGGCGCTGGAGCTGGAGAGCAACAGCCTGGTTCGCAGCGTAGGGGTCCTCACGGGCGCTCACGCTCATGGGGGTGTTCTTGAGCAGGGTGATCGAGCGGGCGAGGTCAGAGATCATCTTGGTCGACAGCTCACGCTCACGGGCAACCGAGTTGGCAAGCTTGCCAGTGTCCTGCTGCACGTTGCGGAGGTGGGCCTTGATCTCAGCACGGAGCTTCTGCAGGTGCTGGACAATCGAGCCCTCGACCGTCTTGGCGAGGTTGGCGTGGTGGTCAGCGATCGTGCGAGTCTTGTCGCGGATGCTGTAGAACACGTCCTGGATACCGTCCTCACCAAGGAACTGGTTGCCCTGGCGGAAAGGAACCTGGATCACGCCACCAAGCTTGGCCATCTCCTTGGCCGTGTTGTACTCAATGTCCGCGATGCCCTCGAAGTAGGCGATAAGCATCTTGGTGATGTCCTTCCAGCCTGTGGTTAGCATTCTTTTGCTTGCCATCACAACATACCAGTGAAGCGCTCAATCAGAATGTCCGACGGGCGCAGCTCGTTCGGGCCCGTGTTCTTCTTAATGAGCGAGGCATTGCGGCTGGCAATGGTCGACTTGCGACTCGCGGTCGTAGCCCGCGTAAGGGTAGAGTGGGCGTCAGTCATCGTGACGGTGTTGGTAGTAAGATGCGTAGATCACTCGTGTTTCTCAGTCGGGAGCCCTCGATAGTGTTTACCGAAACTCGCTACAGGACTGTGGGAAAGGACAAATGGGGAACGGGGTCGTCCGCAATCAGCAGCAGCTACCCGCGTGGCAAGACCCAAGCACAATGCGGAACTGGGCACGCTACGCGAATTTCCCACCACTGCATGCAGGAGGGTATACCTCAGCCAATCAATATGTGTATTTTGAAAGGATACATGATGTAAGCATGCATAGGGCAATAGACCGATCACACCGATTGGGGTCCGCAGCAACATCCAAACGGGTCTGCGCAAGCCCACGCGGCCCAACTCGCAATCGACACCATGAGCGGAACGAACGCGTTCCAGCAGCGCCTGCGGGTACGTGCCACGCAGTGCTGACAAAGGTCCTCACATTTTCGATTCCGGTGATGGTGGCGTCGTCGTGTACGTGTCCTTTTGGTCTCACACAGACATGATGTACAAACGTCTGTACCTCGGCGAGGAGCAAAAACCTCTCCCTTCGAGCGTCACCAAGCTCGCCACGCCCCCGTCCCAGACGCCCCCACGCGAAGCGTAACGCGTCCGTGTATAGTCACGTGATATAATTTTGATGGCCCTTGCGCTCGTTCGCTACGCGACACGGCGCACAAAAAATCACGGCGCAGAATCTCGCACAGTCAGCCGTCTTGTGGGGAGCACGGTTCTCAGTAGCGCGCAGCGCAGGGTATTCGAGTGTACGGTTTATGCACGCCGAGCGCCGGACCAGCATGGGCTCCTCCAACTTTCGTATTCTCGCCGCGCCGGCCTCAGACACCTCGGAACTGCCGACGGTCGTGCTGCAGTGCGACTCGAAGAAATACATGTTCAATGCAGGCGAGGGAACGACGCGCCTCTCGGCCCAGCACAAATCGACCAACACACGCGTAGACCACATTTTCCTCTCGCGCGTCGCGTCGGAAGCCATCGGCGGCCTTCCTGGCCTGCTCATGACGCTCGCGGATGGCGGCAAAAAGTCGATCAATCTTTACGGGCCTATCAACACGAGGTACGCGGTCGCATGCACGCGCTTCTACGCAAAGCGCGACTCGATGCAGGTGAACGTGGAGGACATCGGCTTCAAGCCCTCCACGACGCCGTGCTTCGCCGACGAGCATGTTCGCGTGTATGCCGTGCCGATCGCGCCATTCGAGTGCGTGCCATGGCGGAGCGCAGGAGGCCCAATCTTCAATGAACAGGATAAGCCATGGCGCAACCCGCAGTGGAAGCCATCCAATCTGTGCGCCGACCAGGCTGATAAGTGGTACAGGATCACGATCGCCGATGCATGGGGAACTTCCTCTGAAAAGGAGGAGGACATGCGCATCAAGACACCTTCGCGGGTACCCCACGCGCTTCCGCCGGCGCGCATTTGCCCTAACGACTGTCCTCACGGCGGCGCCGAGTTAGGACGCCAAGCACCGGTCTTCGCCTACATCTGCGCAGGTACGACTCAGCGCGGCAAGTTTGACGCAAAGCGCGCTGCGGCGCTCGGCATCTCGCCAGGGCCGGACTTTGCGCGCCTCACGCGCGGCGAGGACGTGCAGATTCAGCGCCCGGTCGACTGGGCGTCGCTCAGCGACGCCGAGCAGGCCCAGTGGCTCCGCTCGCGCTCATCCAAGCGCGCGCAAAAGAAGCAGCCGGCCCCCGATGTGCCGGACTATATCCTGGAAGATGTTACGCTGCGCAGCAGCGACGTGGTCGGCACGGCGCGTGCCGGCGCCGTCTTTTTCTACATGGTTCTTCCGAACCCCGCGTACATCGATGCGCTGTTAGAACCCGATGTGCAGGCATCTTTTGCGCCGTATACCCAGGCTGCCAACATGGACAAGGCACCCGAGCAGCGTACGACGCCGCATGCAATCGTACACGCTGCGCCGCGCTCGGTTATTGAAGACGAGCGTTACGCAAAGTGGATGGCCTCGTTTGGGCCGGATTGCAACCACATCATTGCAAACAAGGAGCAGTGTGCAGACCGGCTCATGTACCCGTCGAGCGCATGGTCTCTGCTGCGTCTTTCGCGCCTCGACGCAGACATGTTTTCCGTGCCGGGATACCAGCTTGTGCCGAGCGAGCCGATCCGTGGACGCGGCGTGCCGGCCACCGAGGGCATGGTTGTCCCACTCCAGCCCCGTGCGCCACCGATGCAACTGCCAGCAACTGCGCCGCCGTTTGACGTGCCGCTTTCCGAAATGACGCAGCGACTCTCGACGCATGCGACCGAACAGGCAGCCGAGGCGTGGGCGGCGTACGAGGCTGCTGTACAGCAGGCGCATCGCGCGCCTATGGCACAAGAGACTCTACCCGGCGACGAGCTTACCTTTACGACGCTCGGCACAGGCAGCTCGTCGCCTTCGAAGTACCGCAACGTGCTGAGCACGCTCGTGCACATTCCCGACGTCGGCTATATCCTGCTGGATGCGGGCGAGAGCACCTACTTCCAGCTCGCACGGCGCTTTGGCCCTGGCGAACACGGCTGGTCCGGCGTTGGCATCGAGCATGTGCTGCGGAATTTGCGCATGATCTTTGTGAGCCATATCCACGGCGACCACCACATGGGCATCGTGCGTATCTTACTCGAGCGGCGCAAGCTGGGTCTCGATGAGCCGCTGTACTTTTTCTCAAACAACTACACGCGCTTTTATCTGCTCGAATACGACCATCTAGAAAAGCTTGGACTTCGCGACGGTCCGAATGGAGTGCTGGCGCTCGACAACGAGCTGCTCGACTTTGAGCACGGCCTGGACCCTGAGGCGCCGGACGCCAAAGCAGCCAAGAACGCCGAGGCTCACGCGATCCTCGCTGCGGCCAAAGCGCGCCTGCGTCTCTCTGCGATCCGAACCGCGCCAGTCGTACACCGCACGAGCCACTGCTACGGCCTGATTCTCGAGCACGAGTCTGGCTGGAAGCTGGTCTTTTCGGGCGATACGATGCCGTGCGACGCGTTGGTCGCCGCCGGAAAAAAAGCTACGATCCTCATTCACGAAGCGACGATGCAAGACGACGAGGAGGAGCTTGCGCATGACAAAGGGCACAGCACCATTGGCCAGGCCGTCCAAGCCGCGAAAAAGATGCAGGCCAAGCACCTGCTCCTGACCCACTTTTCCCAGCGCTACCCCAAGTTTGCGCGCATGGGCACGATTACGAGCGTACTGCCGACCGGCGTCGCGTTTGATATGATGCACATTACGCAGGCGCAGATCCGGCGCGGCAAAGAGCAGCTCCCGGCACTCGAGGCGCTCTTTGCCGCCGAGCACGAAGACGACGATAGCGACGCCGAGAGCACGGCGCCAGCGGACGCCGCGCCCGAGCCTGTGCCGCCCGCCAAGCGCAGCCGCGCTCAAGATACGTCGCCCCACGCCTTCCGGCACAATGAAAAGGAGTTTGCATGGCGCTATGTCGTGCTGAGCTTGTATGTAACCCCCCTAACGCAGCGCATCCATCGGACAAAAAACACAGGCCCAGCCCCCGTCGGAGCTATCCGTGCAGCAAGGTATTGCGCAGGCGCTGCAGACGATGCACGGCGTTGTCGGCTCTGCGTTCGCAGTGGACGTGCTCTACGTCGGCCCCCCACTCGGCGCCGGCGCGCACGTTGCCGAGGCGGTGGTGCGTGTGCCGTCGGAGCACGTCGACACGCTCCTCTCGACGCTCTCGGCGTTGGACCCCGTGTCGCTCGCGACACTCACTGCGCGCCAGCCGCTTCGTGTAGGCGTGCAGAGCGTGTCGCACAATCCTGCGATGCTCACGAGTAATGCGCGCGCGTGGATGGCCCAACTTTCATAGTGACTCGAGAAACCTTGCTATGTACGAACATGTCTAGTGAAAGGTGGTGGGTTGGATGCATTACAAGAGCGTCCGGAAGATGATGTCCCAGAACATGCTCGTAACGCCAAAGCCGAGCTCAAAGTTCTTGTAGTGGTGTTCGAGGTGGTACTTCTTCTGCGCCTTGAGGATCGAAGGAAGCTTGGTATGGTGCATGGCGTAGTGGAAGGTGTCGTAGAAGATGTACATCGTGTACGACCCCGCAATGGTGCCGTTCGCCATGGCCGTGGGCAGAACGGCGTGCGCAAGCAGCAGCATCGGGAACGAGAGCGCTGCAAAGAGAATCGGCGGCATGACCAGGCGCATCTTGTCCATCGGCAGGAAGTGGTGGATGCCGTGCAGAAGGAAGTGCATTAGGTAGGCGGTCTGGTTGCGCGGCAGCATCGAGTCCATGTGGAAGATGAAGCGGTGGAAGAGGTACTCAATGAACGTCCAGAAGAACACACCAAACGCCCACGAGGCCATCGCGCCGGCATAGCCAAACGCCATGGGGTGCTCGGACGAGGCAAAGATCTCCTTGAACTGCATCGCCGAGACGTGGAAGAAGGCCGCAGCAATCGGGCCCCAGAGCATGGGAATAACGTACCAGGGCGTCTTGGTAAACACCTCGAGGAAGTTGTGGGGCATCAGCTGCGCCGAGTCCTTCTTGTGACGGGGAATGTGCACCTGCTCGAGGTAAAACTCCTTGGTGAAGCGCGCGCGCCACATCTGGGGGATCAGGGGCTTCTCAAGGTCGAGGAAATGGTGCTCCTTAAAGTCTTCCGACATGTCCGTCTCCACGGGCTCAAAGTCGTCGGTGATGACAACGTCGCCGAGGGGGGCCTTGTTGGCCGTGGCGATGGCTGCCTCCGAAGCAAGGAGCGTGCCAACGCGGAAGTCCTCGAGCATGCCGTAGGCGCTCTTGGAGTGCTCGTGCGACAGGGGGTCCGCCATGATCTCGGTGACATCCTTGCCGGCATATTCGAGGATAAGGTCATCACCACCAGGGTGGTCCTCGATGAACTCCGTCACGTTGTACACCTTACCATTGCAGGTAACCCAGCAGTCGGTCTGCTTGTTGTGCTTAGCCACGTCCGCGCGAGAAAAGGTCGTCGACATAGTGGTGGCCAACAACAAGATGGGAAAAGTGCTAATTGCTAGCACTGGAATTTGCCACGAATGCAAGTGTGTATTGGCTGGCTGATTTCACGCCACTTTGGTCTTCCCCAGAAAACCACGTGGTGTATCGCCGCGGCGTTGGGCCGCCGCGAGGCAGCCAAGTGGAAAGCACAGACTGCATAAGGCTACATCCTATTAAGAGCTGGGGCGGTTCTTGTCCAGGTATTCCTTTTCGGCCTTTGCCATAGCCTCGTCCGACATACTATAGGTTAGCAAATTCACGTACTATTCTCTCAGGCAGTTGAACATGTTGCGGTTCTGCTGGCGACACGCCCAGGCCACAGACAGCAGGCGGTTCTGGGAGCAGTGGACGAATTCTGGGTCAGAAAATCCGGCCTACCTTGCACGAGAGGGTCGCAGCGCTTAAATGCTTCCAGTTTCTTGTCCTTGAGAAACCGATCGTACTCGCGATTGCTCATCACACGCGACTTGTTCTCGCTCGACATCTTCCAACGCGCCGCAGAGAGCAGGGAAAGTACACCGGCGTGCTGCAGCTTTGTCAGCACCACTCCACCTGCCGGGAATTTTCCTTGTGACGACCAGCGAACGTGCCCGTGCGAGGTATGGTCGCGTCGCAGCCCGCTGGACATGGCAAGGCACCGGCACTGCCGGTGCGTTCTGCCAAGGGAAAGACAAAGGCCAAGCAGCGCTACCTAAAAGCGAAAAAGGAGCGTAGAAAAGCGAAAAAGGCGGCGACGCCCAAGGCCCCTGGCGAAGGAAAAAAGAAGAACAAGGAGCGACAGCCCTCGAAGAAGGCCGAAAAGATGGAGACGAACGAGGAGGAGAGTGACAACAGCGATGGGAGTGATAGCGACAGCAGCGACAGTGACAGCAGCGACAGTGACAACAGCGACAACAACGAGAGTACGGCCGCCGAGCCTGCGTCGGACACGCCACTGCCGGACTCGATCGCTGCCGACCCATTGCAAGCAAGCGCCCCTCCGGACGAGGTTGCTGAAAAAGGGGTCCCCGCAGAGCCGGAGCAGGATGACGCGGAGGACCCTCAGTACCTCTTTCGCTTCCCCAGGCCGCAGCAGACGGGCGCATCGGACGCCAAGCTCCTTGCGTCACTCGGCCTCCCCCAGGGCCTTGCACGCCCGACACTCGTTGACGCTGCGCATACGCAGTCGCTCGATGCGGACCTCTCCGCCCAAGATACCCAAGATAACCGCCCGACCGAGCATATCGGCGTCACAATCTCGCGCTCGATCAAGCGCCAGCTCGACCGTCTCGGTATTTCCGAGTGGTTCGCCGTGCAGGCGTCCGTCATTCCTCTCTTGCTGAATCGCAAGACAGAGAGCGAGCTTTACATGCCCTATTCGCCCCCCAGAGACTTGTGTGTTTCTGCCCCGACCGGCAGCGGCAAGACCCTTGCGTATACCGTTCCGATCGTCGAGCTGCTGCAGACGCGCACGATTGTGCAGTTGCGTGCGCTAGTCCTAGTGCCGACGCGCGACCTCGCGATTCAGGTCGCCGAGATGTTTGATGCGGTTGGAAAAGGCAGCGGGCTGCGCTCGCTCGTCGTCACCGGCAACCACAGCTTCAAGCACGAGCAGGCGCAGCTTGTGAGCCGCGGCCCCCATGGCTATACCAGTAATGTCGATGTGCTCATCGCAACTCCGGGCCGCTTGGTCGATCATGTGCAGAGCACGCCCGGATTTACGCTGCAGCACCTGCGGTTCCTGGTGATTGACGAGGCGGACCGGCTGCTCGGCCAGTCGTTCCAGCAGTGGGTCGCGATTCTTCTCGATGCGCTTATGCCCGACGCGAGCGACCAAGTGGCCCTCGCGCCCCCCGTGCTCCAGCACGAGGCGCCGTCGTGGGCGCACGACGATCTCGAAGTGCCCGTGCCTAGCGTCCAAAAGCTGCTCTTTTCTGCTACGCTGAGCCGCGATCCTGCCAAGATGAATGCCCTGCAGCTCCGCAATCCCCACTACGTCAGTGTCCAGGACCAGACCGAAGGTGCTGAGCTCGATACCGACCACTATGCCCTGCCGGCGGGTCTGCATGAGCACATGATGGTGACCGAGACGAGTACCAAGGTGCTGCATCTCTTGTACCTCTTGCACGGCTTGCCCGAGCCGGTGCGTCATGCTCTGTGCTTTACCAAGAGCGTGGACGCGGCGAACCGCTTGGTGCGTCTCTTGTCTTTCTTTGAGGAGCGCTGGGCCCTGGGCGATAAGCCTCTCTGTGTACAGTACTATTCGAGTGATCTCGGTGCTGCGGAGCGCGTGCAGATGCTCAAGCGTTTCCAGCAAGGCGAGATCGATCTGCTGGTGTGCTCGGATCTGATCGCGCGCGGTATTGATCTGCCCGAGGTGCGCCATGTGATCTCCTACGATGTGCCGATCGACATGGCCAAGTACGTGCACCGTGTGGGCCGTACTGCGCGTGCGGGCCGCACGGGCGACGCGTGGAGCCTAGTGGAAGAGCAGGAAGTGTACCACTTCAAGCGCATGCTCCGCCAGGCCTCGCACCTCGACAACGTCGCCAACGAAAAGGTGAAACCGGCCGAATGGGAACGGTTTGTTCCGTGTTACAAGGTATGTATACAAGACTCATTGTACAGGACGCGCTCGCGCAGCTTGCTGCCGTTTATAGCCAGCAGCACTAGTGTAGTATACAGCGGATCAGTTATCCCAGCACGTCCATCTTCTTCTTCTTCTTCTTGTTCTTTTGAAAACTGCGCCAGCCTTCCACACGGTGGTCGCGGGTATCTTCCCAAACGCTTTCAACTTCCGCTTTGCGCTTGAGCTCCTGCTCGGCGGCCTCGCGCATCTTGCGCGCCTCGGCCTCGGCTTCCTGCTTCAGCCGCATGGCATTCATGCGATTCAGCTCGTCCTCGCGCATCAGGTGGTTGGTGCACCGCTTGATGCGCTCTTGGAAGCTGGGGGTCAGGTTGTGCAGCTTTCCGCCGGGCTGCTGCTCCTTCTCGAGCTCCTCTTCGCTCATCGTAAAGGGCAAACGAAGCTCCTGCAGCGCAAGGGACCGGCCGGACCGCGTGACTTCGTTCAGGCGCTGGCGGCGCTCCTCGTCCAAGAGCTGGTCGAGGGCTTTCTTGAGCAAGTCAAAGGCCTCCATTGCGCGTTCTTGGTAGTCTTCCGACACTTTGTCGGGGTGGATCAGCAGACTTTTGCGACGAAAGACTTTTGTGATTGCCTTGTCGTCCATGTCTGGCGTAACGTCCAGCATATCATACGCATTCAGACGAAACGCGCCACGCACCACACGGTCGATCTCTTTTTGCTGCGGCGTCCGGTCGCGCTCTTTCGCCTCCTCTTCATCGATGTTCGACCAGCCAGGCGGTGGCACAAATATGGGGCCTTCAGGAAGAGGAGGAGGTGCACTTGTATCTACAGGTCGCTTGGGAGGGGGGCCGGGGGGTGGGCCCGGCGGCGGTCCTGGCGCCGCACGTTGTGACATATCCCAAGGAATGTTGCGCCAATCGCCGATTTCCTCTCGGCACGCCAAGCCCCCCGAATTTCAGCCGGCGCGGAATTAACGCATACCCCGACACGGCTGCTTGTTTTCTCACGATGGTTACTGCAATGGCAGCTCCCGCGACAAGCCGCAGGGAGACCACCTTCCTGAACGACATGCTAACGGGAAGGTGGCTGGTTTCTCCTAAGTCAGCTCTCAAGATCGCGCTGCTCTTTTTGGTCGCTTACTTCGCTTGGGAGTACCTTGTGCCGGTGGATGTCAACCCTTTCCGGCCGTTCCTGCTCCTCTCGTACCGCCTTCCTGAGTCAGAGGTCGTCCTGAAGGAGGCTTCGTACCGCCTCTACGGCCCCGCGCCGACCTACTCGGCGGACAATGTGGTGCTCAACAACCTGCGCCTGTTCTGCCAGTCCTTGCACAAGACCCTGTTCCCTAACGAGCCGCGTTTCCTGCGCTACGGAAAGGGCTGGCTGGACCTCTGCTTTATTGCCTACTTTGTGGTCGTCTTCAGTTTCCTGCGCCAGGTCCTCACGATGCACGTCTTCAAGCCCCTTGCCAAGCGCTGGGGAATTCGTTCGGACCAGAAGCAGACGCGCTTTGCCGAGCAGGGCTACGGTCTCTTCTATTGGGGCATTGCCGGCATGCTCGGTGTCTACGTCATGTCTTTCCAGGACAGCTGGTGGTACAGTACGTATTTGCACAAGAATAACTGACGCCAGACTTTGAGCACCTTTGGTACCGTGCGTATGATCGTCGTGCAACTTACCCCAGAGTACCCGCACTGGGTGATGCGCCCTGAGCTCAAGGTGTACTACCTGCTCCAGGCGAGCTTCTGGATGCAGCAGGCCTTTGTGATGCTCTTCGGCCTCGAGCGGCCCCGCAAGGACTACTACGAGCTCATTGCCCACGTACGTCTTACTATCTGATATTAGCATCTCGTTACGCTCTGGCTCATCGGCTGGTCCTACTTTATCAACCTGACCATGATCGGCACCACGGTATTTGTGTGCATGGACATTCCTGACACTTGGCTTGCTGTAGGTGAATGCGCGAGGCTTGGCTAACCTTTAAGCTGTCCAAGATGCTCAACTACCTGAAAATGAACACGCTGGCGGCTGCTGTCTACTCGTTCTTCATGGTGGTCTGGTCTTACTTCCGTATCTACTTGAGTGCACTCACGCTCCGCTCGGTCTACGTGCACTACCACCTTATTCCGGCCTACGCACGAACCTTCTTCCCGTCGCGTGGTCACTGGCTTGTGTGGTGGATGCAATGCCACGTACGTTGATCGCGCTGTACTAATACCAGGTGTTTGCACCGCTCCTCCTCCTGCTGCTCCTTAACATCTTCTGGTATGTCCTCATGTGGCGTATTTTCTACCGGTATGTATACCAGGTTTGGGGACAGGTGAACTAACGCATTAGTGCTATTCGTGGCGTCTATGGTGACACGCGCGAAGAAGATGAGGACGAAGAGGTCGCAGAGGTTGAAGAAAAGAAAGAGCAGTAAGATGTATAGCATTGGCGCTCCATATCGCCTCATTCTAGTACATGCATTCCTCCCATTTGAACACACACCCAACTGTATTTCCACAAAGAAATAGGCTCAATGCCTTCCAGGGAAGCGGCGGTCGCAACCAAAAAAAATTTCGAGGGGGCGCACTGGGAATCGAACCCAGGACCTCTTCTATGAATCTTTGCCGAAGCGAAGCCCTAAAGAAGAATCATACCTCTAGACCATGCGCCCAAGGTTTCTCGAAAAGAGGGGGCGCACTGGGAATCGAACCCAGGACCTCTTCTATGCTCTTTGCCGAAGCTAAGCCCTAAAGAAGAATCATACCTCTAGACCATGCGCCCAATTTGTTGTTAGTCCCTACAAAGGGTAGCTACTTGGACGTTGAATAAAGTTTACGCCGACCTCTCCTTATTTCGCCGCGCTTGGTCGTGCATATACAGATTGGTATCTAAAAAATCTAGCAGTCGTAGCGAACGCGGTAAGCAGCAACATAGCAATGCGTATCCGAATATCCCTTGCGCGCCTGGTGCTCGACATTAGAGTCCGAGGGAAGGATCATGAAGCCAAGAGGACCACAGCCGCAGTCGGGGCACAGCACGTACTTCACCACGCGCTCTTCGCCGGGCGTGAGGCCGAGCGACACGGGAGATTCAGTGTTGTTAGTAGAAGGAGGTGTCTGCGACTGCTCGACTTGCGCAAGCGGCTGAATGGCGCCACGAAGGCTGCCAAAACTGCCACGGGGACTCTTGTCCGAGCGCTTCGATCCATGCGAGCTGCTCAGATCAATCGATCCTGGGGAGGAGCGCGACGGAGAACGCAAGTGCACAGTCGCTTCCGGCACCTTCCAAGCAGTGTTCTTGGAGAAGGAAACGTTGTCAAATTGCATGGGCCCATCAAGTTGCCAGAAACCGCGCACTGCACCGATGGTGTTGCCCACAGTTCCGATGCGACGCTGCAAGATATGGTCCCACGGAGCACCCGACAAGGGGTCGGTTCCGAGTCCCTCTTGCGCATTGGTCAGGTCCAGGAGGATCGGAGGGGAGGCTTCGTCGAGACGAACAGCGTCCTTGTCCGAGAGTGGTCCCATTTCTTTCACGGCCCATTTCGCACTTTGGCGCCCGACCAAACCACAGCCGCAGTTCTCGTTCGGGCACAAGAGCTTATGGATGTTGCTCGAGTGGGTGCGATCCACAATGCGGGCCTCGAGGGCCGTGAGGGAGTCTTCCGAAGCCGTCTTGGCAGCCACCGCCTGGCCCCAGATTGTCGAGAGTGCCTTGCCCGTATCCTTCGAATGCGTGGGGGCATTCTGTTGTCCTTCTTTCGCAACAGGCAGGCCGAGATCGCGGGCGGCGCCCTCGGATAGCGAGTTGTTGGCAATCAGCGCGGCGAGAACCTGGTCGTTGGTCATCCCCGGCGACGACTCCGTGGGCGACAGGGAAAAGTTGCCCATGCCCCACGGGGCCGTGGGCGACATTTCCGAGCTGTTCTGCGAGTAGGATAGCGAGCCAGCGGCGGACCGTTGTGCTTGCTGTTCCGTAGCAAACAGAGCATGCTCATGCCCTTCGGAAGGAGGCGCCGAGTAGTCATGCTCACCTGCAAGCAAGTCCGACGTGGAGAACGACGTGTCCGCGCGACGGACCTCGTGGTGTGCATCGAAAAAGTAGCGCATCTCGACCCAAGGCTCGACGCTCTTTGGGATATAGCTCGGCCCGTGAATCTTGAACCCGCAGCTGAGGAAGAATGACATGCGCTTCGGTGGGCTGATGATCGACACCAACTCCATCTGCGTTCCGCGAGAAGCCTCGCCGTGGGCGCCGTTTTGGGCGCGGCGCAAAAACCGGGCCATCAACCGGCGGCCAATTCCCTGGTGGCGGCTTCCGCGCTCTACACAAAAGTCGTGCAGGCAAACAACGTGGGCCTGGTCCGAATGCGTAGATCCGTACATGCTTTGCGTGACATGTGCCGGCGCAACGGTCGCAGAACAGAAGCCGACGAGTCGCCGGCGCCCCTCGCTGGAGACTGAGAGCGGCCCTGCCACCATGGGCGGAGGCAGGTTCACAAATGCACCGATGAAAAGCTGTGGTGCCAGTTCCTGGCGTTTACTGTGTGAGCAAGATCTGACGTACACCAACTGCGCAATGGTTGACGCCTCCTCTCGGGGCAAGCTTGCGGCCTCGATCGAGTGCGCCGAGCGGAGCTCGTCTGGGCGGACAAGGTCGAGGATCACTGCCTGCTTGTGCTTGTTTTGCACTCGTCCCTGCCCATTTCCCCCGCCTCCCGAGCTCTCCTTAGCATGGCCCTTGGCCGAGGAAGAGGAGTCCGAGCGTTCTTGGCGCCCACCCGAGTGCGGCGGGCGTCCAAAGCCTAGGTTGAATGTCGAGCGCCCTTCAGTATGCGACGACTCGGATCCTGGCTCGGCACCATGTCTGTCGACATGGCCCGACTTGCTCGAGCGTCCGAGCGGCATTGTCGCGCCAGTGTGGAGTCGGCGGCGCCCCCGCGCCCCCGGGCGTAGTGCCACGTGCGATCATCACGTGTCCGCCACTCGTTGATCACCGAAGCCCGTAGAAAGTCCCGGGAAATTAGCCAACAACGTGGGGGCCAGGCAACCGTGCACGGACAAGGTGCGCTGGCACATATAAAAGGCAAAAAGTGGCCGCGCTACTCACCTCAACGAACTATCGTGTAAGTGTTGGTGTCCAATAAGGGCACCCTTATGAGCTGACGCCTAATCAGACAAATGGCCTTCGCGCCCTCTGTTGCCCGTCGCTTCGCAGCCACTTCGCTCAACATGTCCAACGTTTTCTTCGACATTACCAAGAACGGCGCCCCCTTTGGCACCATCAAGTTCAAGCTCTTTGACGAGTAAGTATTTCTTTTTCCCTTGGTATCTAACGCCAGCGTTGTCCCCAAGACCGCCGCCAACTTCCGTGCTCTCGCCACGGGTGAGAAGGGCTTTGGTTACGAGGGCTCCTCGTTCCACCGTGTCATCCCCGACTTTATGCTCCAGGGTGGTGACTTCACTGCCGGCAACGGTACCGGTGGCAAGTCCATCTACGGTGCCAAGTTCGCCGACGAGAACTTCAACCTGAAGCACAACAAGCCTGGTCTGCTCTCCATGGCCAACGCCGGCCCCAACACCAACGGCTCGCAGTTCGTACGTATCTCGTTTGTGGCACCGTGCTAACACCTTTGCAGTTCATCACCACTGTGGTCACCAACTGGGTATGTTGATCCTCTATGAAAGTATGCTAACCACAGCTCGACGGCAAGCACGTCGTCTTTGGCGAGGTCGTTGACGGTATGGACATCGTCAAGGCCATCGAGGCCGAGGGCACTGGCAGCGGCAAGCCCCGCAGCCAGATCACCATCGCCAAGTCGGGTGTCTACTAAATTTGATTCCAATTTGTAGGGAGATGGCCATAGTGGGGTGATCTTAGCCCACCCCGGGAACCCATTTTCCCGATCTATTATCGATGGCCCGAGCGAGCGGCGTGGCAGTGCCTATGGCGCGGCGGGCGCCGCGTTCCAGTCGCCAAAACGGGCATCGCCGACAACTGTGCCGCCCCGTTCGCCCGCGCCGACAGCACTGCCGCCATGCTTGAGCCATGCGTCGCGCGTAACAAGGTGCGAAGCGAGGAACTGGCCCGGGCCCGATTGCGGCGGCGCCTGAAGCAGCGCCAAGGCGCCGAGCGTTGGGGCAATTACGGGGTCATCGGCGAGGCGCACGTCCACCGGCACATCGGTCGGTGCGAGTGTACGGAGTTCATAGGCACTGTGTTAGCATAGATACGTACAGTCGTCGCCGCAGGCCCTTGGCGCCGGCCGTGCCGCCAACGAGCACGACGTTGCCCCAGAGCAGATCCTGGAACTCGTCCTGGACACCGTGGATCGCCGCTGCGACCAGCTCTGCAAGCGAGCCTTGCTCGAGCCCGATGCGCTGGGGCGCGAACAGGTTCTCCATGAGCTGGTAGCGTTCCTGGGCGAGGCGCAGCACCTGGTGCTCGGTGTTCTTGGGCGGCACCGCGTTCTCGGCGGTGCCAACGATAAATTGGTCGATCGCCTCGTCTTCCGGGAGGTGCACAGCTGGCGCATGCTTGCTTCCCGGCCCTGCGATGATGTACCCAAACTTGGTCGCGGGATCCGCTACGTCTTCTGGGCGCGCATAGTCAGGGAGGACATAGTGCTGTACCATGTCGTTTTCGTCGTCGTCGTGAAAGTGCTCGACGAAGCGCGCAAAGCTCCAGTCGTGCGGCGCGTCTGACGCAGCGCTGTCCTCGCGGTCGTTGGCGCACGCAGCGACAAAGCACGACGTCGCCTTCATCTTGTCGGTGAGGTAGGTCTCCTCCATCATATTCCACTGCTTGTACGAAAACGCAATCTTGAGCAGGCTGGTAAGCACCTTGCCTCCGATATCGAGGCGCTTCACCGCGCGCCACTGCACCTCGTCGCGCACGAGCGGCACTGCGTGCGTATAGCTCTGGCCGCAGTCGACGACCAGGACGCACTCCGCCCGGCGTGGGTCGGCAAACGGCACGAGCTGCGCGGCTGGGTCAGTAGTGCGACGTACGTATTGTGCGCCAGATGGCAGCAGCCTGGTACCACTCAAACATGAGCATGTCAAACGCGCGCTGCTGCTCGGGAAGCGCAAAATAGGGCTCGGTCACGACGACCGTCCGCCCCTCCAAGGCGCCAAACGAGTCGTAGGGTTTGCCTTGCTCGCCGAACCGCTGCGCCAGCGCGCGGTCCCACACCGCTTTCTGCGCAGCCCAGTCGACGACCATACCCCGGTCGATCGGCAGACGGAGCTGCAGCCCGCCATAATCCATACAGTCGTGCTCGATTTCGTCGCCGACCAGCACCTGGCGCCGGACGCCCGCGCGGGTGCGCGCGATCGCATTGGGGTGCCGTGCCAGCACGGGAACTGCCTCGGTGTGCATCTCTGTCGTGCCGAGGCGCACATGCGACGCTCCTGTCTCGAGCACGACGCCGTCGCGCGGCGCGCGCGCGCCGCTTTGGCTCCGCATGGTCGAAAAGGCACCTCCACTTGTCGAAGACCATGTCGTTTGGACGCCCCCCGACCTTTTCTTCGTTTCAGGTGCTGCCGCCGGAGCGCGGCTCGTTTCCGCTCGACCACTATGGTAGGTAGATGTGCTGATGCAGGCGATTGCACGGCGCCGATGCGCGAGTACATGCAGTGCCTTAAGGCTAACAAGAACAACAACGGCGCCTGCCGGCACCTGAGCAAGGCGTACCTGCAGTGCCGAATGGACAAGTGCGTGGCGTAGCTGACGCAGCGAGCTGATGGACCGCGACGACATGGAAAACCTCGGATTCGCCGACGTGCGCGACGGCGCAGCGTCGGGCACAGCGCCGGCACAGGGCGCGCCACCGGAGCCGAAAGGACGCATGCTGTAACTACATACTACGAAGCACCGCTTGCTCTTGCTCGAGTGCCGTGAGCGAGTCGCGTACGTCTGCAGCGACGTCGCCGCCGTCGACGCTACGCCCAAAGCCGCACCGCGCCTCGTCGAGCGCTTGGACCAGCGCCTGCCGCGCTAGGGCCAGCTGGACCGCACGGTCCGCCGGCACGGCGGGCATGCGTGCAAGCAACGGGGGGCACGGCGGCGTCTCGTGCAGCAGGAGCTTGCCGAGCGTCGCGAACATCACCGCACGCAGGGGGTGGCCGGGGGGGTACAGCGCGCTGTCGGCCTCCCGCCCGCCGCACGCTTGCATCCCTGCACAGAGGACAAAGGCAAGGTGCGTCGCCTCGGCAAACGCCCCTGTTTCGATCGCGAGCACATGCGCGGCATGCATCAGCGTCCATAGCAGGGTATTCGATGGGGGTGCGAGCGTGCTCAGCCACCGCACGGTGCTGAGCACGTCGCCCAGCGAGTCGTGCGATGCCTCGCCTTGCATCGCTTTTTGGACGCGCTCCATCAGCGCCTCGGTGGCCGTCCAGCGCGCGTGGATTTCGCGGGGGGCGTGCAGCATGCTGGTCTTGCCGCAGCGGTTGCACGCGCCGCTCGCGAGACTGGTATCGTCCACAGGCAGCTGGCGCCAGTTCGGCAAGGCGGCCCATCCAGAGCAATTGTGCTCGCACCAGATCGCCGTGCGGGGATCGGTCCAGTGCTTGGGGGGGTGCGCGCTGGTCGTGCACAGGCGGCAGGTGCACGTAAAGAGGTAGCGCGAAGAGAGCGTCGCCTGCCGCTGCGCAAGCGGCTCAGCGAGGTCGACGTACGACGTAAGCACCTCGGCGCCGGGCGCAATCGGTTTGATGGCGACGACGCGCATCGTACGGTCGCCCGCCCGCGGAAAGACGACGACCGCATTGGGGTCGCACGCATGGTTAAAGAGCGCGATTGGCACGCTCACACTCACGCCGATCGGATCGAGCTGTGCGTCGGCGAGCGTAAAGGCATTGGTGCGGTACGCACAGACCATGTCGAGTAGGCCCGACGCGCCGTCAAAACCGTACGACGGCAGCGCATCCAGCGTCAGAAAGTGCGCGACGCGGAACGCAAGCTCGGCGCACTCTGCCTGTTGTGCCTCGCTCATCGTTGCGCGATGCGACTGCATGGATGCGACGCCTTTCCACCACGCGCTCTGCACGCCGTGCTTCCGGCGGTGCCACACGAGCTGCGCGAGGACGCGGACCGCGGCGCCGGGGTCCGCGGGCGCGTGCCCGGCCTCCTTGGCCGCGGCAAACCAGCGCTGCAGCGCTGGGCACTCGTCGCGGTGCCGCGCTTTGGTCCACGCGCTGCGCTGGCACGCTGCGCTGCAGTACCGCGCAAACTTGCATCCAGAGCACCGCTGGAGGGCGGCGCGCTTCACAAAGCAGTAGTGGCAGCGCATGTCGGCCTGCGCCGTGCTCAGCACCGAGGCATGCGGCTCGACCGCCAGGAGCTCGTCGCCGGCCTGCGCGCCGGGTGCGTCGCGCGCGCGCTGCAGGCCGCGGCCGTGGCCCGCTGTGGTGAAGAGGGTCAGCTGCGACCCACGCAGCTCGGGCGGTGGATCGTCAGCGGGCGTGCCGGCCAGGTGAGGTTCGTGCTGCTCTTCCTCGACGATGCCAGTGCCCTGCTCCTCGTCCTCCTGCACGCCGGTCCCTGCTTCCCCTGTGTCGTCTTCGCCGCGGCCTTTGCCTCCGTCTCTCCCACGTGCGCGCCAGCGCCCATCGCGCGCTGCACGGCGTGCCTTGAGATGGGCAAAGGACATTGTGGAGTAGCAAATTTTGGCAATCGGACCATTTATCGGCGCACGCGCCCTATTCTACACATTATACAGCTAGTCATCATGGGAGTCTTCTCCGTCTGAGCTCCAGTTGACGTGCTCGAGCTTGGCAAGGAGGTTCAGGTTGTGCTGCGAGACAGGTTGTGCTGGCGCTTCCTTGGCCGGCGCCATCGTCGCGAGCCACAGCGCATCCGGGTCGGCGGTCTGCACCGGTGCCTCGTCCTTCTCGGTCTTGCGTGCGCGTGCCTCGAGTTCGCTGGCAAAGAGGCCGCGCGCGGGAGGGGTCTGGGGATAGTGCATGGGCATCTCATCGTCCGACACCGCATTCCGTGGCGGCACGTCGCAGGTGGCGCGCGCCGAGCGCGGCCGGAAAAGAAGGCGGGGTTTGATGGGTGAGTGCAAGAGGCCGGCCTCGGACGACCAGGCTGTGTCGGTGTCGGCGCGTACGACGCGCTGTCCGCGGCTGGGTCAGTAAAGTCAACGTACAAGACATAGAGTGTTTTCCCCTGCGGCCGGGGCGGCATCGCAGCAGCACGCATACGTGCGTGGTAGGCGTACGGCCCGGTGAAGCCGACGTCTGCCGGTCCGCCTTCCAAGAATGGGTTGTGTGCGGTGTCGCGCACGGGGTATGTCTCGGTGGTCGGCGCACGAAGCAGGCGGCGCTGCTTCTGTGCGGACGGTGTGTCGAGCTGCGACTCGTCCTCGAGCCAGGTGCCAAAGAGTGAGTCGCTGCCGCATCGGGTGTGCCGTGATGTGCTGGGCCATGCCTGGCCGAGGCGGTCGCCCATGCGGCGGCCGCGCGTGCTGGGCGGCGTCATGAGCGCAGCGCGCGTCGCCGAGCGCGGGCGCTTGACGAGGTGTTCCTCCTCGTCCTGCTCCTTGTTCTCGGCCGTATAGTGCGTCAGCGATCGCTTGTCGCCCGACGCCATCGTCACGCCTCCGCGCCCTGATGACGGGGGCGATGGGTAGGAGCGCCAGCCCGCCTGCCTAGGCGCGCTCGCACCGTCGTTCGCGAGCGTGTCCGACATGCGCAAACGAAAGAGGCGCGGGGGCCGTCCAAGTCCTTTTGTCTCGGTCGGTTCACCCCTGCAGCTCTCTGCAGCCACCACGGGGCAAGCCGTAGCCAATCACGCACCGCGCGATGTGCTCGCCGGAGGCGCGTAAAGCACCGCGTCTCGGCCGAGGACAGGGGCCCCACTCGAAACCTCCACCGCTATGCGCGCTACGAACGGTCCTGGTACCGCTTGATAAAATCGAGGTGGAACTTGCCGTAGCGGTCGATGAACTCGTCCGTCGCCTTGGCAAGCACCGTAGTGCGGAAATAGGAGAAACTTGTGCCGTCATCCTGCAGCTCCGGCTCGCGGCCAAAGCCCGAGCCGGGAACGACACAGATGCCGGTCGCATCGAGCAGCTCGCGGCAGTACAGCTCGTCGATCTTCTTGCCGAGCGACTTGGCGTGCTCCCATGCAGCCTTGGAGAGGTGCAGCTGGGGGAAGAGGTACATGGCGCCCATCGACGGCATGATCTCGACGCCGGGCAGCTTGCTGAACTTCTCCGCCATCTTCTCCGAGCGGCGCTGGAGCGTGTCGTGGATCGACGTGGTCTGCTCGTGCCACAGGTCGTAGCTCGGCTCGCCTTCCCGTGGGGGGTTCACGAGCATGTCCACACCGATCTGGCCCTGCGCAGGGGGGCACAGCGACACGCTCACGAGCTTGTTCACCTGCGCCTCGACATCGGGGTCGATGTTGGTGAGCTGGAAGTAGCCACCACGGCGGCCGCACTCGCCGCTCATGCCCTTGCTGATGCTGTGCAGCGAGATGAGCTCGACGGTCTCGCTGATCAGGCGGTCCTCCTCATTACTGCTCTTGCCCATGTCCAGCAGCGCCTTGCGGAAGGAGATAAAAGGGTACTCGGACTGATAAATATTCTTCTGGTACACCTCGTCGGCAAAGATGACGAGCTTCTCCCGGTAGGCCTCGCGGATTACCTCGTGGATTTGCTCCTTGGACATGCACGCACCAGTGGGGTTGCCGGGGTTGATGACGATGATGGCGCGCGGCTTGATGCCCTTCTCGCGCGCAGCAACCACCTGGGCGTGGACGTCTTTCATCGACGGCTCCCAGTGCTCGCTGGGGTTCAGCGTGTAGTGGATCGGCTCGAGATTGTACAAGGCGAGCGCAGCGGTGTACAGAGGGTATTGCGGGATGGGGATCAGCACACCGTCCTCGCCGGACCGGAAAAAGACCTGGAAGAGGGTCAGAATGCCCTGCGAAGCGCCCGCCGACAGGTAAATGTTCTCAATGTCCTCGGGGTATCCGTCGCGGCGCTCGAGGAACTCGGCAACGTGCTTGCGCACAAGCGCCACACCTTTCGACGTCGTGTATGCACCGACACTGCCGAACGCGCCAAGCAGCTCGCGCGCGCGCTCCTGCGCATCGGTCGGAAAGAGTGCGTCGCGCGTCTCTTTCGGAGCGTCGAGCAGCGCGGGGTACTCGGTCAGCGCAGCGACCTGGCGCCAAAAGGTCAGCGGAGGCTGCGCAAGGTTCGGGAGCTGCTGGGGGTTGCCGATATTCGCCCAGACGATCGAGTCGAACGGCAGCTTGCCCTTGCCCTCCTCGAGCTCCTGCTCGTACTTGGCAGCCTGGATCGGCATTTCGCCGCGCACGGCGTACTCGACGTTTACGGCATGCGGATTAATCGTGTCCAAGGTCAGGGTCTTGGCGCGCGAAGTCATCATCCGTTTCAAGATGCTCGGCTGCACGCGGATCGGGAAACCACGACGCATGTAGGGGACTCGAGTTGAGGAGAGGCCGCCCCAGCCTGAGTCACAGCCACGTGACAAAAAACGCCAGTGTGGGGCTGCGGGCGGACTGCGCAAGGCGCGCACGTCCTGCGGCACTGGGCGGCGTCGCTGGCGGCAGCGTCCCCGTGGAAGCGCGTCGCGGAGCACAAGGTCGCACAAGAGCTAGGGGAAATCGTCGTGGTATACCTCGTATCACGTCACCGTGGCTACAATCAAGTGGGAATATGGGTCTACTCCGGCAGATCCATGCCCAGCAGCAGCGACTTTTGCAGGTACATGACCTGCGCCACGAACGCCTCGAGATGGAAGATGGGCTTGTTGCCTGTCGCCGCGCGCAATTCCTGGGTCAGTAGAGCGACGTACGTAGAATGCAGCCTTTTCCACGATGCTCGCACGCAGCGTCTCGTCGACGCGCTTCACGAGGTAGTCGGTGAGCGTCGTAAAGATGAGCGACGCGGGGATCGCGTGCACGAGCAGCTCGTACAGGCGCCCACGCACCGCGAGCAGGCGCGCCGGTGTCTGCTCGCTGAGGATCAGGTCGGCGGTGCGCTCGCAGTACGTCTGCCAGTCCGGCTGCGCGATGGCGACCGGCCCGGCGAGGTCCGGCGACTGCACGCGTAGCGTCTCGAGCACGAGGATCGCCTTGCGCATATTCCCTTGCGCGTTCTGCACAATCTCCGCCGAGGTCTCGTCGGGGAGGTGGAACTTTTCGCGCTTGGCGACGTGGCGCAGGACGCGCGCCATGTCCCCGTCGGCCGGCGCACCGACGCGCATCAGCAGGCAACGCGAGCGGATCGGCGCAATGATGCGCGACGTGCTGTTGGCGCACAGAATCAGGCGCAGGTTGGTCATGTACTTCTCCATCGTGCGGCGCAGCGCCGCCTGCGCGTCGCGGGACAGCGAGTCGGCCTCGTTGATCACGATAATCTTGAACTTGTGCGCGGCGTTCTGGTCGACCTGCTGCGTTTGTGCGATCTCCTTCAGAATGTCCTGGATGATCAGGCGGTCGTACGAGCCCGCGTCGCTCGGCGTGATCTCAATATGGTAGTTGCTGCTAATCAGATTCACCTCAATCTTGCGCTTGCTGGGGTTCAAAAAGACGCGCTGGTCCACCTTGAGCTTTAGCGCGCCGGGGCCGTACAGGGCCTTTAGCAGGCAGGTGATGCGCGTCTTTTTACCCGCGCCGCTGGGGCCGTAAAAGAGCACATGGGGAAAGTCTTCACTCGCCGCCTGTATAAGTAGCCTCTACCTACCAGACTCTGGAGCTGCTCGGTGAGCTGAGGGTGATAGCTCAGCTCGTCGAGGTCCCGCGGCCGGTACTTGTCCACGTACAGCATCGCTACGCGTCAAGACGCGTCGCCACGTGGGATTCTATTGGAAGACCAGCGCGTGGTCCGCGGTGGAGGCCGGGGCGGCGGCGTGCGCGGCGCCGGGGAGCGCCCAGTTTGTGAGCCAGTTCAGCACCTCGTTGTGCCAGATGAGCGAATTCTTGGGGTTGTTCACCCAGTGGCCCTCGTCGGGGAAAAAGACGAAGCGCGACGGCACGCCGCGGCGCTGCAGCGCGGTAAACGCCGAGATGCCTTCGGCGGGGTCCAGGCGGTAGTCCTTGCCGCCGTGCACGATCAGGTGCGGCGTGTTCCAGTGCTGGGTGTAGCGGTGGGGCGAGAACTTGGTAAAGTTCTCTTCGACCTCCCACGGCACGCCGCCGAACTCGGACTCGGGGAAGTAGAGCTCCTCGGTGCTGTAGTAGGTCGACACGGTGCTAAACATGCCGTCGTGCGTCACGAGGCCTTTGAAGAGCTTGTCGTCGTTGTGGCCCTGGATCCAGTTCACCATGTAGCCACCAAAGCTCGCGCCGGCTGCGACCACGCGCTCGCGGTCGATGTGCGGCTCGGTGTCGAGGATGTAGTGCACGCCCTTGCGGATGTCCTCAAACGGACGGTCGCCCCAGTGCTGCAGGATGCGGTCGGTCATCTTTTGGCCATAGCCCGTCGAGCCGCTGGGGTCGAGCGTGATGACCACAAAGCCGGCCGCGGCAAACACACGCGGGTTCCAGCGCGTGCTCCACGCATTGTTCCAGTCGCCTTCGGGGCCGCCGTGGATGAGCACCGCAAGAGGGAGCTTGTCACCCTGGCGGACCGTCTCTTTGTACTTGGGCGGCGTGAGGATCCAGCCGTGCATCGTCACATTGTCGCTGCCGGCGTAGGAGAACTGCTTCGCCTTCGCACCCAGCTCCACGTCCTTGTGCGCCGGCGAGACCCGGAAGAAGTTGGTCAGGCGCTGCGTCTTGCCTTTTTTGAGCAGGTAGACGTCGTTGGGGTGGTCGATCGTCGAGCGCGTGTACACCACGCTGCCGTCGGCGAGCTCGCGGGGGGCCGACACCTTGCCGTCGGCGACCAGCACACGGCGGTTGCCCACCGTCGTCGTCTTGCCGTTCTTCTCGACATCAGTCTGGTACAGCTTCGTCTGCTCCTCCTCCACTACCGTGATGTAGAGCGACTTGGCGTCCGGCGAAAAGGTGAGCGAGTCGGGCGACAGCTGCCAGTCGGCGAACGGCTCGACCTGGCGGCCGCTCGCAATCGAGTAGAACTGGAGCACCTTGCGGTCGCTCTCGAAGCCATCCTTGTACTGCTGCAGGAACGCGAGAGTGTCGCCGTCCGGCGACAGCGCCGGCACGCCCGCCCAGCCGCGGCCCGCTGCGCTGACCTGGCGCGGCTTCTCGCCGCCCTTGAGTGGGACAAGGTAAATGTTGGCCTTGGTGTGCCACGCTTCGGGCGTGTCGGGATCCTTGGCGGTGAATGCGACCCAGTCCTCCGATACGGCAAAGTCCTTGCCGTCGCCGAGCGGCCCGTACGGCGAGTCGAGCACCGTGTCGGCCAGCAGGTTGCGGAACGACGAGGCTTTGCGCCAGTGCCCCGTGAGCGCGTTACGGCGCACATCCACCGAAAAGAGCTGCATGCGGCGGAAGGGGTACAGATAGCGGTCCCAGTGGCGGACCATGAGCTTGTCAAAGATGCGCGCGTGCTTCTCCCAGTCCTTCACCGCCTCGCTCTTTTCCGCAGCGGCCGCGCCTTCCAGCGTCCCGTCCTCGTAGACGAGCGCAGAGAAGACGAGCGTCGCGGACGACGTCGACGTCGAGATCGCACGCAGGTTGCGCGCGAGCGTCGGGAACTCGAGCACCGCGTGGCACTCGCTGGGGTCGTGCATGTCGTTCAGCGGCCGCTCGCACAGCGTGTTGTTCACGAGGTAAGCCGCGGTGTTGTCGTTGAGGAACATGGCGCTCGCGGCACCTTCGGCGAAGAGGTGCGCGCCGTGCTCGGCACTTGTGTTCAGCGGCACGCGGTAGAGCGAGGCCGACACCTCCCCGGTGTGCGCCGAGGCGTGCTCGACGCCGACCAGCGCCTGTGACCCCGCCGGGTTGACTGTTGCGCTGCCTGGGCGCGGCGCCTCTACCAGCAGTTCCGGCGAGAGGATCTTGGCATGTCCCAGTGCGGCGTACGCGAGCGTCAGCGCGCACGCGGCCGTTTTCAGAGCGCCCCGCATCGTGGTGAGAGACGGTGCACAATGACGTACTTCTCCACATAATATCGGCATCGGGGTTCAGATAGGCTCTACGTACATTCTACGCGCGAGTCTATCCTTCAGTCGGGCATGCGCGCATTTCGCTTCTCTACCCTCACCACCGCTACCGCTTGCCACGCTGAGCTGGCCTCAGTCGTCGCCTATCCTATTCTTTAGCACGCTGGCGTGCATATTCGGTGCTGGCACCTACCCATTCACCTACCCCATCCCCCATGACGAGCAGCACTGCGTTGATTGTCGGCCTGTCGGTCGGCCTGGGCGTCGGCATGCTGGTGGTTGTGTCGCTCGGTCTCTTGACCGGCGTCTTCATCCGCCGGCACTGGCGCATAAAGCGCCAGCAGTCAATGGACCGTGCGAACACCAAGCTGTGGCAGGCAGACCCCAACGCGACTTACCTGGAGAAGACGTACGAGCACCCGGTCGACGACGAGGAGCGCATGGCGCATGTCCTGTACAATGTCCCCGAGGCCTCGCACAGCACTGAAGAGGGCCAGACGCAGCCGCCGGCCGGCGACGTCTCGCCCCGCACGATGCCCCGCCCTCTGCCGACGGATGACGACGTGCGCTTCCCCAGCGCGCCGATCGCCGAGCAGGCCCAGCAGCCGTCCGTGCAGTGGACGCGCAACTCGGTCCCGGCGGCGCTGCGCTCGGGCGCGCCGCCACCGCAGAGCCGCCAGGCCTCGTCCAAGTACAAACTCTCGCTGAACCGCTCGCGCTCGCGCATGCTGTCGATGCGCCTCGGCAGCCCGCGCAACTCGTGGGTCAGTCACCGCCGCTCTGTTCTCTCCCGCTTCCCCTCACAGTTCCGCTCGGCGCGCTCCTCGCGCCGCGTTTCGCCCGACTCGCAGTACGAAGGCTCGATCGGCCACCCGGACGGCACGATTCCGATGGCACGCCGCATCGGCCGCAACGAGACGCGCTTCCAGTACGACTCGAGCTCCTATGCCTCTTCGCCCCGCGTGGACTGGGACGAGTACTACCCCGAGCCGGAGACGACGTACATGGCCGAGCCCCAGACGGCCGATGTCCCTGTGCCAGCGCCGGCGGTGCCAGCGCCGGCGGTCCTTGCGCCGCCCCGCGAGCCAGAGGACCGCGAGGCGTTCCTCCAGGCACGCATCGCTGCGTGGCAAGAGACGAGTCTGAACGCGGGCTCGCCGAACGAGGTCGAGGACGAAGTGCCCGAGCTCCCGGCGCTCAAGACGGCGCCGCTCCAGCGCACCGCGACGCAGTCGACGGTCCAGTCGGCGTACTCGCACGCGTCCGGCGAGGACCTTGTGAACCCCTACATGGAGCGCGAGAGCTCGCTCGTGCGCATCCCTTCGATCCGCCCCCAGTTTGCTGCGGAGACGACGCTCGAGAGCTGGCTCGGCCCCGACGACCCCCGCCACGTCCCTGCCTCCTCCGCGGGGCACGACAGCGGCCTGTTTGGCGAGGTCGAGTTCGCCACGGCGCACGGCTCCTCGAGCGAGGCGCACAGCGCTGCGCCGAGCACGGCTGCGCACGCGATGCCCGGCATGCTCTCCGTGCCCCCCGTGCCGGTGCATGTGGCGCCGGCCGAGCAGCCGTACGCGCCGCGGACGCCGTCGCCGCTCGGCATGCACCTTGTGCCTGCCGCGCCGCCGCACGGCACGTACGCCCCATCGAGCTCGTCGCGCTCCTCGTTCCCCGCGTCGGCGCGCATGTCGAACGACCTGCCGCGCAGCTGGAAGCACAACTCGAACGCTACCGCCTCGACCGAGATTACCTGGGCCGAGGACGCGAGTCTCGTCAACGACGGCTCGCCCGGCGCGGCGCTCGTCAAGCTCGAGCGCGAGCGCAGTCTGCGGTCGGCTGCGGCCGACCGCGTGGCGCAGGCGAACAAGGCGTGGGGCGTCGATGCGCCCGAGCCCGCGCGCCCCGAGCGTGTGCTGCTGCCTGTGCAAGGCCCGCGCACGATGCCGAGCGGCCGTGCGTCGCCCGGGTCGTCGAGTGCCTCGTCCGAGTCGGTCGCGACTAACACTGCCGAGACGCATGTGCACCTCTCGCCGATCGATGCCGGCTCGCCGCTGCTTGCGTCGCCGCTGCAGACGATGCAGGCGTGGTTCAACATTCCGTCGAGCGACAAAGCCGACGGCGTGCACCACGAGCCCCCCGCCGTACTTTCGTAGGCTAGCTGTTGTCTCCAAAACCCTAGTGGTGCTATACATACTATACGGTAGGAATGAGGGAGCTAAGTGTTCCCATCACCGCCAGAACAAAGGTCGCGGCGAGGATAAACAGGTCGCGCAGCAGGAGCCACTGCGGCATTTCGGTGCGGTTCAGCACCATATTCGCCAGCAGCGGCCCAAAGATGCACGAGTTGAAGGTGAGAAACGCGCCGAGGAAGCCCATGATGCGCTCGAGGCTCGGGACGACGATCGCAGTAAAGAGCACCGTGGCGGCCATCGCGACGCGGATCGCGCCGGCGAACAGCGCCGGGTGGGCGGAGCGTGTCTTGGCGATCGTGCCGTCCATGTCGCGCTCAGCCATTTCCTGGACGCCCGACATGCTCTGGATCAGGCTCTGGTGCCCCTCGTCGTCGGCGGCCGGCGACGGGGTCGCGGGGAGCGCGACGCCGTCCAGCACGCCAAAGCACTTTTCGAGCATCGAGTTGACCGGGCGCAGCGCTAGCGCAAACTTGGTCATCGGATTGATGGTCATTAGAACGACCGCCGCAAAGGTCATCAGGTAGGGAAAGCCTTGCGTCGTGGCGAGGTCGCGCGTCACTTCGTCCGACACGGCGCCGCCAAACATGAGGTAGCCCACGACGCCGACGAGGAGGTACATGGTCGCCGTCGTCAAGTAGGCCAAATCGAGCATGCGGTTGAACTGCGTCGGATCGCGCATGTCGCGGTACAAAGAGGGTATAACGGGATGCGACGAGAACCCAGCCATCATCAGGCCAAAGGCTAGCGGCAGCTTCGGCCAGTTGGGCATGGTAATCGTCGCGCTCGGGTCCCATAGAGAACCAGGCGCATGCGCCTTGTACAGACCGTCGGTGACGATCACAACAATCAAAAAAAGAATGCTCACAATGCCCACCAGCGAGATGGGCGAGAGGAGCTTGAGGGGGAGGAAGAGCGTGGGCAGCACCACGACCGTTCCCGCAATTTTGAGCAGCATGTTCGCCATGCCGTGCCCTTGCTCATCCGCACCATAGATCAGCGCCGTCATGCTGTCGCCCATGAGGATGAGCAGCGCAACGCTCACCATCCACATCTCGAAGCAGAAGAGGAAGCTGATGTAGGTGCGCATCATCGGGCCAAAGGTGAAGCTGCCAATGTCGGCGTAGGTATGCAGGTGCGGCTGGTGCGCGAGGATCCCCGCGAGCACCTTGCCGCTGTAGTTGGTCAGCCAGCCACACGCTAAAAAGAGGAGCGTGCCGCCGAGCCAGCCAGCACACGCAAAGGCGAGCGGCATCGAGAGAATGCTCACGCCGACGAGCACATTCACCGCGTTGAACCACGTCTGCCAGAACGTGCTCTTGCCGTGCTCCGCATCCTGCTCCTCCGGCGGCGACGCGCCGCGGCTGCTCGTGCTGTACGCCGGCTGCGCCGTGCGGCCGCGCAGCAGCGGCGCACGCTCGTCCACATGATACGGGTCGCGCAGGTGCGGCGCGGCGGCGCGTAGCTGCGTACGGTACTGCGACCGCGACCGCTTCCGTGCGCCGTACGGCGACGAGTCGCGCGGTGGCCGGCTCGGCGCGCGGTCCTTGCCATAGGGCATCAGGAGGCGCTGGCCCTTGGGCGTCTCGCCGCCGAGCCGCTTAGGACTGCGGCTGCGGCTGCGACTCGAGTCCTCGCCCACGTCGCCGTCGCTGAGGCCCTCGTCGTACTCGTTCTCGGCCTTGCGCCCGCTGTGGTGGCTCCGGTTCGACGCGGGGCGCTTGACAAACGCCCGCGCGTTGTGGTTGCGGTCCGCATAGCCGGGACGGCCCCGCACCGTCTCGATGTGGTCGAGGTCCCCTTCGGGTTCGAGCGTGTGCCAGTACTTTTGCGTCTCGAGCGAGGTCGCGCCGCGATCGCGCACGCGGGCGTGCAGCGCTGCGTCCTCGTCATCGCTCGACTCGACATTGTCCGCGGACGTCTCGTCCTCCGTCGCAGAGTCGGCACTGGTGAGCGGCGTCGCGTCGCTCTCAATGTCGCCCTGGCCCTCGGGCACACGGCCGCGCCAGTGCCGCTCGACAAAGCTCGGCGAGGTGGTGATGTTATCTCCAAAGTACGCCTGCGAGCGCGAATACGACCAGACCAGATCCAGGCTGCTGCGCCAGGGTTGGTTGACCGCGTTGTCACGGCCCTGTGCACGACTGGGGCCACCAGTGCCCCGCACAGGAATCGCGTTCCGCCCAGGCATACGTCGTTGCTGAGCAGCCACAAAAAAGCAGCGCAAACTTTCTCTGGCGTAGATCACGTGATTATCGCGGGTCGCGGCGCTCTCTCCTGGTCCAAGCGTGTCCATGTCGGCGTTTGGCGGCGGTGGATTCTCGTTTGGCACCCCTGGGCAGAGTACGTGGAGAGGCTGACATAGACGCTCAGGGTGCCCAAGGAGGCAGCAAGCCTTTTTCGTTCGGACAGCCGGCACAGAGCACGCCGCAGCCGGGTAGCACAGGATCGACTCCGGCACCGTTCGGAGGACCGACGACGACGCCGGCGAGCCAGCCGCCGACGAACCTGTTCGGCAGCAAGCCGGGCGGATTCTCGTTTGGGGGGCAGGGTGCCAAGCCCCAGGAAAATACGTCCAGCACACCGGCAGCAGGCGCGCCGTCTTTTGCTTTTGGCAAGCCCCAGGAAAAGCCGGCGGGCTTTGCGCTGGGCGGCGCGAGCTCGACACCGGCCGCACCACCGGCGAGCACGGGCGGATTTTCGTTCGGAAAGCCGGCAGAGAAGCCCGCCGAGGCACCGAAAGCAGGCGGCTTTGCGTTTGGAAGCACACAGCCGGCGGGCAAGCCAGCAGAGACCAAACCGGCGGGCGGCTTCTCGTTTGGCGGCGCACAACCTGCGGCCCAGCCGGCAGAGGCCAAGCCGGCAGGCGGATTCTCGTTTGGCGGCGCACAGCCTGCGGCGCAGCCCGCCGCGCAGCCTGCCGCGGCGCCCAAGCCGGCAGGCGGCTTCTCGTTCGGCGGTGCGCCGCCGGCAGACAAGCCCGCCGAGGCAACCAAGCCCGCGGGCGGCTTCTCGTTTGGGGGTAACCCGGGTGCCGACAAGCCCGCGGATGCGTCCAAGGCCAACGCCGGCTTTTCGCTCGGCAAGCCTGCCGACAAGCCGGCAGGCGGCTTTTCGTTCGGCGGCGCGCCGGCGGACAAGCCTGCGGAAGCCCCCAAGCCCGCCGGCGGATTCTCGTTTGGCAACGACAAGCCCGCGGATAAGCCGGCGGACAAGCCTGCGGAGGCCCCCAAGCCTGCCGCCGGCGGCTTTTCGTTTGGGGCCAAGCCTGCGGAGAAGCCTGCGGAGGCGCCCAAGCCTGCCGGCGGCGGCTTTTCGTTCGGCTCCAAGCCCGCCGAGAAGCCTGCCGAGGCCCCCAAGCCCGCTGGCGGCTTTTCGTTCGGCAACGACAAGCCTGCCGACAAGCCTGCGGAGCCCCCCAAGCCCGCTGGCGGCTTCTCGTTCGGCAATGCGGCCAAGCCTGCCGAGGCCCCCAAGCCCGCCGGTGCGCTCTTTGGCCAAAAGCCCGACGAAAAAGCCGCCGAGCCCCCCAAGCCTGCCGGCGCGCTCTTTGGCCAGAAGCCCGCCGAGAAGCCCGCCGAGGCTCCCAAGCCCGCTGGCTTTTCGCTTTCCAAGCCTGACGAAAAGGCCGCCGGTGCAAAGCCTGCCGAGGCCGCCAAGCCCCCCGCGGCCGCGCCGTCGCTGCTGCGTGGCAAGAGCATCGAGGAGATTGTCAAGATGTGGCAGTCCGAGCTGGATTCCAGCGTGAAAGAGTTTAGTCGGCAGGCCGGCGAGGTCGCTGCGTGGGACCGTGTGCTGCTCAAAGGTGGCGACGAGATCTCGCGGCTCATGGCGAGTATTGCGCAAGCGGAGGAGCGCCAAGGCTCCATTGACCAGACGCTCGACTATGTGGAGCAGCAGCAGACCGAGCTGAATGCGCTGCTGGATACCTACGAGGCGCAGCGCCAAGATATCCTGGCGAGTGCTGGCGCGAACCGCGGTGTGGACGTCGGCGTGGCCGATGTGGAGCGCGAAAAGACGTATACGCTCGCCGAGAACCTCAATGCGCAGCTCGACGACATGTCGCGCAACCTCGTGTCGATGATCGACGAGGTGAACCAGCTGTCTGCCCCCAGCGGCGCGCGTACCACACGCACCACCGAGGCCACGCCCGGCGCGCTCAACTCGCTGCGCGTCAGCGCGCGCGACTCGGGCGCAGGCAACGACGACCCGATCACGCAGATCTCGGCGATTCTCAACGCGCACCTCGGCAGCCTCAAGTGGATCGACGAGAATACCGCGTCGCTGCGCGACCGCCTCGAGTCGCTGCGCCGCGGCAGCACCTCGAAGCCGTCGGCCAACGACTCGTTCCGCGCGAGCGTCGGCCCCGAGGCCGTGCCGCGCTCCTCGACGCCCGCGCGCCTGCGCGAAAGCAGCGCCGCGCCCGGCAGCCGTGCGCGGACGCTGGGTCTGTAGTGCATAGATCCCAACCTGATCGACACGTGACCAAAGCGTCGTCAGCGCGGCGGCGCTTGGAGCACCCTGACGATGTACGCGTATCCCGGCCAGAGCTGGAGCTCGACGCCGGCGGTGGACCAAGTGTCCTCGCGTAGCAGTGTATGGGACATGAATGGCGCGCAGCGCCGGCCTGTTGATGCGTTTGACGACGCGCGGCAGCAGACACAGTACGTTGCCGCTTTGCTCACCAGACAACCGATCGTGACCGGTACCTCGGTGCTCGGCCTGCAGTACAAGGACGGCGTGATGCTTGCGACGGACACGCTTGCGTCGTACGGCTCGCTGGCGCGTTTCATGAACATTGAGCGCCTCGAAAAGGTCGGCACGAACGTCGTGATCGGCGCGAGCGGCGACATGAGCGACTGGCAGAACATCAAGCATATGCTGTCCAAGGTCATTGCAGAGGAGTCGCATGCAGGTGACGGGCACTCGCTCACGCCGCCGCAGGTGTACGCCTACCTCGCGCGCACCATGTACGGCCGCCGCTCCAAGATGGACCCGCTCTGGAACGCGCTCGTGCTCGGAGGGTACGACGCCGCGACCTCGAAGCCGTTCCTCGGCTACGTCGACCTGCTCGGCACGACCTACCAGAACAGCACGATCGCCACCGGCTTTGGCCTGCACCTCGCCGCACCGATGCTCCGCAAGGCGGTCGAGGGGCGGGAAGATACGCTCACCGAGGACGAGGCGCGCGAGATTCTCAAGGACTGCATGCGCGTGCTATGTACGTATCCTTCCTAGCTGACCCAGTCTATCGCGACGCACGCAGCCTGAACAGGGTACGTTTGTCCCACTGACGCAGTTCCAAATCGCGACCGCGACCAAAGATGGCGTCACGATCGGCGAGCCGATCAGCGTGCCGACCTCGTGGGACTTTGCCGAGAAGCTGCGCGGATACGGTCCCCAGACACAGTAGCAGCCCGCACGACGGAGTCGTCGATCACCTCCACATAGAGTTCGACGCACTACCATGGCGAGTCAGGCACCCCAGCGGGTGCGCCCGCTCCTGTCGATGACCGTGACCAAGCCGAGCACGAGCGTGCGCCGCTCGCAGCGGCTGGGTCACGGCGCCAAGGCTGCCGCGCTTGCAGCGGCGCCGGGCGCGCCGGTGCCGACGCCCAAGCCCGCGCCGGCCGACGATCTCGCGCTCGAGCCGCCGCCGAAAAAGGCACGCACCACCAAGCGCGCGCCTGCCGCGCCTGCAGAGGAGCCGCCGCTGCTTACGCGTGAAGAGTCTGCGCTGTGCACGACGCTGCAGCAGCCCAAGCTGCCGTTTGATCTCGATGTGGCCCGGGCGTTTTTGTGCGACAAGGACCCTCGTTTCGAGCCGCTCTTCCAGCAGCTCGACCTCAAAATGTACAACGAGCTGCGCGACGGCGAGCTGAAAGAGCTCAACCTGTTTCGCGTGCTCACCACCTCGATTCTCGGCCAGCAGATTTCGTGGCTCGCCGCCCGCAGCATCAACTACAAATTCTGCCGCACCTTTGCGCCACACCTCGACGAGCAGCCCGACTTTGGCACACTCGACCGCGAGAAGCTCCCGTTTCCGACGCCCCACGACATTCTCGACGCGAGCGACGAGCAGCTGCGCAGCGCGGGCCTCAGCAATGCCAAGGTCAAGTACGTGCGCGACCTGGCGCGGCGCTTTGCCGACGGCCGTCTCGACGTCCGCCGCATCGTGCACATGAGCCACGACGAGTGCATCGACGAGCTGACGCAGGTCAAAGGCGTCGGCCGCTGGACCGCCGAGATGATGCTCATGTTTGCGCTGCGCTTCCCCGACGTGCTGCCGGTCGGCGACCTCGGCGTACAGCGCGGCATGGTCTACTTTTACACGTCCGGCGCACAGGGGCCCGTCGTCAGCGACCGCAAGAAGAAGCAGGACGCGGCGGTGCCTGTCGAGCCCACCGACGCCGAGGCGATGCCGCTGCCGAGCGCGAACCTCTCGCACGCCACGCTCCGCTCACGGGCGCAAGGCAACAAGACAAAGAAGAACATGTACCTCGACGCACACGAGATGGAGGAGCTCGCGGCGCCATGGGCACCGTACCGCTCGGTCGCAAGCATGTTTATGTGGTCGCTGGTCGACAATTAGTACATAGGGTATCATTCGCCATCACGCGGCGCTACAGGGAACTTGAACGGGCTCTCGCGCCCTCGCGATAAATCGACCGACGCCCGCTGCGGCCGCCGCAGCGGCGCCCACGTATCGTCGAGCTGCGGCGAGGTGCGCAGATTGCCGTGGTAGCTATCCGCGCGGCGGTGCAGTGCATGCATCGAGCTCGGCAGGCGCGGCGAGCCCGGCAGGAGCTCGCGGCGTGCGCGAATCTCGTTTTGGAGGGCTTCGCGCTCGGCGTGCAGCGCACGCAGCTCGGCGATCGCGAGCGACGCGGCGTGCTTGTGCTGCAGCAGGATCTCGGCATGCGCGGCCGCCGCACGCTCCTCCTGCGCCTCGGCGGCGGCAAGGCGCTGCTGGTGCGTCTCGAGCGCGGCCTCGGCGTGCGCGGCAGCCGCCTCGGCAGCGGCCGTCTCTTGCTCGAGCGCGGCGGTCTCGGCAGCGGCCTGCTCGCCGCGGCACTGCAGCTCCTTTAGCTTGCTCTGCATTCCCGCAAGGCGCGCGCGCTGCCGCTGCTCGTGCGCCGACTGCCGCGCCATGGACTTGCGCAGCGTCGCGATTTCACGCGCGAGTTCGGCGGCCGACGGCTCGTCGGCGGCCGCGGCCGGCGCCTCGAGCGAGGCACGCTCACGCTCTCCCCCATCGCCGCGTCCTCGCACGAGGTGCACCGCGACGGCGCCCGCCTCGTGCCGCACGCTCAGGGTATGCTCGCCCGGCGCGAGGCCGTGAATCGCGACGCGCCCCTCTCCTCCCCAGGCGTCGTACACCAGATCGTTTCTTTGTACATGATCAACATAGATGCGTGGCGGCTCTACGACCCTCGTATCCGCGTACGCCCACGCAAGCGTCACCCTATCCCACGCCGCCTGCACGACGTCCACCCGCACGCTTCCCCCCTTCATGTGGAGGAAACCCGAGCGTTGCGCCGCGCGTCCTCCACGTGACTTGAGATCACCCCGCCACGGCTCATTCTTACCGACGGTGCATCAAGATGGAGCGCGAGGATGCCCAGGCGGAAAGTATCCGTGTGCTTTCGAGCGACCCGGAGAGGAAAGAGGAGAAGCCTCAAGAGGTGCCGAACACCAAGGACACGAAAAGTAGCGATCTAAGTGCCGAGGATGAGCAGCTCAAGACCGAGCTCGAGATGCTCGTCGAGCGCCTCTCGGAGGGCGACAAAGGGCTGTACCGCCCTGCGCTCGAGTCGCTGCAGACGCTCATTCGCACGAGCACGTCGTCGATGACGTCTGTGCCGAAGCCGCTCAAGTTCCTGCGCCCCCACTACCCCCAGCTCAAGGACCTGTACGAAAAGTGGCAGGACGCGAGCGCGGACAAGGCGCTCTATGCAGAGATCCTGAGTGTGCTCGCAATGACCTACTCCAACACGGGCGACCACGAGACGCTCAAGTTCCGCCTCGCGGCCGATTCGATGCGCGCGTCGACCACCGCCGAGGACCTCGGGCACTGGGGCCACGAGTACGTGCGCCACCTCTCGACCGAGCTCGGCGAGGAGTACAATGCACGCTCTGAAAAAGAGGAGGATACCACGGAGCTGCTGCGGCTTGCGCTGCTCGTCGTCGACTTTTCGCTGCACCACAATGCCGAGGTGGACGCGGTGGACCTCTTGCTCGAGCTCGAGGCGGTGGAGCAGCTGCCGCAGTTTGTCGACAAGGACACGTTTGAGCGTGTGTGCCTGTATTTGGTGAGCTGCGTGAACTTGCTGGTGCCGCCGGACGACGTGCTGTTCCTGCGCACCGCGCACGAAATCTACATCAAGCACCAGCGCTACTTTGAGGCGCTCGTCCTCGCCGTCCGCCTCGCGGACCGCACCCTGATCCGCGCCGACTTTGAGGCGCCGACCAACCCCGTGATGCGCAAGCAGATGGCCTTCCTCCTCGCGCGGCAGCAGATCCCGGTCGAGTGGCTCGAGGACGACGAGCACAAGATCGAGGACCAGGAGCTGCTCGACTGCCTGTACAACAAGCGCCTGAACGAGTACTTTGTCGACTTTGGCAAGGAGCTCTCGGTGTACGACGCCAAGAGCACCGACGACGTGTACAAGGCGCACCTTGAAAACTCGCGCCCGTCGCTCTCGACGAGCGTCGACTCGGCGCGCGGCAACCTCGCCAACGTGTTTGTGAATGCGTTTGTCAACGCGGGCTTTAGCAACGATCCTCTGCTCGCGCGTGCGGAAGAGGGCAACAGCTACGTGTACAAGACCAAGGACCACGGCATGCTCTCGGCCGCCGCGTCGATCGGCCTCTCGTTTTTGTGGGACACGGACAATGGCCTGGCGGAGATCGACAAGTTTAGCTACTCTTCCGACGAGAACGTCAAGGCCGGCGCGCTGCTTGCGTGTGGTCTTCTGCACGCGGGCGTGCGCACCGAGATGGACGCGCCGCTGGCGCTCCTTTCGGAGCACCTCGAGAGCAAGAGCGTGCCGCTGCTCACCTCGACGGTCGTCGGCCTGGGTCTCGCGTACGCGGGCGCGTGCCGCGAGGACGTGATGGAGCTCCTCCTGCCCGTGCTCCAGGACGAGTCGCAGCCGATGCAGGTCGCCTCGCTCGCCGCGCTCTCACTCGGCCTGATCTTTGTGGGGCAGGCCGAAGGCGAGATCGTCTCGAGCATCCTGCAGACGATGATGGAGCGCGACCCGGCGCAGCTCGACGAAAAGTGGGCGCGTTTCATGGCGCTGGGCCTTGCACTGCTCTTTGTCGGCCAGCAGGAGAATAGCGACGCGACGATCGAGACGCTCAAGGCGATCGAGCACCCCCTCTCGCGCGAGGTGCAGATCCTGGTCGACGCGTGCAGCTACGCGGGCACCGGCAACGTGCTCAAGATCCAGACGCTCTTGCACTACTGTGCCGAGCACGTCACGCCGGAAAAGAAGGACGACGACGAGGAGAAGAAGGACGAAGAGAAGGACGAAAAGGACGAGAAGGACGAAAAAGACCCCTCCGACCTCTTCCAGGCCTTCTCGGTGCTCGCCATTGCGCTCATCGCGATGGGCGAGGACGTGGGCGCAGAGATGACCTTGCGCCACATGTCGCACCTGATGCACTACGGCGACCCCGTCATCCGCCGCACGGTGCCGCTGGCCCTCGCACTGCTCAACCCGTCGAACCCGGCGATCCCGGTGCTGGACACGCTCAGCAAGCACTCGCACGACTCCGACTTGGACGTCGCGCTGAACGCGATCCTCGCGATGGGCATCGTCGGCGCGGGCACGAACAATGCGCGCCTCGCGCAGCGCCTGCGCCAGCTCGCGAGCTACTACTACAAGGAGCCCGACTGTCTGTTTGTCGTGCGCGTCGCCCAGGGCCTCGTGCACATGGGCAAGGGCGTGCTCGGCATCGATCCCTACCACACCGACCGCCTGCTCTTTAGCCGCACGGCGGTCGCGGGCCTGCTGGCGACGCTCGTTGCGTTTACCGATGCGCGCGGCTTTGTGCTCGACCGCTCGCACTGGATGCTCTTTTACCTCGTGTCGGCGATGCGCCCCCGCTTCCTCATCACGCTCAACGAGGACCTGGAGAAGCTCCCGGTGTCGGTGCGTGTCGGCAAGGCGGTCGACGTCGTGGGCCAGGCAGGCAGGCCCCGCACCATCTCGGGCTTCCAGACGCATACGACGCCGGTGCGCCTCGGCAGCCGCGAGCGCGGCGTGCTCGGCACGGAAGAGTACCTTTCCTACACGCCGATCCTCGAAAACGTCGCGATTCTCCGCAAGAATCCCGGGAACGAGGAGGAATAGATTGCATAGCTATTAGCTTGCCGAGACCAACGCAAGGAGCTCGTCCGCGACGCTCTCCTCGACGCTCGGCGTACGGATGAGTATGTCGAGCACCGCCTCGTCCTGGTCGAGGAGGAGGCCCGTGCGCATCTTGGGCTGGCCGTCGCCCGCGTGCGCCTCCTGGGCGTCGTGCGCGGGCCAGTACATGCCCTGGAGCGGCGCGTTGCCAAACAGGTCCTCGCCGTCGCTCAGCAGCTTGAGCGTATCGAGGAGCCGGCGGCACAGCACCCCGTAAGGGTTCCGCGTATAGTCCGGCGCGCTCTGCAGCAGGCGCTTGGCCGCACGGAAGAGGATCGCAGGGACGCCGGGCGTGTCGCGCACCACGGCCTTGACCGTGGGGGGGACAAGGTACACGAGGTGGAAGAGGCACGTCGCCGCCGTCTCGGTGTACTCGAGGCGCGACGAACTGCTCAGCCGCCGAAAGTCGGTGAGCTCGACGGGCATCATCGCGATAAGCGTGTGCGCGAGCTGCGCGAGGACCGGGCCCGGGACGTACTTGGCGATCGCCTCGCGGTTCGCATCCGGCAGCGCAAAGCAGCTCAGCGCCTGGAGCGCAAAGCGCGCGTGGTGGGGGACTTGGTACATGAGCGCCTGCACGTTCAACTGCGGCGCGGGGATCGTCGTGAGGCGCTCGAGCGCCAGCGGCGGCGCGCCGTAGCGCGCCTCGAACTCGTTCGCATCCAGCACAAAGAAGCGCAGCAGGTCGAACCACGTCGCCATCGTGATCGGCGCGTGCTCGTCCAGCGCAAGGTGCTCGCCGGCAAGGCCCAGCAGGATCGTAAGCAGGTCCTTGCGGATCTGGAGCACCTCGGCGAGGGAAAAGGCCGCGAGACTCGTGTCGTGCCCCGCGCCCCACCGCGCATCGTTCTGCGCCGCACGGCCCAGCGCCGCGAGCACAGGCAGGAAGCGGGGGTGCTGCGCGAGGAACGCGACATTGTCCGGCATCATGCTCACGTTGCGCAAAATCACCAGGATCGAGAGCGCGAGCGGTACGCGCCGGTCGGCCTCGGCCTCGGCTTTGGGCGTGGAAGCGCGCCGGAAGATGCACAGCTCGCCGGCGTCTTGGAGCGCGAGGTCGATCGACGCACAGTACGTCGGCATCGTCTCGCTCAGCACGCCGTATGACCGCAGCGCAGCCGCGTCCTCGGCCTGTGCGGCGGCAGCGAGGTGCGCATCGGCGTCCCGGGGCGCAAGGCCCAGCGCATTCTCGACCAGCACATCCAGGAGCACATCCAAAAGCCGGTCGCACGACGCAAGCGGCACCTGGAATGACGGGGGGGCATTCACACCGGCCGACAGGATCAGGAGGGTATTCACCGCATACGCCGTCTCAAACGACAGCCGCGACTCGAGCGACATGGTCAGGCCGTAGATGTCCACCGTCCCGAGCTCGTGCACGCCCCGCGGCTGGGCGTAGGCCGCGAGGCGGGGGACAAGCTCGCGGTCGATGCGGTCCAGGTCGCGGCCGCCATACGTCACGAGGTTCGTGTGCCACGGCAGGTACTCGATTTTGTACGTCGTCGGCTCCGTCTTGGCCGGCGCGGGGCTGGGGGTGGGCGCAGCCGCGGCCGGCGTCGTCGGCGTCGGCGTCGGCGCGACGGGCACTGTAGGCGCACCGATGCCCGTCATTGGGCTCGGCGGCACCGGCGTGCCTGTCGACACACCCGGCGTGCTCGGCGTGCCGGTCGGCGCGGGCGTGCCGCCCGCCGCGACCGAGGCGCCCGGCGTCGGGGTGCGCGCAGGCGCGCCGGGCACAGGCGGGCCCGCGACCGGCGCTGGCGGGATCGCCGGCGCGGCCATCGAGCCAGGGATGCCCGCCGTGGTCGGACTGGGCGTGGCCGCCATCATCGGCGCAGGGCCGGCCGGCATGCCCGGCATGCCCGGCGCGACACCTGGCGCGCCTGGCGCGAGGGGCGTCGGCATGGCCTGTGCACCAGGCACAGCGCCCTGTGCGCTCTGTGCAGGAGGCGCATTCGGCACGCCCGGTGCGCCCGGCGTCTGCGGCCGCCCTTGTGCGTCCTGTCCCTGCCCCAGCGCCGATCGGACGATCGCCAAGGCGATCGAGTACTGCGTGGGATTGAGTCCTCCGCGCTGGATCAGCTGGAGCGCTTGCTGCGCCGCCGGATTCGACCGCAGCTGCTCCATATTCGGCGCAGTGGGTATCGGCTTGGCCTCCTCCGGCTTGGCCTGCGCCGGCGCCTCGGCGGGCGGCGGTGCCTGCCACGGCGTCTGGGCGGCAAACGGGCGCGGGGCCGCGGCGGGCGCCGTCTGGGCGCCCGCGCTGGCCTTTTCCGCATTGTACGTCTGCAGGGCCTGCTGCAGTGCATTGTACTGCACCATGGCCTGCTGCGGCGTGATGTGGTTCGCGGCGACCATGCCCTGCAGCTGCGTCATGTGCTGGTTGACTGCCGCTTGGACCTGCGCCGGCTCCATGTTCTGGAAAGGGTTCGGCGCAGCGACCGGCGCGGCGGGCGGCGGCACACTCGGCTGGCGCGACGGCGGCGCGCTCGGCTGGCGCGTGGTCGGCGTCGAGGCGCCTGTGCTGCCTTCGCGGGTTTGCACGCTCTGGGGCTGGAGCACGGGCGTGCGCTGCTCCTGGTTCTCTGTGCCCTCGTTGCGGCGCTGCGCGGCGAGCCACGACTTTTCAAAGAGGCCGAGGCGCTGCACATAGTACGCCGCGAGGCGGCGAGGCACGTCGCTCGGCGTCGGCGTCGCATTCATCGCGCTCGTTTCGCCACCCGGCGGGCCGACAGCCAGGTCGAGCTGCGAGGCAATCATCGCCCACCCGTTCGGCACCGTATGAACGTGATCGGCGCCGCCCGCGCCCACGACCTTGACAAAGAGGCGCTGCAGGTCCACGGTGCGCGTCTCGCCCGGCTGGCCCTGCGCGGCCGGGCCGACAAACGGCGCGGCCCAGTCCGGCGGGAGCTGTGCGCCACACTGCACCAGGAACGCCTGCACGATCGACGGAAAGTCGCGGCCCTGCGCCATGCCCGCCGCGACGGCGCTTGCCATCGGGCTCGCTGGCGTCGACGGCGCCGGGCCGGCCGACGGCGCACGCTGGGGCTGCGCGGCACTCCAGTGCGGCGAGGCCTGTGCCGCGTCCTGATTCGCGCTGCCTTCGGCGTGCGGCGTCGAGAAGCGCTGCTGTGCATAGTTCGCCGGGGGGACTTGCGGGGGGTACATTTGGTTCGGCGCGCGCTGCGTATTCTGGGGAAACGAGCCGGGGTAGCCCGGCATCGTCTGTGCCGTGGGCATGCCACCAGGCTGCGTCGGTGTCGCGGCGCGCGCCTGGGAGAGCGCAGGCGAGCCCTGTGTCTGGCCCTGGGAAAAGGGGCGAGCGGCGTACGGCATCGAAGGCATCGGCTGCGTCGACGCCTGGCCAGGCTGCGTCGGCGTGCCGCTCCGTGCGTGCTGGAGCTGGTACTGCTGGAGCTGGTACTGTTGGAGCTGGTACTGCTGGTACTGCTGCTGCTGGAGCATCTGGGAGAGCTGCTGCTGCTGCTGCTGCTGCTGCTGCTGCTGCTGCACCGGCATGGGCTGGCCCTGCATGTTCATCGCCTGGTTCTGCATCGGAGACTGGGCGGGCACGGAGTGGGCTGGCATTTGCTGCGACGGCATTTGCTGGCCCTGGATCGATTGGCCTGGGATCTGCTGTCCTGGCATTGTCTGTCCCGGCATTTGCTGTCCCGGCATTTGCTGTCCCGGCATCTGCTGTCCTTGCATCTGCTGTCCTTGCAGCTGCTGTCCTTGCATGTATTGTCCTTGTTGCATCTGCTGTCCCTGCATCTGCCCTGGCACCTGTCCCTGCATCTGCCCCGGCATGGCGCCCTGCATCTGTCCCTGTCCTTGTCCTTGTCCTTGTCCCTGTGCGTCGGGCCGCTGCCCGTTCATCACCGACTCGTGCATCGCACGCAGCCTGCGCATCTGGTTCGTCATGTACTGCTGTGCCGCCGTCTTGTTCGGCCCATCCGGCTGGGCGTTTACGAGCGACCATTGCCGCTGGAGCGCCGCGACGTTCGCCTGGATGTTTTGCAGGAGCTGGGGCTGCTGCATCTGGCCCTGTCCCGCTTGGAACGCACCCTCACCTCCTGGCGTGCCCTGTGCGCCGAAGCCCACGGCGGCATTCTGCGCCGCGCCCGGCGTCGATCGATCTGTATTGGCGACGTTCGCCATGCCTTGCTGCTGCTGCTGCTGTACTTCTGCGTTCTTCCGTATCCATGTGGATAAGTCCATGATCACGCTCCCGCGCACTCAAGTGACTCCGCACGGAGCAGCAATGTCTGATCACTCAATGCAACGCGAGGCGCGTCCGTGCTCTGCTACGCGCGCGCGTTTCGTCGTCCTCGTGTCGGCAGATTGGCGGCCGCATGCAATGACAAAACACTCCGACTCGGCCGAAGCACGTGCAGGACGCGTACGCTGTGGCGTCGTGATCGTATCGCCTACGACGAGCTCCGTATCAAAGAGAGCGTGACGATGCTGTCCACGTCTCTTGCACGGACGTCGCTGCGTGCCCTGCAGCACGCCCGCGCCGGATTCCCCGGTGTGGCGGCTGCGGCGGCGCGTGCGCCGCGTCTACGCTGTGCTGTGCTCGTGCGCACGCCGCTGCGTGGCTACGCGACGCCCTCCGATGGCCCCGACCCCGAAGAAAAGAAGCGCAAAGAGTTCCACGAGTCGCTGGAGCGTGGCCTGAAGGAGGCCAAGGAAGGCAAACGGACCAAGAAGGAGGATGTCCCGGAGGAGCTGAAGCAGTTCTTTGGCAACAATGAGCAAAAGGCCAAGGAGAGCAAGCCGCAGCGGCCGTCCGAGGACAAGGAAAAGGACGAGAAGTCGAGCAGCAAGCCGCCGCCGAACAACAACAACAACAACAACAACAATGAGCTGCGTCTGAACCTCAACATGCTCATTGCGTCGATCGTATCGACCTACCTGCTCTACCGCTTCACGTCGCCGGAGCCGACCTCGCGCGAGATTACCTGGCAAGAGTTCCGCTCCAACTTCCTCGACAAGGGCCTGGTCGACCGTCTGGTCGTGGTGAACCGTGCCAAGGTCAATGTGTACCTGCACAACAACGCCTCCGGCTCGGTGTACAGCGGCGCACAGACGACGAACCCCCTGAGCAATGCGCCGCAGTACTGGTTCAGCGTCGGCTCCGTTGAGGCGTTTGAGCGCCACCTCGAGGACGCGCAGCGCGAGCTGCAGGTGCCGTCGAACGAGCGCATCCCTGTGGCGTACCACGAGTCGACGAGCGTGGCGTCGATGCTGCTGCACTTTGCGCCGACGCTGATCCTCGCCGGCCTGCTCTTTTACCTCACGCGCCGTGCGGCGGGTGGCGGTATGGGCGGCGGCGGCGGCGGCGGTCCCGGCGGCATCTTTGGCATCGGCAAGAGCCGTGCGAAGCTCTTTAACCAAGAGACCGATGTCAAGACCAAGTTTGCGGACGTCGCTGGTATGGACGAGGCCAAGGAGGAGATCATGGAGTTTGTGAGCTTCCTCAAGAACCCCGAGCGCTACGAGCGCCTGGGCGCCAAGATTCCCCGCGGCGCGATCCTCAGTGGTCCGCCGGGTACCGGTAAGACGCTTGTCGCCAAGGCGACGGCCGGCGAGGCTGGCGTGCCGTTCCTGAGTGTGTCGGGTTCCGAGTTCGTCGAGATGTTTGTCGGTGTCGGTCCCTCGCGTGTGCGCGACATGTTTGCCAACGCCAAGAAGCACGCGCCGTGCATCATCTTTGTCGACGAGATCGACGCGATCGGCAAGTCGCGTGGCAAGGGCGGCAACTTTGGCGGGAACGACGAGCGCGAGAGCACGCTTAACGAGCTGCTTGTGCAGATGGACGGTTTCGGGACGAACGAGCACGTCGTCGTGCTCGCGGGTACGAACCGTCCGGACGTGCTCGACCCCGCGCTGATGCGCCCGGGCCGCTTTGACCGCCACATTGCGATCGACCGCCCCGACATTAGCGGGCGCAAGGACATCTTCAAGGTGCACCTCAAACCACTCAAGCTCGCCGAGGACGTCAACTCGGATCTCTTGGCGGAGAAGCTCTCGACGCTCACGCCGGGCTTCTCGGGCGCAGACCTCGCGAACGTCGCGAACGAGGCCGCGCTGATTGCCGCGCGTGCCGAGGCGCCTGCCATCGAGGAGCACCACTTTGAGCTCGCGATCGAGCGTGTGATTGCGGGTCTCGAGCGCAAGAGCCGTGTCCTGTCGCCGGAAGAAAAGACGACGGTCGCCTACCACGAGGCGGGCCACGCAGTGTGCGGCTGGTTCCTCGAGCACGCCGACCCCCTGCTCAAGGTCTCCATCATTCCCCGCGGCGTCGGCGCGCTCGGCTACGCGCAGTACCTGCCCAAGGAGCGCTACCTCTTTTCGACCGAGCAGCTGAACGACCGCATGTGCATGACGCTCGGTGGCCGCGTCGCCGAGGAGATCTTCTTTGGGCGCATCACCACCGGCGCGCAGGACGACCTGTCCAAGATCACGCGCATGGCCTTTGAGATCTGTGCGTCGTACGGCATGAACGACCAGCTCGGGCCAGTGTCCTACCGCACCGACCAAGAGTCGATGCACAAGCCGTACTCGGAGCGCACCGGCGAGATGCTCGACGAGCAGGTGCGCAAGATGGTGACCGAGGCGCACGACCGCACGACGCAGCTCCTCACGACACACAAGGAGGACGTCGAAAAGGTCGCCAAGCTCCTCCTCGAGCGCGAAGTCATCACCCGCGAGGACATGACCAACCTCCTCGGCAAGCGTCCGTTCAAGGCCGCGGACGAGGCGGATGCGTACCTCGACAAGAAGGGACGCCTCTCGCGCAAGGGCGAGTCGAGCGCCCCGCCGCCGGCCGAGGAGATCGACCCCGAGCCGACGGTCGCCTCCTCGCCACCCAAGCTGTAAGCCATAGCCAAAATACCATTGCCACGTGGCTTCCCTCCATGGCGCACAGGCCGACGGAGCCAGGCACCTCGGCGGATTCGGGGTACGCGTGGGGCGCGGACGCGTGGCGCGATCCGCTGCTGGCGGACGAGGCGCCCGCATCGCCGCGCCCGGGGCGTACCTCGCCAGAGCCAGAAAAGGAGAGCGACGAGGCGCTCGAAAGGAGCGACGAACACAGCGAGGCGCTCGACGAGACGCTCGGCGCGGGCGACGCACCGCAGTCGAGCAGGCCGCTTTCTGCGCTGCCGGCGCATGCGCGGCGGCCGCCCAGGTTTGCGGCCATGCACCGCCTGCGGTCGCCGTGGTCGTCGACGCTGGCGCACCTCGCCGCGCGGCGCACGCGGGACGACGGCTCGGTGCTCGAGTCGATCGCACGCACGCCGTCGGTCGCAGGCAGCCTCACCCGCTCGACGCAGCCCGCGTCCGAGTCGGAGAGCACGGACAGCGCGCGCGCGGCCGCGCCGGAGCCGATCGCACGCCCGTTCCTCCAGCTGCACCTCCTGCGCACCATTACCCAGCAGTGCGTCGAGGCGACGGACGACGGCACGCCGCTCGCGCTCGGCATGCCGTGCGCGCTGCAGGCGTCCGGCGGCCTCGTCGCGATCGGCTTTACCAACGGCGCGACGCTCGTATTTGATCTATCGCAGCGCCTGCGCTGCATCTGCCGCGCGGCACCCACAGGTACGTCGCTATTGCTCACCAGATGGTCCACAGCACGCCGTGACCGCGCTGGCACTCGCGATGGACGCATCGTACGTCGGCGTGGGGCACGCGTCAGGGCACATTCTCCTGTACGACGTGCTCGACGCCAAGGTTCCTGTGCGCCACGTCCTTCCGGTGCATCCTGCGGACGTCGCACAAGGCAAGTGCGAGGGCCACCTCACCGGCGCCGCCGTGACGCACCTCGCGTTCGTCGGCCGCCGCAAGACGGCGATCGTGAGTGCGGACGAGAACGGGCTGTGTTTCTACCACTCGCTCGGCCGCGTGCTCGGCATGGCCTCGAATGATACCCTGCGTGTGTACGGCCGCTACCCGTCCGCCAACGCCGTCGACACGGTGCTCGACATGGCCCCGCTGCCGCTCGGCACGGCCGGCCACCAGGCGGACGAGCACAAGTTTGTCGCGATTCTCTTGCGTGAGAAATTGCTCCTCGTCGGCCTCGCGCCGTCCGCACGGACATGGTACCGCAGCTATGCGCGGCGCAACACGAGCGCGCACGGCGCCTTGGCATGGTTTCCGGCGACACGCGACGAGGGAGGGGCACTGCACCATCCGATGCTGGCCTTTGCTTTTGGCCTCACGCTCCAGCTGCTGCACGTCAAGTCGGTGCGCGTAAAGCCGCGCCGCGACGAGCGCCAGGTGCCCCCGGCGATTGCGCTCAGCGAAGAGACACTCCCGCCGACCACGCAGCCGATTATCCGCCTGCAGTGGATCCACCGACAGCTCTTGATGGTCGTCACGACCGACGCGTGGCTCTTGTACGATCTGCGCCTGCGTGCGTACTCCGAGTGGCAGCCGCACGATCCGCTCATGGCGCAGATCGGCGCACCGACCGCCGCGACGTGGCGGAATGCACTGCGGGTGTGGCACAGCAAAGCGTTCTGTCTCGCACACGGCGACGTGTACGTCGGCGATCTGCTGCCGTGGGATACACGCCTCGCGCAGCTCGTGCACGCCAAAGACTTCCTCGGCGCGCTCCAGCTCGGCCTCGAGCTCTACCAGGGACACGGCCTGGGCTCGGCCATTGGGCTGCCGAGCGAGCGGGGTGCACAGCAGGCGGCGATCGCCGCGCGCCTCGAAAAGCTCGAGCAGGCGGCAGCCGACGCACTCTTTGCCAACGTCCCGGGCGCGTACGACCCCGAAACGGCGCACGCGGCCCTTGCACGGACGTGTGCGACGGTGGCCATTACGACCCACCGCTTCGACTGGCTCTTTCACGATTTGTACAATCTGTACGAAGTGCATGGGCACGAGTCAACGTTTGTGCACGAGATGGAGCAGTTCATCCTGCACGGCGAGATGCCGACGCCGGTGCCAAGCGTGATGCAGCGCCTACTCGCTTTTCGGGCCAAGAAGGGCGAGTACGAGCGGATCGAGCAGCTGGTCCTGCACGTCGACCCGCTGCACCTCGATCTCGACCAGACGCTGCCGCTCTGCACCAAGTACAAACTGTGGGACGCGGTGGTATACGTGAGCACATCGGCGCTCCACGACTATACCACGCCGCTCCACGATCTCTTGCAGCGCGCCTACACGGCCGTCCAGGGCCAAGAGGCGCCGGACGCATACCGCCTCTTTTCATTCCTTGCGTCGGTCAGCCGCGGCGTGCAGCACCCCAACGAGCACCCCCTTCCCCCTAACGAGGCCCGCGCGGCCGCCGCCGACGTGTACGCAACGATCTATGCACGCGAGGCGCAGACTTTCTTGATACCCACGGCCCAGCCGTACCCCTATTTGCGCATGCTACTTGAGCTCGACGCGGAGGCGCTGCTGGACGTCATCGACCTCGGCTTGGAGGGCGACTTGTACGCAGAAGACGAGGACGACGCGCTGCCGACGCGGCGCGACGTCGTCGATGCGCTGCTGGCCGTCAGCAGCGACCTCGCGGCGGGCGACGAGGGATTCGTCGCGCTGTTTACCGCACGCAACGCGGCCAAGTACCCCCAGTTTTTGCGGCTGCACAGCACCGAGGTGCAGTACCTATTTGACGTTCTTACGCGCCCTGCCGGCGTGCCTGCGGCGGCCGACCGTGAGTTTGCGCTCGAGTGCGTCTTTTCTGCCCATGCCTACCCCTTTACCGACGATGCGCTCGCGCGGCTGGTCGACGCCCAGTTCTGGCGTGTGTACGAGTATGCGCTGCGCAAGACGCAGCGCTACAACGATCTGATGCGCTTCTTCCTTGTCGACCAAGACGGCCGGCACGATGCGCCGTCGCAGCTCTACAGCCGTGTCGCGGAGCTGCTCAGCTGGGCACCCCCCGCGCACCATGCCGCGCTGCTCGACGTGCTGCTCGATGCGATGCCCGACGTCCCCGACTCGCTCCTGGGCGACGTTGCGCGCGTCGTGGCGCGCTTTTTTGCCGAGCACACCGACGCGGTATTCGCGGCCCTCGAGGCGATGCCCCAGCGGCAGTACCTCTACCTGCAGCCCTTTTTCCGGCTCGACGAGGAGACGGCGCAGGTCAAGCCGTCGCTCCGCACTGCGTGGCTTGCGCTCGTCGCGGAATTTTGCCCCGCGATGCTCGTCGCGCATCTGCGTGCGCGTCCCGTCGACTTTTATGCGCTGGACGATGTGCTGCGCATCGCGCGCGAGCACTGCGTCTACGATGCGGTGCTCTGGGCGTTTGATCGGCGTGGCGAGACGGCCGCAGCGATGGATACGCTCGACGCGCAGGTCGCCGAGTGCAGCGTATCGCTCCTTGCGCTTGCTACGCAAGGCCGGGATGGCGATGGAAGCAGTGCGGCGGAGCAAGTCATGGCGCAGGCGCACGACGTCGTGCAATCGCTGCGTGCGACCGTGCGCATGGCCGTCGATCTCGCTGTAGAGCATTCGCACACCGAGGCCTCGCGCGAAAAGGCGCGCGAGCAGTGGTACCGCGTGCTGCGCGCACTGATCCACTATGTGCACCTCTTAGCCGAGCCCCCCTACGCTGGTCCGCTGCTGCAGTCTGCGCGTTCGGCCGGTGATGCGCTGGTGCAAGAGTCTCTCGCGGCGCTCCTGACTTCGGTCCCCTCCGAGACGGTGTCCTTCCCCCCCCTATTCCGTCGCCTGGTCGACGCGCCCGAGATGGCGTCGAGCGTATCGTACGCCGATGTGCGGCGTGTGTTGGACGGCATGCTGGAAGCCTATCGTCTACGGAGTGAGGTGCTTACGCTGGGTGTGCGTCTAAACGAGGGCGACACCTCCCGCCTCTTCCACGAGCTTGCCAAAGAGCGTGCGCTCGGCTGGCTGATTCGTGCACGGCCACGCTGCCATATCTGCCATGAGCGGCTTCTGCCCTCGGCCGCGCCCCTGACGTTTTCGCGCAGTGGCCTCCACGTCCATCGGGCCTGTGGGGATTCCGCGCCTCAAAAATGACGCACTGGGACCTGGCTGCATGCAGCTGCACCGAGCAGAAGTCCAGCGCTTGGCAAAAAAGATTTCCCCGGACGGGGATAATTCGAATTGTTACGGTTTTGGCGAGCTGCATTTGGGGTACTTGACACCTGCAGGTAGCTCAAATTTCATTCGTCTACGCGCTTTTCCGCCTGGTCGCGCGCCGCACGCTAGCCTGTCGCGCGCAGCCTTCTCATGTCACGTGGCTTTCTGCTTGGCCTAGCAATTAGAGGGCTCGGCGATCATGGGTAGCGCAGCAGTCATACGAATTGTATGCAGCATCTTGCATCGAGGCACACGTCGTCCAGCCCTTGTGCATAGAGCGGTCTGCGTAGTTTGTTTGCCAGGGATACCCATCTGCCTTAGCGCCAGACTTTTGGCGTAAGTGTCTTCGCTTGCCTTTGTAACGCGTGTGCCGGCCTTGGCACCGTGATCATGGCCGTGCCACGATCCGATGATGCGATATCCACCCTCACCGGGCTGCGGTCGTGGTGGTCGTCGTTTGGACGCGCCGCCGCACCGCGCGAGCCGCGTTCTGCTGACGACGTGTCCATGTTTGGCGCGCCGCTGCACGAGGCGCTCAAGCACTCGAGCGTCGCCATCTCCCTGGTCAACCAGGACGGGAAGCAGTATGTTTGGGGTTATGTGCCGGTCATTGTCGCCAAGATTGGCCTCTTCTTGAAGCAGAATGGTACGTGCCTTTTTTAACGCAGCAACGGAAGTCGAAGGCGTGTTCCGTATCAACGGCTCCGAAAAACGTATGAAGGAGTTGCGACAGCAGTTTGACACACCGCCGCAGTACGGCAAGGACATTGACTGGACGGGTTACAATGTGCACGACGCCGCGAGTCTCCTGCGCCGGTTCCTGAACCTCATGCCGGAACCCATCATTCCGTTTGACCGCTTTGCCGAGTTCCGCGAAGTGCTTGCCAAGCCAGACGTCAACGTCGAGGCGGCCATCGGCGCGTACCGCAGCCTCATCACGTCGTGCCCGCCCGCGACGCAATACCTCCTTCTCTACATCCTTGACCTGCTCGCCGTGTTTGAGCGGATGTCGGACGTGAATCGGATGAGCGCAGGGAACCTCGCCATCATTTTCCAACCCGGCATGCTAAGCCACCCCACGGTACGCTCCAAGGAGGAGCACCAGTTTGCGGTGCGCGTCGTCGAGTTCCTCATCACGCACCAGGACCACTTTGTCCTGGCGCTCTCTGCGCCACCCCCGGAAGACATGCGCCCGGAAGAGCTCGCCAAGCCGTCGGAGCGCCCGCTCGCAGAAGAGTACTACCTCGTGCCATCCGACTCGGACGAGGACCTCGGCGAGATGGAGGCACACATGGGCGGTGGCGCGATGCTCGGCCGCACGCCTACGCAGCGGTCCAAAGCCAAGTGGGGGCGCCGCGAAGAGAAGAAGAACTCGCTCCCACACGACAAGGACGCGACGCCGCCCGTTGCCAAGGAGCGCAAGCCCTCGGCACGCACTAAGCCGAAGCCGATCGCCGATGCGCGCCGCGAAGGCCGCAAGCGTGCCAACTCCCATTCGGATGCGAACGAGCAAATGACCGCGCCCGACGCTGGACCGTCGAGCGCTCCGCGTGCCCGCATCCCGTCGCGCTCGCCGGTAAAGCGCCGCGACCACCTTGCACCCCCCACTGCGCCGACGCGCCCGCCGCTGGGCAAGCGCTCGGCGTCTGCGACGAGCTGCATCGAGACGGTGCAAAAGAGCCCGTCGTCGCGCACCGCGCCGCTGCCTGTGCGTGCGGCCAATACACCGCCCGCGCGCAGTTCAGCAATGTCGCCGACGAGCGCGATGCTGTCCTCCTCGCCACAGTCCTCGCTGCAGACCCAGGACGTGTCGGTGGGGTCGACGCAGAGCACCCAAGAGCCCGAGAGTTTACTAGAGAGCAACGCACCGCCCGTGCAAGGCGACGCTCCCCCGCCGGCCGCGCCGGGCGCCGACGTGACGCCGCGTGCGGCCCCCGAGGAGGAGCGGCCGCCGACGCCGCCGGAAAAAGAAGCCAAGCCGCTGCTGCGCGAGAAGGACGCGCCGCTGTTGCCCGCACCCGCGCTGCCGCTCGACAGCCTGCCGCGCCCGCGTGCGTTTACTACGGACGCCCCCGCGTCGCCCAGCGTACGCTCTACCGAGCCGCGCTCGGCGACGCTCCCGTCGCCGTACGCGATCGACCCCCGCCTTGCGCAGCTTGGTCCGGTCGCCTCTGCGTCTGCTAACGGTTCGTCTGCCGAGGCTGTCGGTGACGCCCCGCCGCACCGCGCTGCGGCCCCGATACCCTACGCGACGACCATGGTGGCACACACCAAGGCGCCCGTTCCGATCCTTGCTTCTCGCGAAACGCTCCTGCGGCACGCCAAGGTGATGCATACCATCTCTGGGCGGCGGCAGTAGTTCTCTCTACGACATTGGGTATGACACGGAATCCGTGGAATGCGCCTGCTCAAAAGCGCGATGCGCTGCTTACGACCCTCATCCCTCGACCGATACCTGCTCGGCACCGGCCCACCACGACACAAGGCCCAGGCCCTGTCCGGCAATAGATCCAATAATCTTGTACGACGAATAGTTCGCCGCGCCTTTGGCGCCCGGCGCGCCGGGGATGCTGCCTACGCCCTGCGGCGTCTCGCCGAGCTTCCCCTCGCCGACCGCAGGCCCCGGCTCGAGGTCGAAAAAGTTGTCTGACTCGATCGCAAAGCGTATTGTCTCGCCGACGTCGAGGTACATGCGCTCTTCTGGCGCAGAGAGCAGCGGATCGGCGCAGTGCTCGTCGGATGCAGGGTCCAGGAGCCAGAACCACGCCTGTTCCTGGTAGTCAAAGGCAGTCGGCGTCGGGAGCAAGTGCGGGGGAATGTAGATATCGTCAAAGAAGCCCATCGACACGCGAATCGCCTCGCTGGTCGACGAGGAGATGCGGCCGACGAGCACTTCGTTCGTAAATGGCCGAAAGACGACCAGACGAAATAGTACGGTATAGTACAGGCACCCGTCGCCCCAGCGCACGCGCCCCTCGCTCGCCTTTTGGATATCGTGCACAGAAATGCATAGGCCGACGTCTTGCAAAATCTGCGTGAGCAAAAATAAAAACGTACGCGGTTCGCGTATTTCGCGTTGATTTGGTCAGAGATCGCCTGCGCGCTCTCCTTGGCAAAGTACTTGGGCTCGACGCGGATCGTGTCCTCGATCTCGGTGAGGATAAACATCGTCCACGCCCGTGCACCGTGAAGGAAAGCGACCTAAAAGAGCCACGTGGTATCGTCCCCTTTCCTTGCGCACGGAATGACTGCGAAAGACGTGCTGAGCGACGCGATCACCGCATGGGATCAGGCCGCGAACGCAGAGAAGAGCGAGGCGCCGCCGCCGCCGCCGCCCGAGGCGCCTGCGGAGCCCGCGCCGGAACCGGTGCATAACCTGCCGGCCGCCATGCAGCAGTTCCAGCAGCCGGTACGTTGCGCGACTAACGCAGTGGCTCAGCGCCGAGGTACCCACGCTGCGCCTGTGTGCAGTGCGCATCCAGGGGCTGCGTAACGTGCGCCCCGGGTTCCTTGCATCGCTCTGCAAGCCGTACGTCGACGGGACGAGCGGCGAGACAAAGCTCGGCCAGGCGTGGTACGGCGGCCGCACCGAGTTCGCGCCGCCCGGCGAGCCGACCACCTTTCGCACACTGCTCGAGGCGACGACGGCGCTGAGCTCGGATTTGTCGCGCCTGGACATGGTGCGCGACATTGCCGCACGCCTCGAACCGTCGCGACTCTCGACTGGCAACCCCGAGGAGGACGTGGACATTGTGCTGCAGGTCAAGCCGTCCAAGCGCTTCTTTCTCAAGACAAATACAAGTGTCGGCCAGAGCGAGGGCACGGCGTCCGTCCAAGGCAAGGTGCGCAACGTCTTTGGTGGCGCCGAAACGCTCGAAGGCAGCGCGACGCTCGGTACACGCACGCGGTACGCGTACAATGCGGTGCTGTCGACGCCGGTGATGGCGTCGCCGGACGTCTGGGCGAGCATTTCGGCCCTGTCGCAGCACCGCGACATGTCGAGCTACATCAGCGCACACGAAGGACAGCACGCGTTGCGTGCGGCACTCATGGTACGTCGCGCTGCTCACCCAGGTCATGCGTGGCGACGGCGTGCGCCGCGAGCTTGCGTATGAGGCGACACATCGCCACTTTCACCACCTCCTCCCCGAAGCCTCTGTCGCGTACGTTGTTTGACTGACGCAGGATCCGCCGCCTGGCGCAGCCCTCGATCAAGTCGGCACTGACCTACACGATGGAGCACGATACCCGCGACGACGCGTTCATGACCACGACCGGAAGCCACACGCGTGCTGTGCTCGAGTACGCCGGCCTCGGCGGCGACACGTCGTTCGTCAAGGCCGACGGCTACGCCTCGATCGCGCGCGCATTTGGGCAGGGCTGGGCGTGGTCGCTCGGCGCACGCGGCGGCCTTTTGCACACACTCGACGGGCGCCCCGCGTGCCTGAGCGACCGCTTCATGCTCGGCGGCCCGACCGACGTGCGCATGTTCCGCCTAAACTCGCTCGGACCCCGCCAGAAGTACGACTCGCTGGGCGGCGACGCGTACTGGGCGCTCGGCGCCTCGCTCCTTGCCCCGATTCCCGCGCGCGCCGACTGGCCGCTCAAGTTCCACCTCTTTTTGAATGCCGGCCAGCTTGCGCAGGTCCAGCAGGGCAAACGGTTTGTGCCTACGTCCTACTCTGAGCTACTGCAGCCGTCGGCGTCGACCGGTATCGGCCTCCTCTTTCAGCAGGGGCCGGTGCGCCTCGAGCTCAACTTTGGCCTGCCGTTGCTCGCGCGCCGCTCCGACGGCACGCGCAAAGGCCTCCAGTTTGGCATCGGCCTCGAGTTCCTATAGCCACGTGAGCGCGACGCTTAAATCCACAGTCAGGTACTCGGTCGCGGTGCCTTTGTACGTTGGCGCCAGTGCGAGCTCGACATGGCCGATCGTGCGCCGCCGAAGGCGTATACTGGCATTCCTGCCAAGTACAGTAGTGGTGGCGCGTCTGCACCTACCGCGAAGCAGAACAGCCCGCCGCAGGATGGGCTGATGTGCCCCGCGTTGCACCTGTACCCTCTGAACGACACGTTTGTCCCGAAGCAGATCAACCTCGCGCCGCCCAGCGCGCAGAACCGCATCAAGATTGGACGCTACTCTAATGCGAAATCTGTGCCGAATCCGCTGAATGGCTACTTTGACAGCAAGGTTTTGTCGCGTGCGCACGCCGAGGTCTGGAGCGAGAACGACAAGGTGTACATCAAAGACGTCAAGTCGTCGAACGGCACCTTTGTCAACGGTACGCGTCTCTCGCCCGAGTCGCAGGAGTCGGAGCCGTTTGAGCTGCACACGGACGACGTCGTGGACTTTGGCATCGACATTCTCACCGATGACAACAAGGAAATTCTGCACCACCGCGTCGCCTGCCGCGTGTTTCTCGTCATGACGCCCGAGGACGCTCTAAAGCTCCGCAACGACTTTACGAGCCTCTACCGCGGAGGCGTGCACGGCGGCACGCTCGGCAACGCGGGCATCTGCCCCGGCGCCGAAGGCGGCCTCCGGCGTGGCAAGCCAGGCATCAACTTTGACCATGTCATCTTCCGTCTGCAGAACGAGCTCCAGAAGAGCAAGATGGTCGGCACTGAGCTCACAGAGCTCAGCAGCACCATTCAAAACATCCACGAGACGCTGGGTGGCGGCACCGCCCCGTCGCAAAACCCGCCCTATCCCCACCTCGTTCCGTCGCAGGGAAACCAGGCGAACGGCACGGCCAAGGCGCCCGCCGAGCCGCGCGGCGTCGACGCCGCGGCCTTTGCCTCGCTCGAGTCGCAGCTCGGCAGCACGCACGCCATGCTTGCGAGCCACGTCGAGCGCATCAAGGGCCTCGAGTCGACACTGGCGGCGTACGAGCACATCAAGGACGAGGTCGCAACGCTCAAGCGGCAGCTTGAAGATACCAAGCGTGGCCTGAATGTCCCGGTAACGAACGAGAAGACGAACGCGTGGCTTGCATACGGCCTCCCATCGCGCGTGCGCCGCGCGGACGAGGACGATGCGGCGTCGGTCGCCAGCGTCGAGACTGCGACGCCGGACCGCGAGGCAAAAGACGATGCGCCCGACGTCCAGAGTGCGTCCGAGATCGAGGCGCCAGATGCCACTACGACCATCGCGCACGAGGCCGCAGCCGAGCACGCGGCGCTCCTCGCCCGCATCGAGTCGCTCGAGACACTGCTCAAGGAACGCGACCAAAAAGACGCGCAGGCCAAGGAGGCGATGCAGCATGCATTCGACGCACGCCTTGTGCGTGTCGAGCGCGAGCTTGTCGCGCAGGACGCAGGACGCGGCGCACCGCTCAGCCACGACCAGGAGCACTGGCGCCGCGCTTTTGAGCAGCGCTTTGACGATCAATCGCGCCGCTGGGCAGAGGAGCAGGCGAAGCTCAAGACGGTGCTTGACGCGTGGAGCAATCCCAGCACGCCGCGCCTCGCCGGCACGGCCAGCTGGGGCATGGACAGCGAGGAAAAGTCGTCGACGTTTGGCCGCGACGCTTCGCCAGAGAACCACACCTCGGCCTTGGCCTCGCTCGAGCACCGCGTGGGCCCGATGGGGTCGGCGTGCCTGCTCGTTGCGCTTGGCATGAGCCTGCAGGCGATTGTGTCGCTGGTGCGCGGCTAGCGTCGTCCCCTCTATGAATTGTATATTGTAGCGTATAGCATACAGATCACACATGCGTCTGGGAATAAAAGAATTTTGGCCCTGGCTACATGAAACAGACCAGCGACAGGCGAACTAGCACGATGCGCAGCCATGCAGGCGCGAGTACTCGATTGCTAGCAAGAGACATGATACAATGCCAGTTTACTTCTTCAGTTGCTTGGAGCCAATCTCCTTCACCTCCATCTCTGTTGTGTTAGCACGTTAGTTTTGTTTAATACGTACTCGGGGGGAGCGACTGCTTCAGCTTCTCGGCCTTCTCAACGTCGTCAACGACAAGGGTGTACAGGTAGCGCGAGCAGCGGAGCTTGAACTTGGTCTGGACGTTGCCCTTGGCGAGCACGGTCTTCTTAATGCGCGCCGACTTGGCGTCGGGGCGGCCGGCAATCGCCAAAAAGTTCTTGATATCCGTAACCTGACGGGGCTGTATAACGTGTCAGCATCATTCTCTCAGCACGGCGCATGCCGCCTCTCGCTACGCACCATCCTGTCTGTTCGCGACTGCGTTAAGGAAAGATTCTCGCGCGCAGCGGAGAGGCACCCTCGGCGTGGAGCGCATTACCAACACGTGATAATCTATATTTGTTGCACGTGACTACCAAGGGCGCTCGGAAAAGGGCCGCCGCCGTCATCTTCGATTTGTCCATCGTAATCCAAAGTACGTACGCACCGCGTAGAGACGGTGTGCTAACCCTCAGATGGCGCCCAAGGTCCGCTCCGGCAACCCTGAAGTCTCTCTCGGCACCAACGTCGATGACGGCAAGATCACTTTCGGTGTTGCTCAGTACGTATCTGCGAAAGAGCCCGAGAACGAAGCTAACCATTTTCAGCATCTACGCCTCCTTCAACGATACCTTTGTCCATGTGACTGATCTCACCGGCAAGGAGACTGTCGTCCGCGTTACCGGCGGTATGAAGGTCAAGGCTGACCGCGACGAGTCCTCGCCCTACGCTGCCATGCTTGCTGCCCAGGACTGCGCCGCGCGCTGCAAGGAGGTCGGCATCACTGCCGTCCACGTCCGCATCCGCGGCACTGGTGGTGTGAGCTCCAAGGCCCCCGGCCCTGGTGCCCAGAGCGCCCTCCGTGCCCTTGCCCGTGCCGGTATGCGCATCGGCCGCATCGAGGACGTGACCCCGGTCCCCTCGGACTCGACCCGCCGGAAGGGTGGTCGCCGTGGTCGCCGTCTGTGAACGCACCCCATCTCTCAAGATGTGTGTTTGGTGCTGCGTTCTGGGTGCCACAGGGTGGTGAATTCCACATTTGCCATGTGTCTATCTAGCGTATGGCGACTGTACCATGGCACTGGTCTGGTGTGACCGATGCCATTATATCGGAAGCTTGTCCATTGCCAATACAAAACTGCCTCGAAAGAGGGCTTGAAACGCTTATTTCTGTGTGCCTAGGTAGAGGAGGGGGGTCAAAAGTCAGGTAGGGCTGCTTTGTGCCGGCTACGGCTGCTACGCGTCCGATGTGGGGCGGCCCATTTGCTGCGTTAGGACAGAAGCGTACCTTTTGGCGATTTTCATACTGCGTTAGCGCTCGTACGTACCATCATGCGTTCCACCATAGCCCTGGCGTCAGTACAAACACTTACCGAGACTCGCCGTCGAGGTCGCTCAGCTTCGAGTCCTCCGGCGCGATCTTGGACGTGTCAATGGGGGGGTGGTGCGTCACGACATGCGCCCACCACTCGTTCGCTTTCTCCTTCTCGAGGTGGATGCTCAGCACGCCATCGTCTGGGTGAGCACAACGACCTACCGATCGTCCACGTGCTATCGTCCAGCTTGATCGGCTTCGACAGCTCACCCTGCATAAGAAATAGAACGCACCTCGACCACTGTAGTGCCTTGCACGGCGACCTTCAGGCCGGCACGCCGCAGATCGACCTGCACCTGCTTGCTCCTCGTGCCGCTCGGCACCGGAATATTCACCTCGACATGGTCCAGCGACTGCGTCCAACGGTACGGAAGAGCGGATTGTTCTTCCTTCTCGCGCTGCGCCGCAGCATGGTCATGCGCGCGCTGCTCCTCCGGCGACAGTGCCGCGTACTCGTCCGCCGACAGAGGCATGGTAGCGTCCGACGCACGTGGCAGGTGGAGGTGTTGGTATGTACAGCGCTATGGTGCGGCGGCCGCCTCGGGCTCGGGCGTCGACGGGACGCCGCCGGACGGGGGATGGGGCGTCGATGTGCCGGAGGATGCTGTCTCGGACTGCGTGCTGGTTGGCGGCTTGACAAAGACATAGGTCAGCTCGGTGCCGCCGCCGGCGGGCGCGCCTTGCGCCGCGTACTTTTCCACGAGCTTTTCCAGGAACGGCGTATCCGAGGCGTGGGACGTGAGCGCAGAAGCGACTGGGTAAGACTAACAACGTACATGGCCGGTCCTGGGCCGCTTCGGGTGGGTGCGCGGTGCGCTCTGCGCGCTGCATCGATGCCATGTGCTGGAGGATATCGTCGTGCATGCACAGATCCGCATAGCGCTGGAAATCATAGTGCCGCAGCTCGCCCAGCTGCCTCGCGAGCTGTTGGCGCTGATTGCGTTCCTGTGTGAGAGAAATAACGTACCAACTCGCTCTCTTTCTGGACGTGCGCGGCCGAGACAAAGCCCGAGCGCATCTTGGGCAGGACATCGTCGTCGTCCTTGTCGAGGAGTGCCTGGGGATTCGTGCCGTTTCCTTCGCAGCGGCACCGCAGCAGGTCATGCGTGTGGCAGTGTGTGCTGGGGTGCATCGTAAAGATATCCTTGATCTCTTCTTGGGAGAAGGAGTCGCCGACCGTCGACGCCTGCTCTGCCGAATGCGTGTCGCTGCCGACGAGCGCGTCGCTGAGCCCAATCTTGGTGATCTGGCGCTGGTACATCTTTTCGTCCATCGCGCCGACGAGCAAGAGGCGGTAGATAAAGCACGGCTTGGTCTGCCCATCACGGTGGATACGCGCCATTGCTTGGCGGTCTGTCGACGGATTCCAGTCGCTGTCAAACAGCACGAGGCGGTTCGCGCCGATCAGGTTCAGGCCCACGCCGCCCGAGCGCGAGCTGAGGAGAAACACGAACGGCTCCTGATCGCTGCCGTCGTTGCGGTTGAACTGTGCGACGAGCTTCGCACGCGCGTCTTGCTTCGTCTTGCCGTCGAGGCGCAGCGTCGGAAAGCGCTGCTCGTTGCAGTACCGCTGCAAGAGGTCGAGTGTCGAGGTAAAGTTGGACACAACAATCACGCGGTCGTCGGTGTGCTTGCGAACGGACGTGAGGAGCGTGTGCAGCACAGCGAGCTTGCCGCTTTCGCGCAGCGCGCGGTGTGCACGTCCAGTCTCGTACACCGATTCCGCCGCACGCAGCAGCGACGCGGTGCTCGAGTCGCTGCTGGGGTCCGCGTCCGTGCACAAGAGCTCTGGCGCATTGCACAGCTGGCGGAGGATGGTAATGTACGGAAGATAGTTCCGCTCCTCGCTAAAGGTCAGCTGGTACTGCACGAATTCCGCACACAGCGCATACATGCGCTTCTGGATCGGGGACATGGAGCAGAAAAGCACCATTTCGTCTGCGTGAGTAAGAAAACGTACGTTTCGGGGGGAGGTATTTCGACAGGATGTCCGCCGTGCGCCGCAGAATCACGCCTTTTGTGACAAGCTGCAGCGCCTGGGAGCGTGCGCGGCCGAGCTCGAGGGCCTGGGGCGAGCAGTGCTGTGCGCGGCTGCGCATGATTGGGTCCTCAAACACGCGCTTGAACACGGCGTACTGGTCAAACATGCCGGGGTATACAAAGTCAACCATCGAGTAGAACTCGCGCAGGTCGTTCTGGATCGGCGTACCGGTCAGCAGGACGCGGCGCTTGGTGTGGAACATGTCGAAGCACTTGGTCGTCTTGGTATCTTTGGACTTGAGGCGGTGGCCTTCGTCGCACACCACGAGACCCACTGGCGGCCGTGCTTGGGCGAGCTGCTTTGCACAGCTGCGCAGGCGTTCGTACCCAATGATCAGGACCTGGTATTGTCGCCCCGAGACAAACTTTTCGACCTCGGTGCGCCCGTCGCCCTCGACGGCCAATATGCCAATCGAACTGCGCCCGATCCACTTGCGAAACTCGCGCTTCCAGTTGACGACCAGCGTGAGCGGGCACACGATCAGCACCTTGTCGACCGTGCCGGTTGTCACCGAGGAAAAGTAGCAGCTCTGGCGCAGGAGCGTAATGACAAGCGCAATCGTCTGGAGCGTCCTGTGTGAGAAACCATACGTACTTTCCGAGCCCCATTTCGTCCGCGAGAATCGCGCCTTGGCCAGGCGACGCGTGTCCGTGCTCGAGCGCCGCCATGCCGGTCACGGCCTCGTACAGGAACTGCACGCCCTGGATTTGGTGGGGCCGCAGGATGCGTGTCAGCTCCGGATCGAGCACCACGTCGACGACCGGCAGCGTTCGGCCGTACATCTCCTGGTGCTTGGCACTGGGCCGGCGCATTACAACCGCGCCCGGCGCCTCGGGGTCGTAGCGGGGGTGGGGCTCCGGCGCGGCGCGGCGCACTGCCCTTGCCTCGGGCTGCGGCGAAGGCTTGGACGGCGTCGCGTAAAACTGCGACGTGGGAATCGCACCGGTGCGTGCCCGCGCGACCGGCTTGGGTGGTGCCGGGGTCTCGACGCGGTCTTGCTCCGCGTCCTGCGCCGGCGTCGCGTCGAGCGCTTTTTCTATGAGGATCTCTTTTCCGCCGACATAGAGCTCGTCGCCTTCCTGGATATCCGGCTTGCGAAACGCCGCATTCGTCACCAGCATCTTGCCGTCGTGCACCGACCGTAGTGAGCACGTCGTGCGGTTCGTGTGCAGGACAAGAATCGCGTCGCCCTGCCACGTCTTGTGCTTGCGCATCTGCGGCGCGCGCCACTGGCACAGGAAACTCGGCTCGTGCGCGAGCGGAACAAGAGGCACCGAGCTCGACGCATCGTCCTCCGCCTTGCGCTTCAGCGGCGTCTGGAACTTGGCCCGCAGCTTGTCCTGCGCCGCCTCCGAAGAATAGGTGGCCATGGCGTCCAAACGCACGTGGCTCCTCCACTCGACGCGTCGAAGCATGCCCCGGTTCGAGGCGCTGGAGACGGTGAGCGACATTGCACCGGCGCGTGCGCGGAGTGTGCTGCGCGATGCCGCGAAGCAGCTCGCGGAGCGGGGGCTGAGCGGTGCATCGCACTGGTGCGTATATTTTTTTCTGACACAGGGCGCTCGAATTACTGCATTGTGTGCCGAAAACAACACTGGCCACCGCGACGCCGCGGAGCAAGGACCCGGTCAAGTTTCCCACGCACTCGACACCTGCGCTGAATCTCGGGTCGCCTGCGTGGGAGCAGCATACGAGCACGAGCCGCAGCGCGTCGGACGGTGCGGCATGGACGTTTGGCACGCAAGATGCACTGGCGTCGCCCGCTGTGCCGACCGTCGGCCTGATCTCGCCTGCCGGCGACGCGAGCGCGTCGTCCGCGCCGCATATGAGCTCTCCGGAGCGCCCACCGCTCCACGTCCATTTTGACGCGCCCGAGATTGTGCGGCCAGACAGTGAAGAGGCGGAGACTTACGCGCTGGCCAAGTCGTGCTTTGACCAGCGCGAGTACGACCGCTGTGCGTGGCTGCTAGACCAGGATCCCGCGCTCTCGGACAAGGGGCGGTTCCTCCAGCTCTATGCGCGCTTTCTCGTGTTTCAGCGCGAGCTCGACGAGGAGGGCGAGCTGCCTCCTCTTCCTTATACCACCGGCACCGAGCCGAGCGGCCCGACGCTCGTGCCGCTGCTGAGCCACCTCGTGCGGCCGACGGACCCCTTTCTTCTTTTTCTCAAAGGCGTGATTCTCCAGCGCCTGCACAAGCGTGTCGAGGCGATGGACTGCCTGCTGAGCAGCGTGCGTGCCTTTCCCTACAACTGGAGCGCATGGCAGGAGCTGAGCCGCACGCTGAACAATGCCAACTCGGAGCGCGAGCAGATTATGGACCTGCTTCCTGACTCGTTCATGAGCGTCTTTTTCCTCGAGTACGCCGTGCGCCAGGCGACGCAGGTCGATGCCGGGAACCTCGAGCGCATCGATGCGCTACTGCACTACTTCCCCCACTCGCCGTACCTCTTGACGTCGCGCGCACAGACGCTGTACCTGCACCAGGAGCTCGAGGAGGCGGCCGATACCTTTCACGAGGCGCTCGAGCTCGATCCGTACCGCCTCGACGGGATCAGCGAGTACTCCAATACCCTCTATGTCCTCGACCATGCCGAGGCGCTTGCGCAGCTCGTGCAGCAGTTTGCGCGCCTGGGCAAAGACCGGCCCGAGGTGTGCTGCCTGATTGGCAACTACTACAACCAAAGGAGCGACCACTTTCGGGCGGTCGAGTCGTTCAAGCGCGCGCTGCGGCTGGACAGCGAGTACGTGGCCGCGTGGATTTTGCTCGGGCACGAGTACCTCGAGCTCAAGAACAGCCATGCGGCCGCGGAAATGTACCGCCGCGCGCTCGAGATTAATCCGCAGGACTACCGGCCATGGCATGGCCTCGGCCAGGTGTACGAGCTGAACGAGGCGTGGTCGTACGCGATCCACTACTACCAAAAGTGCGCGGCAATCCGCCCGTACGACGCCCGCATGTGGGCATCGCTCGGCGTGTGCTACGACCGCCTGGGGCGCACCGCCGACGCGATCGCGTGCTTCAAGCGGCACCTCACCTGCCCGCTGACCGAGATGGAGTCGGTCGACGCGATCTCGCGCATCATTGATCTGTACGAGCGCGACGGGGACACGGTGCACTCGACACTCTTCCACTGCCTCCTCGCCCAGGTCGTGGACAAGAGCATGCAGCAGCTCGACCCGGTGCTCATCGCGCGATACGCCTTCTCGTTCGTGATTGCCGCGCGGTTCGAGATGGGCGAGCTGCACGGCAAGCTCTTTTACTCCAAGGCCGAGCAGCGTGCGGCACGCGCCGGCGTGCCGCCGCGCGCGGCGCCCGCGCCGCGGGGCGACGTCGCGCTCGCACGCGACTACCTCCAAAAAGTCATCCTCGCCGGGACCGAGATGACGCTCGTCGCGGAAGAGCTGCTGAAGAAGCTCGAGACAAATAGTGCACGCTAGACTCTACATAACAGGCCGCACAAGAATCTTGCGCTCCTCGGCCACCAACACTTGGCCCAGCGGGGGCACGACCTCTTCGGAAAAGGGCAGGGTCTTGATAATGCCCGCGCGCGCACGCACCGTCGACGACGACGGTGCGGCGAGCAGCGACTGAATCAGCGCAGGTTCCGTCTCGGGCAGGCCGGTCTCGTTGCGTGCACGCTGCTCGGGCGTGCGCGCAATGTTGAGTGTCGGCAGCGACACGGTGCCTGCGAGATAGTACTTGCCGGGCTGCGACGGCTCAAAGCCGGGCGGCCCAGTGCGCCGCGCGTACTTGGTGGTGTTCGAGGTGGACGTCGAGGCGCGAGGGCTCTCGGGAGGCGCGGCGGCCGCCTTGGTCGGCGTCTGCCCCTTGCGCCGCCACCACGTGCCACGCTTCGTCTGTACATTGGGCTCGTCGGGCATGTACTTGGTGTGCACGTCCTTCTTGGCCTTGCGCTTGGGTTTCGGGGGCGTCGCAAACGTCGGCTGCGCAGGCTCAGGGATGTGGCGGGGCGCAGGGGCCGGCTCGGGCTCGGGCCTGCGGGGCGCAGGCCTCGGCTTGGGCTCGGGCTCGGGCTCGGGCTCGGGCTCGAGCTCCTCGTCGTCGTCCTCAAAGTTCCACGTCTTGATCGGCTGCGTCGTATCGGCCGGGACCGGCATGGGCTGGGGGAAAGACTTGTGCCGCTTCTCAGGGAGACTCGCGTAAAAGATGCTGCCCGTGCCTTCTTCCGTCTTCTTCACCGGGCGCCCACGCGAGAGGATCGAGTTGGGGCGCGTGACAAACTCGAGGGGAAGCGCCGTCGTCTGCGGCGCGTCCATGTCCCAGTCGTCAAAGAGGCCCGCGACGTGCTTCGTCGGCTGCACGAGCGGCGGCACGCCGACAATCTCGCGCTCCTCGGGCAGGAACGTGTCGAGGGGGGGGAGCGAGGGGACCCACGTCGCATCCGGCACCGGCTTTTGGGGCCGCGCACCAGTGTACGGCGTGAGGAGGGGCGCGCCGTCGTCCATAATATAGGTAAACTCGTGCAAGTTCTCGATCGGCGACGCGGAAGCGTGCAAAGCCCGCAGAGGGGCATTCCTAAACAGATCCGTGGGATCCGACTCAGGCGCAGGGATTCTCCCTGCAGCGCCGGGCGCCGTGGGCAGCATGGGGTTGCTGCTCACTTCCGTGTGAATGCGCTGCAGGGACGAGTCAAAATACGTATCGAAGTTGAAGGGAGTCTGCTTGCCGACGACCGAGCCGAGCATCGACAGCTGCGACGCGTCGCCTTCATGCGCCGCATCGAGGTACGCGGGAATGGGGGGCGCAGGCTTTGCGCGGTCGACGTGCGGCGTCGCGAGCGACGCCTCGTCCGCCTCGTCGACGACCGTCGGCACAGGCGCACGCACAGGCGCAGCGGCGGGCGCAGCCGAGGCCGGCTCGGCGCGGGGCGCCTCGCCGTGGCTCTCCACCTCTTTATGGCCCTGCTGCATCCAGGGCATCGCCGTCGACGCACTAGGCAGCGCAGCCGCAGGCGCGTACTCCGCCTCGGTCTGGCGCAGCAGCTCGTCGAGCATTTCGCTCGCCTTGCGGCGCCCGGGCTTGGCGCCGCTCCAGGACGGCGCAGGCTGCGGCTCAGGCTCAGGCTGCGGCTCAGGCTGCGACGCAGGCTGCGGCGCAGGCTCGCCCATGTACAGCGCCTCGTTGGGGTACAGCAGCGGCGGCGGCGGCGATGCCCAGCCACGCGACTGCGCCGTCGCGGGGCTCATCAGGAACGAGCCTCCGCTAAAGTTACGCAGGTCCGCGCGCTGCGTCGGCACCGGCGTCTCTGACGGGTTCGCGGGCGTCTTGCACGCATCGCTCCAGCTGCTGCCGACCTCGGCGGTCTGCGGCTTCTGGATGTTGAGCGCCCGGACTTCCCGCAGCTCCGGGGGAATGGACGCATTCGTCGGAGCCTCGGCGTCCTTGCGCTGCACCTCGAATCCGAGCCCCCCGAGCTCCGTCATGCGGTCCGACAGGCTGGGGCTCGTCACCGGCGCAGGCGCGGCGACCGACCAGCTCGGCAGCGCCGGCGCCGGCGCATCGGAGCGCTCGGTGCGCGTGCCGATCGTCTCTGTCTTCGGCGCCTCGCGCACCGGCTCGTACGGCGTGGTCTCTGCGAGGTCCTCGGGCGGCGCAAACACGGGGCGCTCCAGCGCCTCGCCCTCCTTGACCGGCGCGCCGAGCGCGGACAGGACCGGGGGAAGCGGGGAGTGGACGGTCGGCTCGACGCGCGTCGTCTTCTTGGGCTCGTCGGCGACTTCCGACGACTGCGCGAGCGGCGAGCGCACCGCCTCGCCCTTGTCGCGCGCCGACGAGACGCTCTCTTGGCGCTCGCGGCGGCGCTGGAGCCACGACGAGGCGGAGCCGCCGGCGGACGAGCGCGAGCGCTGCGACTCGCTGCGCTCGAGGTGCTGCGCAAAGTCACGCAGCTTCATCGGCGGAAGGACAAAGCCCTCGTGGTGCACGACGCGGTGCGTCTCGCGGTCGGACGAGCCGCTGCGCACCGATTCCTCCGGGATAATGTCGGCCGTAGGCACAAAGCGCCAGAGCGCGCTCTGCACGGTCTGCGGCGTGTTGAATCCGTCCGAGCCGCGGTCCGACTCGAGTGCCGAGCGCGTCGTCCAGTACGTGCTCGCCGGGGAGAAGGGCGAGCCGACGCTGCCGCGGTCTGTGTGCGGCGAAAGCGAGTCGAGCGGCGCGTTCTGCGCGGCGCGCTGCGTCAGTGCGTTCCACGCCTCGATACTCGCAGCGCGCGACGCCTCCTTGTCCGTGTACACGCCCGCGGCCGAGGCAGGCCGGGCGGTCTCGTGGGCCGAGGCGATCGGTGCCCCGAGCGCCGAGGCGCTCCGGCCGTCCGGCGCCGGAGAGAGGCCCCACGCGCCGGGCACCGGAGGCGCAGGTGAGAATATGCTTTGTCGCTCTCCTACGAAGCTTGCACGCTTCGCATCTGCGCTGGGCGCAGCATCGTCGTGCGACATGCTCGTCGCAGGAGGAAAAACACCCGGCGATAGATGTTGGTATCGGGCCACGTGGCCTTCTCCGCCATGGCGCTCTTTGCAAGGGTGCGGGCGCATCAGGTAGGCCGCACGGCTCACATAGGTCTTTGGCGCGGATACGGATGTGGGCAAGACGATCTTTGCCACAGGCCTTGCGCTTGCGAGCGCGGCCGCGGGCGAGCGCGTGGCGTACCTGAAGCCGGTGTCGACCGGACCGGCGCACGAGGCGGATGCCAGGTAGGTGCCGAGGCTTATGCAGCCACCTCGCGACCTTTGCGCCGCAGGTTGCAAGCACGACGCTCGTGCAGTTCAGCGATCCGGTGTCGCCGCACCTCGCGGCGACGCAGGCGACCGGCGCGCTCCCCGACGAGGCACAGGATGCACAGATCATCCACGGCGTTCGCCAATGGCTCATGCAGCAGCACGGCACCGCGATCGTAGAGACGGCCGGAGGCGTGCACTCGCCGGCACCGAGCGGCCTGTCGCAGGCGGACCTGCTGCGCCCGCTGCGCCTGCCGACCGTGCTCGTCGGCTCGTCAAAGCTCGGCGGCATCGGCACGACGCGCGCGGCGCTCGAGAGTCTGCGCATGCGTGGCTACGATATCGACGCGGTGCTCCTCTTTCCATCGGAGCGGTACGGGAACGACGTGTACCTTGGGCGCCTGCTAGAGGAGGAGCATGGCATTCCGGTCTTTGCGCTCGGTGGCCCGAGCGACGGGGGGTGGGGCGCGCCCCCCATCCGCGCGCCGACCACGGCTGAGGACGTCGCGGCGATGCGTACGTACTATGCTGGGCTCGTCGCGGGGCGCGACGGCGGCGGCCTCGGCAGCGTCGTCCGCCACCTCCAAAAGCGGCATACAGACCGCCTCGCCGAGCTCCGCACGCTCGGCACGCGCACGTACGAGCAGTGCTGGTGGCCGTTCACACAACATGCGCGGTACACGCCGCAGGATGTGATGGCGATCGATAGTGCGCATGGCGATACGTTTGCGACGTACAACGCCACGTCGCAGTCGCTCGACGCGACTCTCGACGGATCCGCGTCGTGGTGGACACAGTGCTTTGGGCACGCGCATCCCCGCCTTACGCAGGCAGCCGCCTACGCCGCGGGACGCTACGGCCATGTCCTCTTTCCGGGTGCGGCGAACCAGCCGGCGCTCGACCTCGCAGAGCGCCTGCTGGGCACGCAGCCCCTGGCGTTCCCTGCGCCGGGGTCGTGGGCGAGCCGCGTGTTCTTTAGCGACGACGGCAGTACCGCGATGGAGGTCGCGCTGAAGATGGCGATCCAGTCGTCGGCGCGGCGGTACGCGCCCCAGGCCGGCTCCAAGGCGACGCAGCAGCGCATCCGTCCTGGACGCGCCGCCGGCTCGCTCGGCGGGCGCCCAGAGCGCGAGTGGGAGGTGCTGGGGCTGCAGGGAAGCTACCATGGCGACACGATCGGCGCGATGGACGCGTGCGAGCCGAGCACGTACAGCGACCACGTCGCGTGGTACCGCGGGCGGGGCTACTGGCTCGCTCCTCCGGCCCTTGCGACGCGCAACGGCCAAGTCGACATTGTCGCGCCCCCGTCCGAGGACTGGGATTTCGGCACAAAGCCGCTGGGCTCGTTTGCATCGATGGAGGAGGCGTACGACGTCGAAAAGCGACTCGGTACACCGCTGGCAGACGAGTACCGCGCGGCGATCAACGCGACGCTCGAGCGGCTGGTCATTGTCGACTGCCGCCGCTTTGGCGCGCTCGTGCTCGAGCCGCTGGTGATGGGCGCAGGCGGCATGGTGTTTGTCGATCCCCTCTTTCAGCGTATCCTGATCGACGTGGTGCGTGCGCGCGAGGACCTCTTTGCGATGCAGGATGCGCCGCTGCGTGATGCGGTGAGCCCAGCAGCGGATGGGCGCTCGCCGTCCGAGTGGCGCGGCCTGCCGGTCGTCTTTGACGAGGTCTTTACCGGCCTCTTTCGCCTGGGCTATGCGAGCGCGACCGAAGTCCTCGGCACGACGCCGGACATTGCGTGCTACGCCAAGATCCTCTCGGGTGGCCTGGTGCCACTCTCGGTGACGCTGGCATCGTCGAGCATCTTTGACACTTTCCGCCAGACGCCGGAAAAGGTGCATGCGCTCCTGCATGGGCACAGCTACACGGCGCACCCCGTCGGGTGTGCGGTGGCGAACGAGACACTGTCGCTCCTCGACGAGATGGTGCGCCGCAAGGACTGGGCGCCCTTCCAGGCGCAGTGGGGCGCCGCATGGAGCTTTTGGGACCGCGCTTTTGTCGAGCGCCTCTCGCGCCTGGACGGCGTCGCAAGCGCCATGGCCCTCGGCACCGTCCTGAAAATCGAGCTGGCAGACGCGGCCGGCGGCTACGCGTCGACGGCTGCCGAAGGCCTCCTGGCCGCGCTGCGCAGCGAGCACATCCATCTGCGCCCGCTGGGCAACGTGGTCTACGTGATGTGCAGCCTGAATACCCCCCAGGCAATCTTGTCCCAAACGCAAGCGGCGCTTGAAGCGCAGCTACGTAGCTAATATACTACAGTTTGTACTGCGCACCCGACGACGACGACTTGCCCTTGTCTTTCTTGCCCGTCACCGCCTCTTTCACGCCTTGGCGCTTGCTGTCCTTGCCGACAACCGAGACGCCTTTGTTGCCCAGCAAACTCTTGAGCGCCTTGTCCTTCTCGGCCTTGTCGCCCTCCTTGCGTGGCGCGCCGCGGCTCACCGCAATCGCGTCTTCTGCCCGCCGCATGCGCTCGTTGCGCTTGCGCTTCGCCTGCCGCAGCTGGTTGTGCTGCCGGCGCTTTTCCGCGGGGGTCATTTCGCTCTTGGCACCGGCCATCGCAGGCGCGTGCGACGATGCAGCATACACCTCTTCAGGCGCAAGCATCGTGCCGGTGGACTGCGTCGTGGGCAGCGCAGACTCCATCGCAATCGACGACGTGTTGGAGATCGTCTCGATTGCGGCTTTCGGCGCTTTCGGCGTATAGTGCGCATTGCTCAGGGCATCCAGCTTGTTGAAAAGCGAATCAAGGTCGCGCGCAATCGCCTGGTGCTCGTTTGCAAGCTTCGCGTCGGACTCGCTCACGGGCGCAGCATCCTCGTCGCCACGCGCGGCCTGGTACTCGTCCTCGTACAGCTCCGCAAGGCTCTTGGAGCTCTTTGCATCGGAGAGATCCAGCATCTTGGATGGCGCAAAGGGAAGCGCATCGATATCGCGCTGGCGGATGACATCGTCAAATTGCCGGTCGAGGATACGCCGCTTGATCATACCTTCAATGCCTTCGGTATGCTCTTGAGTGATCGTCGGCGTGTTCTTCGCCGTACGCTCAAACTCCAGGTCCTCTTCCAAAAGACTGTTGGAGGGACGCTCACGCGACGTGGCTTCACCCATGAGGGTCCAGTCCTTCTTTTGCACGTTTTCGTCTTCGTATCGCGCAATCTCCTCATTGAGCTCAGCCATTCGGCGCTCGTGGGCAGAGAGGTAGTCGGTATCCTGCTCGGGCTCCTCGTCGGCAAAGAGGTCGCCAGCGACACGCACAGCCGTCGCATCAGCTTGCGCGTCTTCGCCAAGCTCGGATTCAGAGAGGGCATCGTCGTCGAGGTCGGCGTCGAGGTCGTCTTCGTCCGCCTCGTCAAGGTCGACATCTTCTTCGTCGTCTTCCTCTTCGTCTTCCTCTTCGTCTTCCTCGTCCTCGTCTTCGTCCTCATCCTCATCTTCCTCGTTCTCATCCATTGCGTCGTGGTTGTGGTCGAGGCCAATCTCATCCTCGACCTCTTCCTCCTCTTCTTCATCGTCGTCCTCTTCATCGTCGTCGTCGTCGTCCTCTTCCTCCTCTTCCTCCTCTTCCTCCTCATCTTCCTCTTCGTCCTCACCATCGCCAAGGAGACCAGCAATCTGGCCACGCGGACGGCACTTCTTGATCGGACGCACACGAACTTGGTCGTGGAACCGCACCAGAGTCTTGCGCTCCGGCTCCTGGGGCTCTTCAACCTTGTTCTCTTTCTGTGCACGTCCCTTCTTTTGGGACTTGGGTGCGGTCTTGGGCGGGTCAAAGAAGTTGGCATACGTAATGTCGGCAGCCGACATCTCGTCCTCATCCTCGTCCTCGTCCTCGTCCTCGCTGTCGTCGGCATCGTCGACCGACGCAAAGAGGTCGATTTCGTCGTCGTCTTCATCCTCGTCGTCGCCCGAGAGGTTTGCACGCGACGTGTTGCTTCGCCGCTCCTCGGCCTCGGTCATGCGGTTGAACTCGTCGATCGAGAAAAAGTCGTCGTCGAGCGTAGGATGCCGCCGCTTGGACGAAGCGGCCGACTCGTTCGGATCGTCGAGCTGGTCGAGCACGCTCTTGGCCGGCGCGTCCTCGTCTTCGTCCTCATCCTCGTCGCCATCCCCCTGCGCCTCCTGCATAAGCGCCTGGAAGAGCGCAGGGTCGGTGACGCCGTACATGTTCATCATTTCCTCGCGCTCCTTTTCCGCCTTGCGTTTTTGCTGCTCGTCCTCGGAATGGAGCGGCTCGTAAAAGACCTCATCGGGGTCGACATCGCTGAGATCGGACGCGCCTGCGAATCCTTCATCTGCGCTGTTCTCCGCCTCGTCTTCCCACTCCTCGTCGCTGTCTTCTTCGGGAATATGGTCGAGGGACTGCGACAAGGAGTCGTCGTCCGACTCCTCTTCGTCCTCGTCTTCGCCAACAGTGCTCGTCATGACGGTATCGAGCACACGCGACAGCTTCGAGGTGCGCAGCTCAAGCTGCTGCCAGATCTGCTCGTTCTGCATGCCGTTCAGAACAAGCTCGTCGAGCTGCGTCGGGGGAAAGAGCGGGTGCGTGTCGTCGCCCTCGTCGCGCTTGCGCTTCTGGGACGCGCTCTTTGCACGCGGAACCACCGAGTCGAGCAGCGACGAAATAAATGGAAGCGACGACTTTTCCTGCTGCACGCCTGGGGTAAGCAAAGTCACGTACCATGGTCAAAGAGGGCCTTGGTGGCATCCTGGGCGAGCGAGTGCACGCCAGCATCGCCCGTTGCCAGACGATGCGGCTCCGACCTCACGTTGTCCGCAAGAGATTGCGCCTGACGAGGCGCCTCTTGCATGACCAACGTGTCCTGCTTCGCCATCTCAACCAAGCGACAGAGACGGAGGCAACAAATTATTGGAAGATCACGTGCAAGATATGGATCGGGGATCGGGCTATGGCTCCCACGGCTTCTTGGGGCGCGCGAGCGTCGAGGTGCTCGGCGCGCTCTCGTTGATCTTGAGGGGAATGTCGCGCACGCCCGGGATCTTGTCCTCTTGACCCGTAGCAATCAACTCGACAATTTGGTTGAACGAGGTAGGATATTTTTCCGCCTGCGCGGGCGCTCCCTCGCCCGCGGCCGGCGCGCTCGAGGCAGACGCACTCGCCGTGCTGCTGTCCTGTGTCGCCGAAGATCTGCGTCAGCGGGGCGACGTACTTGTGCTCGGCGTAGAACTGGCGCGCACGTGCAATCACCGCCTTGATTTCGTCCTCGGACGCGCCCTGCTCAATCATCGGCGCAATGATGGCCTGGATACCTTGCTACATGAGAATAGATACGCACCTGGAACTCGGCATCGTCCGCCGCCACGTCCTGGGCTGCGCCGCTCATCGTGCACAGAGGCGCGTCGTGAGCAGTGGAGGTGCCACGTGATTCCTTCCCCTCGGTCATGGCGGAGGGCGAACTGGCGCCCAGTGTGCCCGAATCGGGCGCAGAGCGCGTGGATGCCCAGGAAATGCACGCTGCAGACGCTGCCGAGGAGCCCCAGGTGAAGCGCCAGCGTTTCGAGGCGCCGCAGGTGCCGGACAATGAGCAGTTGCGCCGCCGCATTGCCTATGTGCCGGCGAATGAGCCGGTGCTGCTGCGCCTTCCGTCGGGTATGACGAAGCAGGTGGTCCTCACGCCGGGCAAGTCGGTGTCGATCGGCAAGTTTGGCACGTTTCCCGCGGACCAGATCATCGGCCGTGCGTTCGGGCCGACGTACGAAATCAAGGCCGACGGAAGTTTGGAGGTGATGCACCAGGACGTCGCCGAGGCGCTTGGTACGTTGTGCTGCTGACGCAGTCGAGAGCGAGGCGACAAATGAAAACATCTTTGATGATGGCGAGTCGCAGACGCTTTCGTATGAGGACATCAAGGCGCTCAAGGCCGCCGGAGCGACGGGTCGCGTACGTTGCCCCACTCACGCAGGAAATTATCCAGAAGCAGCTCGAGAGCAACAAGAGCTACGAGATGCGCACTGCATACAGCCAGGAAAAGATTATGAAGAGAAAAGAGTCGAAGCACCTCAAGTTTTTTACGCCGCTCGCGCCGGATCTCTACAATGTCGGGTGGTACAACTTTGAGCGGAATCCCGAAAAGATCCGCGGCCTGCGCCCGGATGCTTTGTCGCAGCTCCTTTCATTTGCGGATGTGCATGCCGGAGGGAAGTATGTAATTGTCGACGGCGTCGGCGGCCTGCTGACCGGTGCCGTGCTCGAGCGCATGGGTGGGTGTGGCTCGGTGCACCTCATCCACGACGCCGACTCTCCCCCTGCACTGGAGCTGATGCCGATGCTGTGCCTGACGCCGTATCATACCCACGGCGTGCTGCGCACAATGCACTGGGCCGCGACCGAGTCGCGCTGGCTGCTGCGTACGTTGCCCGACTTACGCAGCTTCCCACATGTCGGACGAGCTCGCACGTGTGTACAAAACCGACCGCGAGCGCAACCGCGCACGCAAGAAGCGCGCAGCGATCGAAGACTTTGTCGCTACACGCCAGCAGTTTTTTGACGGCGAATTCGACGCGTACGTACTTTGGCTGACGCAGTGTGCTGGTCGCATGCCCTTACGAGCCGTACTCGGTGATCCACCGCCTCCTACCCTATTTGGCCGGATCGGCAAACGTCGTGGTGCATAGCCCGCACCTGCAGGTACGTCGCCTCCCTCACACGCAGCCCCTCGTGGAAGCACAAGCCCGCATTCGTGCGAATCCCCAGTTTGTCAATGTCTCGATTACCGAGCCGTGGCTGCGCCGCTACCAAGTCCTTCCCGCACGTACACATCCGGATATGTCGACGTCTGCTAGTGGCGGCTATATTTTGCACGCGGTGCGCATCCTCAACACGGACGACGCACCGAGCGACGCCGCCGCCGCCGCCGCCTAACCTCCACTTTTCCGATCTCGCACGGACGCATAGATGTTGCATAGAGTGACAGGTTCTACGGGGCGTGAATGGGAAATTCATCTTGCGTTATCCCTCCTTGTGTGCACCTAGTGCACGTCCTCCTGTCCCTGCACGAACCCCACTAGCTGGCCTAGATACACCAGCTGGACTGGTCCCATGCACGCCCCTCCCACCCTACCTTCAGCGCAAGGGACGTCGGACGCGGTGTTGGACCGGATGCTCCAGGCGTTTGGTACGAGTCCCTTGCTGAGCGGCGCTGGCGCCGCACGTACGAGCATGGACTCGGACCAGATCTCGCTCGAGTCCGTGTCCGAGCCGACGTCCGAGGAGGACGAGTGGTTCGCCGAGGTGCGCTCCGCAAAGAATCCCGAGCCGTACGTCATTCAGCGCCCGTTCGATTTTGCCGCTTTTCACCGCAGTCTCGAATCTGTCAAAGGACCGTACGCGCTTGCGAGCACGATGCCCCCGACCGTCCACCAGAGCCAGCCGAGCCTCGCGCCGGTCGCGCGGCGCAAGAGTGCGCGCAAGCGCGTACCGGCCATGCCTGTGCTCTCTTCCACAGACTCTAACCCCAGCGACAAAGGCGAGCCCACCTCGCTGCTGCGCCGCCTGGGCCGCAAAACGCGGCCGGCGCGGCAGCAGGTCAAGCTCCGGCACTTTGGCAGCCGCGTCTTTGGCGTGTGGCACGCGGTGCCGGACCCGATCTCGCCGATCGGGTCGCCGGACGCGGACTTCCGTGGACAGGACGAGAAGCTGCCGGAGCCGGTGCAGGGTGTGTCTCTTGCTACGGAGCAGAGCGCAGCGCAAGGCATGCCGCTTGCGCGTCCCGACACGCCGCTGTGTACCAAGATCGCGCGGTCTGCGTCGGTGCGGTCAGCGCCGCCCCGCCGCAAGCCGGTGCCCCGCGTCCAGACGCACGCACGGGCCAAGAGCGCCGATGACGCACCTGCGCCGGCGCTGCCCGCCAAGTCGTCGCTGCGCGGCGACGCACAAGGGAGTGCCACGCCGCCGCCCCGGCCGCCCAAGAGCGTGCTACGGAGCGCGATGGGCCTGCCGTTCCCCCGTGGCGTCGAGGCACGTGCGGCGCCGCCCCTGGACTACCTCACCCCTTGTCCGTCTGCGATGCTGCACAGCAGTGCGGCATGTAGTGCCGCGGCGCCACGCTCGGTCGCGAGCTCCGAAGCGCATGACGCGGACCTTCCCGCGCTGGACTCGGACTATTCCGACACCGAGTCGGCGAGAAGCGAAGACGATCTAGCGAGTATCGGAATGCTTGTGATGCGGCCTGCGCTGCCTCCCCCCGCGCCCGCGAAGCCCAAGTCGCTCAACCACGCCCTCCCCCCCCGCCCACTTGTACCAACGTAGAACTCACATGGCCCATGCGCATTCGGCCGAAACCTCGACGGAGTCCACGACGGCGAAGGATGTCCGACGCCGCGGACGTGGACCTCGATAGCGAGCAGCGTTCGAACCTGATCAAGCTTGCTGCGGATGGATACCTCGAGTCCCATTCCGTGCACGCCAAGCCCGGCGAAAAAGCGAGCGCTGTGCCCGATCGTGTGGCGCAAGCGGTGACGCCCGACGACGCATCGCGTATCGCGCTCACGGCAGATAACCTCGGGCAGATTCCCGAGGCGGAGCAGCTTGCGCCAGGCATCCGGCTGCCTGAGCATGTGATGAACGAGTCGCAGCGGCTTTCTACGCAGGCCGAGGCGCCGCCGCCGCTGAGCGATCACCATCCGCACAGCGCGCACCCCGGCATGCCTCCCGAGCTCGACCCCCGCACCCCCGTCTTTCGCCCCTGCCGCCCCAGCGCCGGCTCCGTCTTTTCCGTTGCTGTGCAGCCGGGCTCGCCCCGCAGTGTCGCCGCCGATCTCGCCGATAAGCACGAGGCGCACAAGCCCGATTCGCCTCCCTATACCTATTCTACGCATACGGGCTCGCCGCCGAGCGACCTGGCCTACTCGTCGCGGGCTACGACGCCGGTGCACTCTGCCGGGCGCTCGGGCAGCGCGGCCGCGCAGCACAGCACCGGGCGCACCGCGAGCATCGCCGACAGCGAGGCCGGGAGCGTCGTGAGCGACCTGAGCAGCAGCGCCTACTCGGGCGACGTCCGCGAGCAGGAGCTTGCGATTGAGCGCCAGCGCATGCGCGAGCGCGAGCTCATGGGCGGTGAGACGGGCATCGGCGGCCCGGTGCCGATCCCGTTCGCCCGCCTCCAGGACAACCTCGGCCAGCTGCGCAACTCGCAGTCGTATCGCTCAATGAGCACCGCCGCAACGGTCGCCACCTCGCCCTCGACGTCTGTGCGGGGCAGCGACTGCGACCACTCGGTCTCGCCCTCGCGGCGGTCGACGACCAGCGCAGGCGATTCGCTCCTTTGGGAGGAGCCTTCGGTGGGGCTCAGCACACCGTCACGTGAATAGCCCCTGGGCGCCTCTCGTAGATTGTACCATGTCGCGCATCGTGCGTTGGCGTGCGCCTGCCCTGCTTGCCGGGGTGCGGTGCAGGCCGCTGGTGTCTCTCCGGCAAGCCCCTTTCCGTGCGACGTCTACTGATGCGTCGTCGTGGCCTAGCCTCGCCCCAATGCCTGCCGGTGAGCCCCACCGGCTGAGTGCTCTGGTAGCCGAGAAGCTGCGCCTGCCGCGCTTTGCCGCGAGCTCGGCGTCGGTGCTGCGTATCGAGACGCCTAGGCAGTTTTACGGTTTGCTCAAGACCAAGATTTTGCAGGCCAAGCACCGCATCTTTCTGTCGACCCTGTATGTGGGCAAGGAGGAGCGCGAGCTCGCGCGCTACCTCTTCGAGGCGCTCTCCAAGCGCCCCGAGCTCCAAGTAACGATCCTCATGGACGCGATGCGTGCGACGCGCGAGAGCCCGCGCCACGTGTCGAGCGCGTCGCTCTTGGTGCACCTTGCGGCGATGTTTCCCGACCAGGTCGACATCCGCCTGTACGCCACGCCCATCCTGCGCCCCAACTCGCTGAAAGCGCGCATGATCGGCAAGCGCTTCAATGAGGGCTTTGGGCTGCAGCACATGAAGATCTATGGCTTCGATGACGACGTGATTATCAGCGGCGCCAACCTCTCTCGCGACTACTTTACGCGCCGCAAGGACCGCTACATGATGGTGCGCAGCCACGCGTTCCTCGCCGACTACCTGCACTCGCTCATCCTACTAATCAGCCGCTTCAGCTACGCGCTGCGCTACCGCGGCGACGCACAGGAGCTCGCGGCGATGAAGAACGTGCTGCCGACGCTCGACGACGACGCGGACGAGGTCACGGCGCTGTGCCAGAGCCCGTTTGACCTCGAGTGGGACGGCGGCGGAAATTTGCTCGCGGCCGAGGACACCGACGGGACCGTCTCCGCCACCGGCCTCTGGCCCGAGTGGCACACCTTTCCCGAGCGCAACTGGGCCGAGCCGGCGGCCAAAGCCCTCGACGAGTTCACCGAGCGCTGGTACGAGCGCACGCAGAACACGCATTCCGCGCCGCCGCAGCACGCACCTCCGGAGAAGGTCGATACCTACTTTGTGCCGCTTTTGCAGATGGGGCAGCTCAAGGTGACGCAAGAGGCGCAAATGATACCCTACCTGGGCCAGTACCTCGGTGCGCTGCGCGCAGAGCCGCCCACACCGGACGGGCGGCCGTACGCCACGGTCGACATCACGTCCGGCTACTTCAGCCTGGCGGGCGTGTACAAGTCGCTGGTCCTCTCCCAGGAGCTGCACAGCGCCGCGGCGCAGCCGGGGCGCGTGCCGGTGGCCTTTCGCCTGGTCGCCGCATCGCCAGAGGCGAACGGCTTCTTTGGCAGCAAGGGCGTGAGCGGCCGCATTCCGGGCGCGTACACCTATCTCGAAAAGCAGTTCTGGGAGCAGGTCGTGGACCGCGGCCTGGACAAGCCGCTCCCGGGCCAGGACACGCCGACCGTCGAGCTACGCGAGTGGCGCAAGTACGGATGGACCTACCACCAAAAGGGCGTGTGGATCACGCCGCCGGGCACTCCGCTGCCGACCACGACGCTGATCGGCTCGTCAAACTACGGCGCCCGCTCCGAAAAGTTTGACCTGGAGTGCTCCCTGCTGATGACGACGGACTCGCTGGCGCTGCGCAAGCTCTTGGCCAACGAAGTGGAAGATTTGCGCGACGATGCCCGTGATCTCATGGACATGAAGGCCTTTGACGCCAAGGACCGCCGAGTGGATAGTATCACGCGCTTCCTGACGCGCCTCGTCAAATACATGCTGTAGGAATAATGCCTCCACATTACGAATTCGCCCTATTTCCACCATGCCGCGACGCGTACGGCGGGGGCGCGTGCGGCGCGAGGACGAGGAGGAGGCGCCGATTACCATTTCGCAGTCGGAGCAGGAAGCGTTTAACAAGGAGCTTGAGGAGCGTGCGTCACGCTGGTCGGATGCGTACGCAGACAGTATGTTGCACGACTTACCCAGTTGTCGACCAGCTCCCGCTCGAGCTCCAGCGCTCGTTTGACCTGATGAAGGAGCTCGATAAGAATACAGAGGGTGCGTAACGCGTCTTATATACAGACGAAAAGGCCAAAATGGGCGTGCTGTGGAAACAGTACTGCGCGTCGCGAAATTGCGGGCCACTCGCGTCGAGCAGTGCCCAGCCCGACCCGATCAAGAAGGAGGAGGAGGGCGCGCCGAGTGCCGCATCGGAGCGCCATGCACAGCTCGCGCAGATCTACGCCGCATCACAGAGTGCCGTGTCGATGGGGGAGGAAAAACTCGCACTCGCCGTGGCCGCTTATGATACCATCGACCGGCACATTCGCCGACTCGACATTGACCTGCTCAAGAACGAGCGCAGCCTGCACGCAGGGCTGCGCAAGGAGCTCACAGACGATACGCCGTCCGAAGGCGCCGCACCGCTCCCGCTTGCGTCCGACCGCTTCTCGCCGGAAGGCCAGCACCTCACGTTCTGGAGCGGCCTCGTGTCGCTGGATCCCCTGACGTGCCTCGCATATCTCAAAGAACACCTCGCGACAGAGCTCGCGGCGATCGAAGCGCAGCCGAAACGTGGACACAAGCGCACCGCGTCGCAGCAGGCGACGCCGGACGCAGCCGGCATCGCACGGATTGCCGAGGCGGATATCGATCCCAGCGAGCCGCGGTACTGCTACTGCAACCGCGTGTCCTACGGCGAGATGGTCGCATGCGACAATGACGACTGTCCGCGCGAATGGGTACGTTGTATTTTTTCTTTCTCATCTAGTTCCACTACGCATGTGTCGGTCTCGAGCAGCAGCCCAAGGGCCGCTGGTTCTGTCAGCTATGCGCCCCGCCGAACTGGAAGGGGCCGGGCATGCGCATCCCGGACGACGCTCCCATCCGCCCCACCCACCAAGCCAAACGGTCATAGTCCACGTGGTCCGCGACGCGACACGTGAAATAGTGGAGGAGCGCGTCGCGTCGCGTTGGCCTTGTCCTCGTCCAGCATGTCGGGTTTCATGTACCCCACCGAAGAGGCGCGGCGCGACAAGACCGACGGAGACCGCGGCGACGCGAGCTTTGTGGCGTTCTTTCACGGGATGCCCGCGGCGGTCCCGGGCACCGTCCGCCTCTTTGACAGGCAGGACTTTTATACCGTGCACGGCCAAGACGCGCTGTACGTCGCAGACACGGTGTTCAAGACGCAGTCCGTGCTCAAATACCTTGGAAAGAAGAGCAACGATGGCGGGCTGCCGTCGTGCACGCTCAGCATCCCGGCGGCGAAGAGCTTCCTCCGCGACGCGCTCACCGCCAAGCAGCTCCGCGTGGAGATTTGGGCGTCGACCGACGGCGCGGGCCGCCGCACGGGCTCGTGGCAGATTGCGAAGCAGGCGTCGCCCGGAAACCTGCAGGATGTCGAGGATCTGCTGTTCCTCAACGCGGATGTCGTCTCGAACCCGATCGTGCTTGCGCTGCGTGTCAAGGCACAGGACGGCGTGAATACGGTCGGTGTTGCGTTTTCCGACGCGACGAACCGCGAGATGGGTGTCGCAGAATACGCCGAAAACGATCTCTTTTCGAATACCGAGTCACTTCTTATCCAGCTCGGCGTGAAGGAGTGCCTTCTTCCGTCGGACGAGTCGAACACGGACTATGACCTCGCCAAGCTCCGTGCGGTCGTCGACCGCTGCGGGTGCATTCTGTCCGACTGCAAGAAGAGTGCTTTCTCGAGCAAGTCGGTCGAGCAGGACGTGCGCCGCCTGCTGAAAGGCGACGTCGGTGCTGTGCCGCAGCTCGAGCTCAAAGTGGCCATGACCTCGGCGGCGGCGCTGCTCTCCTACCTGAACCTGCTCGCGGACGAGTCCAACTTTGGGCAGTTTACGCTGCGCACGCATGACCTGAGCGAGTACCTCCGCCTGGATCACGCGGCGCTGCGGGCACTGAGCCTCTTCCCCGACCAGGCCGGCGGCGGCGCGTCGAACAACCGGAATACGACCGTGTTTGGCCTGCTGAACCGCTGCAAGACCGCGCAGGGCGTGCGCATGCTGAACCAGTGGCTCAAGCAGCCCCTCGTGCATGTCCACGCCATCGAAAACCGCCAGGCGCTGGTCGAGGTCTTTTTCGAGGACCTTGAGGCGCGTCATAAGCTCCAGGACGAGTTCCTCAAGTATATGCCGGATATGCTGCGCATTAGCAAGCGTTTCCAGCGCAAGGTCGCGACGTTGGAGGATGTCGTGCGCTGCTACCAGGCCGTGGTCCGCCTTCCTGACCTCATACAAGCGCTGGCCGAGCTTCCGATCGGCGCTGCACCGACGCAGGCCCTGTTCCAGAGCACGTTTGTGACGCCGCTCCAGGAGCTGGACCAGCACCTGTCCAAGCTAGTCGAGATGGTCGAGATGACGATCGATCTCGAGGAGCTTGCGCACCACAACTATGTCATCAAGCCCGACTTTGACGAGAGTCTCGGCACGATCAAGTCGCAGCTGAATCATGTGCGCGACCAGCTGGACGAGCAGCATGTGCAGGCCGGCCATGACCTGCGCATGGATACCGAAAAGAAGCTGCATCTCGAGAACCATACGTCGTACGGCTACTGCTTCCGTGTGACACGCACCGTACGTTTTTCTACTTACCCAGGACGCGGGCGTGCTCAAGAACCGCAAAGGCTACCTGGACCTCGGCACGGTCAAGGGCGGTGTGTACTTTACCACACAGGCCCTGCGCGAGCTCAACGACGAGTTCCGCACGCTGTCGGACAGCTATGCGCGGACACAGAGCCGGCTTGTGAAGGACGTCATCGAGATTGCCTGTACGTATCTCCTCTCACGCAGCGTCGTACGGTCCCCCGCTCGAGCAGCTGAACGTGGTGCTCGCGCACCTGGACGTCGTGATCAGTCTCGCGCACGTCTCGAGCAACGCGCCGATTCCGTACACCAAGCCCCGGATCGGCGAGCGTGGCTCCGATTTGGTGCTGCACGAGTCGCGCCATCCGTGCCTCGAGGTGCAGGACGAGGTGCACTTTATTCCCAACGACGTGCAGATGATCGCGAAGGAGTGCGACTTTTTGCTGGTGACGGGCCCCAACATGGGCGGCAAGTCGACCTACCTGCGCCAGATTGGCATCATTACGCTCCTTGCGCAGATCGGGTGCTTTGTGCCGGCCGCCGAAGGCGCGCACGTCCCGGTGTGCGACTGCATCCTCGCGCGTGTCGGCGCGGGCGACAGCCAGCTCAAGGGCGTGAGCACGTTCATGGCCGAGATGCTGGAAACCGCCACGATCCTCAAGACCGCGTCGAAAGACTCGCTTGTGCTGATCGACGAGCTGGGCCGCGGCACGTCGACCTACGACGGCTTCGGCCTGGCGTGGGCGATTTCCGAGTACATTGTGACGCAAATCCACGCCAAGTGCGTCTTTGCGACGCACTTCCACGAGCTCACAAACCTCGCGCAGGAGCAGCCGAGCGTCCAGAATCTGCACGTCGTCGCGCACGTCGCGCCTCGCGACGGCGGCTCGCGCTTCGACAAAGACATCACCCTTCTCTACAAGGTCGAGCCCGGCACCTCGGACCAGAGCTACGGTATCCAGATCGCGGAGCTCGCCGACTTTCCGGACACGGTCATCCGCCTCGCGAAGCGCAAGGCCGAGGAGCTCGAAGGACACGACGAGCCGCAAAGCGCCGTGCCCGAGGACGGCGCAGAGGACGGCATTGCGCTTGTCGACCAGTTCCTCCAGGCCTGGTCCGAGCGCTGTGGCGAAAAGCGCGCCAAGGCCGACCCCGAGGCGCAGCTCGCCGCGCTCCAGTCGTGCATCGCGGAGTACGACGAAAAGATCCGCACCAACGTACGTCGCCTTACTCACCCAGCCATGGACTGCCAAGGTCTTGCAAAACTTTTAGCTACGTAGTGAGCGGCTGGTCGTCCGGCGCGCGAACAAACTTCACGAGACGCCCGAGACTCGCGCGGTCCACGTCGTACTCGACCGCGAGGCGGTCGAGATGCGCATCGCTCGGCGACGCCTCGTACTCCTCCAAAAGCCGCACGAGCTCCGGCGCGGTGAGGCCCGGGGCGTATGTGCTTTGGGGCTCTTCCGTCTCGACCTCGTGCTGCGCACGCGCACGCATGATGCCGAGCATCGAGTCGGACTGCATTAGGCCCGTAGCGTACCTGGTCTCTCTTCTCCTCCATGCCCTGGATCTCGACCGGCCCCAGCGACCGGAGGTTCTGGATAAATTGCGGATCGCGCGCGTCTTGCCGGATGGCTGGGTGAGTGTGGCGACGTACACTGGTCCTTGGTAAAGCGCGACGTGTCCTGTGCCTCTTTTGGCGGCGGAGGCGCACTGCGTGGCACTTGAGAGGCCGCAGGCGCGACCGGCTTCGAGGCAACCGTCGAGCCCAGCTTGCGCGCCGGCTTGGAACTAGCGCCGCCCATCGTGTCTGGGATCTCCACATTAAAACACCTCCGCCCGACTTTCCCGGCGCAACGATGAAAGGCATTTTCAAGCGTGGCCCGCGTATTCCTGCTGTTGCCGAGCCCGGCACGGCGCCTGCAAGTGATCCGTACAGCGCGAGCAGTGGCTCGCAGCTCCCGTCCGATGCCGAGCTCTTGGCTGAGTACGGCGCGGGATCGACACAGCCACAGACCAACACTCGCTCGAGCTACAGCCAGCCCGCGAGCAGCCAGCCGTCGTACGGTGCTCCGAGTGCCCAGTATGGTGCGCGCCCCTCGTACGGTGCGCCTGGCGGGATGCAGGCGCAGTCGTACGCCCCAAGCGATCCCTACTCGCAGCAGTTTGAGCAAGGGCAGGAGCCGCTCGATCCCGAGGAGGAGGAGATCCAGGCGATCAAGTTCCAGATCCGCAACACGAAGCAAGAGTCGCTGAGCAGCACGCGCAACGCGCTGCGCCTTGCACGCGAGACGGAGGAGACCGCATCCAACACCATGGTCAAGCTTGGAGAGCAGAGCGACAAGATCGGCGACACGGAGCGTCACCTCGACGTGTCCAAAGCGCATGCGTCCCGTGCCGAGGACAATGCGCGCGAGATTTCACAGCTGAACAAGTCCATCTTCCGGCCCAAGTGGAAGCGCGATCGGCGTGCGAAGCGCGAGGCCCAAGAGGCCAAGGCCGTGCAGCGCCACATTGACGAGCGCATGGAGCGCGAGATGACGCGCGAAGAGGTCCTCACTTCCCAGCGCCGCGTGGAAGAGAGCGTCCAAGGCACCGGCACCTTTAACCGCCTCAAGTCGAAGCTCTCTGGCCAGAACGACGTGCCGCTCGACCCCAAGGCGCAGCGTGACCGCTACCAGTTCGAGGCGACCGAGAGTGACGACGAGCTCGAGGACGAGCTTGACGCGAACCTCGACGATATCTCGTCGCTCAGCGCGCGTATGAACGTCCTCTCCCGCGCAATGGGCCAAGAGGTCGATACACAGAACAAGCGTCTGGGCCGCGTGAGCGACAAGACGACCGACCTCGACACGCGCATCTATGCGGGCACGCAGCGTCTCGCGCGTCTCAAGTAGTGCTATATGTCTAATAGATCTCATCAAATGGCCGGGTATCGTTGAAGCAGCTGTCCCACACCTCGTCCACGACGCGGATCGCCGTTTCTTCGTCAGGACACGCCGCATTCGAGCGCACAGAGAGGACCGCGCGACGCTTGGTGCAGTTCTGGTGTTGCCGCAGGAAGGAGTAGTTGCGGCGGTGCATCTCACGCATAAAGCGGCAGTCGCCCGAGAGCGACGCGGCCCGGATCTCGCTGCAGGCATGATGGCGCAAGTTGCTCCAGTCGACCTTGAAGCGGCAGTGGTCCCACCAGTGGATCATTTCGTGAGAGAGCGTGTCCTCCAGGTGCGACTTGCTGTAGATGCGGTTCGCGCACAGGAGGATGCCGGCTTCGGACGTCGGCCGGCCCGGCGCGGAAGGCGAAAAGCCGCCGGCAATGTCGGGCGGGCACGTCGAGATGAGCAGCTTCGGCGGCGCTTGCAGCTGGCTCACGTCCGTCTGCTCGCGCGGCGTCACCGGGTTGCAGTCAATCAGCGCGAGGTGCTTGACCATGAAGCGCACCATCGGACTGGTGCGCAGCAGGTCGTCCTTCCATTGCTCACAGCGCTGCTTGGCTACGAGATCTTCTTTCGACTCGTCTTCATTCACAGAATGCACCGGATAGTTGCGCACAGGCGCCGTCAGACCGCCCGTCATGCGCGACCACCACGCCTGCGCGCGGCGCGCCTCGCTTCCCTCGGCCATGAGGAGCGTCCGTGCGGCGTGCCGATGTAAGTGTGTATTATCACGTGCATAACTGTACTCACTACACGTGACCACCGCGTGCGAACGTTTTCGCCGTGCGGCGTGGCTGCGATCCGTACCACCTTCCACTGACGTGAGTCCTTTGCAAGGTAAGCTTGACTCGCCGCTCGCAGCCTCGCCTCCGTACGGCATTGTTGCGGTGCGCACGACAGTGAGCAGTACTAACATTGTGCAGAATGGGTTTCCGCCACAACAATATCCTCTTTAACAACCACTTCCACAAGGACTGGCAGCGTCGGGTGAAGGTCTGGTTCGACCAGCCCGGTGCCAAGAAGAGCAGGCGCAACGCTCGCGCTGCTAAGGCCGCTGCCCTCGGCATGCGTCCCCTGCAGCCCCTGCGCCCTGCCGTTCGCGCCCCGACCCTGAAGTACAACACCAAGCTGCGCCAGGGCCGTGGTTTCACCCCCGAGGAGCTCAAGGCTGCTGGCATCCGCAAGAAGGAGGCCCGCTCGATCGGTATCCCCGTCGACCACCGCCGGAAGAACAAGAGCGAGGAGAGCCTGAAGCTCAACTCTGACCGCCTCAAGGCCTACAAGGAGCGCCTCGTTGTGCTGCCCCGCCGCAACAAGAACAACAAGGACAAGAAGACTGACCTCTCGGCCCTTGAGACCATCCGCGTCACTGACGCCGCCTTCCCCATCCCCGCTGGCACTACCCAGGAGGCTCCCCGCGCCATCACCGCCGAGGAGAAGGAGACCGATGCTTTCCGCACCCTGCGCATGGCCCGCGCCAACCACCGTTCCGAGGGTGCCCGCAAGTCCCGCCAGGCCAAGAAGGACGAGGAGGCTGCCAACGCCAAGAAGTAAATTCTTGGCTGACAGTTGTGATGTACACAGAGGATGTTCCCCACCACCAAAATTATTGTGGGCATATCATACCGCAATTGAATTTGCTTGCCCTGCCGAAAATAACGTCTGCCGTCAGAAGCTCAATAGGGGTGTGTCTACTGTGAATTCAGCGATGAGCGTGCCATGGAGTGGGAGGGTATCGTTACTATGTCCAAGAGGGGTATAGGATCGACTACCACCGCCGCGGCTTTGCATAGAGGCGGTGGAGCAGGTTGTGCAACCGTTGAATGTTCATCTGCACGTACTTAAAGTCGAGCTCGCGCGCCCCTTCGCGCTGCTTTTCGAGAAGGTCGTCGAGCTTCAGATCCATTTCCAGGATCGGCTCGGCGCGCCCTTTGTAGTGCAGCGAGATGAGGAACGTGCCGGGGGTCGGAGAGAGGAACTGGAAGTAGATTTGGGGGCGGCGGTCCTGGGGAATGAGCGTCTCTTCAAACAGCAACTCCCGCTCCAGCTGCTGGTAGGTATACTTGTGCGCATGGTTCCCGGAAAAGAGGCGCGAGCGCCGCAGATCCTTGCCGCCCACCGACACGACACCGAGGGGTGCCGTCGAGATGCTTTCCTTGTTGGAGCCAGAGGTGATACGTGCGTTCTGCAGGTAACTCTTGTACGTGTCCAGCTGGCTGCGCAGATAGACGTTCTGCTTGCTGATCGACGACAGCACCGCGCGCAGACTCTCGAGCTCCTTGGCGATCTCGTCGCGCGAGTTGCCCAGGAACTCGAGCTCGGCTTGGATCTCGTCCGAGAGCGGAATGTACGCGTTCTGGGCGTCGACCATGCGCAGGGCGACCAGCTCTTGTAGCATCGCAGCGACACGGTTGCCTTTTTCCACCAGCACACTGTCGCCCGAGTGCTGCGCGGTGCGAATCACGCCCTCGAGCTGCAGGGGGGAGCGGGGGGCGTAGGGCAGGGACCGGATGAGCTTGACGACGATCGACTTGGCCTCCATGTACAGCACGTCGTGCTGCGTCATGTCGCTCTCCAAAATCAGCTTGGACGTCCAGTCCTGGATCTGGGTCTCCCAGCGGTTGAACAAGGGAAGCTCCAGATTGTAGTTCTCGCTGCGCGGCACAGTGTCCGGTGCAGGGCCCAGCTCGGCGATGAGGATACGCAGATGGTCGGTCGCATTCGGCGCGAGAGCGTCCAGGTTCTTGTACACCAGCGAGTGCATCTGGTATAGCTCGTTGAGCGAGATGTTGATCGATAAATCCTTTTTCGAGAGCGCCATGTACTGGTCGAGCTCGAGCGTGTCGTAAAAGTCGCCCACATTGCACATGGCGTGCAGGAAGGTGCACACCTTGTCGCGGTTCGTGTCAAAGAAAGGGCGCAGCGAGGCCAAAACGTTGTCCTTGCTGTACGACGAGTTGTTGACCAAGGCCTGCAGCATCTTGGCAATCAGCGTGAGCGTCCGGCGGGGGTGGCCACTGGGTGCCTCGTCGACCAGCATGTACGCCTGCGGCGAGACGATCGCGGGGTTCAAAAAACGAAGGAAAAAAAAGGCGCCGATCAATGAGCACCGCGCAAAGTCACTTGCGCCGGGGTCGCGGCGCCGGGTAAGGCTGCGGATCTGCTTGCAGATCCATCGCAGCCCGTACGGGATGAGGGGCAGGGACTGGATCACGGTGTCCAGCAGATCCGTGGCGAGGCTGCAGAGGCGCGCGCTGCGCACCTGCACCAACTGCTGCACCGCCGGGAGCATCCCGACCTGGTCGGGCGGCACATCGGCCGGCAGGCGCCGTGCGGCGACCAGTTCGTCGTACACTTTGTGCACGTCCACCTCGAGGTTCAAGTTGCTCTGGCTGTTGATCGCATAGAGGTGCTGGGACAGGGCCTGCTTCAGGTAGCTCTGCCCGGGCGGCCGCCGCGTGTACATGGTCATCATCCGTGATTCCGGCGTATTGGCGCGCAAGAGCGAGTGGGAGTCGGTCGCCCTTTCGAAGCGTGCGGCCAGGACCGACTGCGTCAGCACGGAAAGCGTACCTGAAACATGGCGAGGAGCAAGTGTTCCTCGCGTTCTTCGTATTGGTTTCCGTATAAGGTGAACATGACCGTCTGCAGCAGCATGTCCATGTCGCCCAGCGACACGAGTCTGCAGAGGTTCGCAATGTACCTCGGCTCTGACTGGAGCAAGAAAAACATGTTGGAGTAGGTTTGCATGCGGCGGTCATGGGGAACCGCGCGCTGTGGCAGATCCTGGTCTTCGCACGCGTGGGCCATGGCATTCTGTTCGTGGAGGGCCATGCGGTTGGCGATCAGGAGCGCGATGCGCCCGTCGAGGTAGCGCACATCGCAGCCGAGCAAAAAATTCGATTTGGACTGGGACGAAATCCGCGCCTTGATTTCCTGCAATTCCGTCTGGACTGGGTAAGCGGAGAAACGTACGCTGTGCGAGGTTATCGCCTACTTCGGTGTCGTCGCGCGCTGCGCGAGAGTACAAGTACGAGGCGCGCTGGGGCAGGCTCTTGCGAGACCCAGCCTCACCCTCGCTTGTTCCGACACTGTCGTCCATGCCGGCAAAGCCGCCTCTGACGGCACGAGCGGAACAAAGACTACGTTACGCCAACCGCACGATGAGCAGGCGGCGCTATCACGTGCTGGACAATGACGTCGTTGACAATGCCATTGGACTACGCAGTACGGCGGATCGGGCTTTAACTATGCATCGGGCCCATTTTGACGGCCGTCGAGCGCCCTGGCCGATCGGACGGTGTCTCGGCGCGCCAGCCCTCCACACCGAGCCAGCCGCGGGCGCCGGCGAGGAAGCGGTGCTGGAGGAGGTCGGCGGCCGTCGGCCGTTGGTCCGGGTCGAGCTGTAGACATTGGCAGATGAGGTCGTAGACCTGCTTTAGGCCTCCGCCGCCGTCGGGTTCCTCGTCCGGCTCGTCTGCACTCGAGTGCGAGTCCACCGACGAGGCGCGCGGTCTGGGCGGCAGGAAGCGCTGCTCGAAGCAAAAGTGGCGCAGGACCTGCATGGGCCGTGAATCGGGCTTGAGGCCGGCCATGGCCTCCTGTGCGTCGCGGAACGGGCATTCGCCGCAGACGAGCACGTAGGCGGTGACGCCAAAAGCCCATACGTCCTGCGGGGGCCCCGAGTACTTTTCGCCTTGGATGATCTCGGCTGCGGCATAGTCCATGGTGCCCGAGAAGGTGTCAAACTTGCGGTTCGCGCGGATGCGCGCCGCGCTCCCAAAGTCAATTAGCTGCGTCATGCCGTAGCGGTCCAGGATTACATTCTCGTCTTTAATGTCGCGGTGCACGATATTGTTGGCGTGCATATAGGCGACCACATCACATACTTGTCCCAAAAAGCTGCGCACATCGCTGGGATTCAGCCCATAGGTACAAGACTCGACAAAGTCGAACAGGTCCTGGCCGTCGCCGAAGCGCCGCATGACCAGGTAGTAGTATTCTTCGTCCTCGAAAAAGTCGAGGAGGTGGCAGATGCCGGGGTGCCCCGCAGGCTCGCCGCGCTGCTGCTTGGCAAGGAACTGCTGACGGACGTGGATCCAGTGCGCCTTGTCCTTGATCCACGGTGGGGGCTTCGCCTGAGGTGTATAGGGTGTGTGCTGCAGCTGGAGCAGCACAAAGATCTCGGCGGGGATCGTGCCGTAGGTGCGGTGCCGGCGCCATGAGTCGGCGAGGATGCAGCTCTTGACGATGTACTTGATCACCACGTCCTGCTCGTCGTCCGGCGCTGCAAACAGCGGCCGCGCGCGGCGCACAAAACCGTACGCACCGCTTCCCATATCTTCCCCAATATCATAGTCATCAATCGTTCGTGAGCGATCGGTGGCCCGCACGAGATCCTGGAGCGCAGGCGCAAGGAGCGGCTGCGGCGCGGCCATCGGCGGCACGGCCAAGTTGGCAAACGAGTTGGCGCGCGTCGTCACCGGGGACAGGCTGCGTGCGGGTGTCGCGCTGCGTGTTGTCAAGCCGTGGATCGCCTGTAGGTCTTCTTCCTCGCTCAAGTCGTCGTCCTGCGTCGGAATAGGTGCCATCATTGGCGAGCGAGGGGGACGCGGCAGCACCTGCGTCGAGGTAAGCTGCATCAGCGATGGCGTCGACGCATACGGCTGCCGCTGGATGCTGCTCTCGCTCAGCGGCGACCGCCAGCCGTCGCGGTGGGGCACGGGATGCAGTGCGGAAATCGGGCTCGTGGCCGTGCCGGTGGCCTGGGGGCTGAACGACTGCAGGCTGTCCGAGTCGCTCCCGGCACTCTGCGAGCGCTGTTCATTAAAGATGCGCGAAAAGAAACGCGTAAGCTTGGAGCGCGGGCGCAGATCCGTGCCGGTGCTCCCGCCTTCGCTCGGCGCCTCGTCGGGCTGTAGCGAGTGCATGGATTGCGAAAGGTCTACGCCGGAAGCGCGTGTCTGGAAGGAGCCTGCGTGCTTCCGGGCAATATTAAACTGGGACATGTCGTGCGGCAGGCCGCCCGCGTTGCCCTCTTGGAAGCTCCGGCGAGTCTGTGCCGCAAACGACGACTCGGCGGTGCCCGGCGTGGAGAAGAGCGGCGGCTGCTGGGTGCTGCTCTCGCTCAGCGGTGGCGCCGCCGAGCGCGGGGATACCGGCACGGCGAGGTCCAGCGCCGGTACCGGGCTCCGGGGCGACATTTGCTCGACGTCGATCGTCGGCAGCGGCGGGAGCGCCTGGTCCAAGCGCTCGATCGAGAGCAGCGGCGCGGCACGCTCCGACGACGCGCGCTTCTCGTCACTCACCTGCAGCGGCGGTGCGTTATCAAGCGGCGACAGGACTGGTGCCTCGGTCGGGCTCAGGATAATGGGCTGCTGCAGGCCGAGGCCCTTGGGCGAGTCCGACAGGCTCCCGCTCGGGCGGTCGCGCCAGTTGCGCAGCTCGCTGTCTGGAAACGAGTCCTGCTCGCGCACCGAGTTGCTGCGACTCAGGCTCGAGAGCGAGCGCAGCGAGAGCGCCGCGCTCGAGGCGGGGCTCGACTTTTGCGAGCTAAATACGTCCTGGTCTTCGGGTATATCGTTCGGCGCCACGGATGGCGACATGGACAGCGACGCGCTCACATGGTGCGAGCGCAGCCGCGAGCCCGACGGGATGCGCGTCGACGCCGTCCGCCGTCCGCCGGGCGTGCGGAGTTCCGACGGGGTCTGCGGCGCTGTGCGCCCACTCGCCGTCGAGCGGCCCCAGGACACGGAGCGGCTCACACCCGTAAGCTTGGAGAGGATCGCGTCGTCTTCGTCGTCCCGCTCTGCCTTGCGCCCGGACCGGAGCCGGTCGCGCGCCTGGGTCAGCGCCTGTGCATCAGAGGCCGCACGGCTTACGCCTTTGCCCCACGAGTCCGGCGGAACCGGCTCGCTCAGGGGGCGAGGCGCCCGATGCGAGTCACTCAGCTGACGCGTCGCACCGAAATGCTCTAGCGGCATGGCGTCCGCGTCGCCAAGGGTGCGCGCTACGGAGCTGTCCAGTGCGTGGGCGAAGTGCCTAGTACAATTATGTCAGCAACGTGGCGGACACACGTGGGCGAGTACTACGGCGAGCGGCGCGCGCGGCGCGTCCGCGGAGCGGCGTCTGACGGGGGCGGTGCGGCGTTTGGCGCGCGGGTATCCTGGTTCATTTTGGCGCGTTTGGTGGGGGTATTAGCTTCGGCGCGGCGCCGCTTTGCTCCGTCCTCGTTCCACTTGCCGGGCCATGTAGAAAAGTTGCCGTGGTCGCCGAGGAGGCACACGGCCTCGTAGGCGCTCGTCTGGACGGGCTGAATGAGTCGCGCAACGTACCTGTACACTGAGCCGCGAGCGGTTGAGCAGCGCCATGCCGGCAATGCCTGCCAGGTGCTCGTCCGAGAGGTACGCAACGTCCTTGCGCTGCTCCGCGCTCAGCCCCTGCGCAATGTGCTGCAGGAGAGCAAGGGGGACAAAGTAGGGGAGGCGGCGCACAAAGCGCACGTCCACGCGGAACCACCGGGGGTTCGCCTTGTCGGTCGCCTTGGCGTCGTAGTAAGGGTGCTTGCTGTCCCACGCGGTGGGGTCGGGGTACCCGTCGCGGCACACCTCGGCCAGCGCCGCAATGCCGGGGAGCTTGGTGTTGCTGTGGTAGAACAGCACCTCGTGCCCTACCTTCATTTCATCGCGCAGAAACTGACGCGCCTGGTAGTTGCGCACGCCCTCCCACGACGTGACCTTGGCTTTTTCAAAGGTATCTGCACTGAACGACACGTCCACGCCCTGCACGACGCGCGGCTCGGGCTCGGATTTCATAAGCCAGTGGGTCCCCATGGTAGTCCTTGCCTCCACTCCCAACTTTTTTGCGGCATGCGGATCGGCGCGCTGTACCAGCACTGTTTCGAGACGCGCCCGTGGGCGACGTTGATCGTCACCAACGGCACGCTCACAGTGGTTGCCGACGCTCTGGCACAGACGTTCGACCGCGAGCAGGAAAAGAAGAAGGCGGAGAAGCAGCTTATCAAGTCCGAGCCGCAGCCCGTGTCGTGGGACTGGCACCGCTCCGCGCGCTTCCTCGCGTTCGGCAGCGGTGTCGCGCCTGCACTTGCGGAGTGGAACAAGTTTCTGGAGCACAACTTCCACATCCGCTCGGCCACTGGGCGCATGCTCTGGGGTGGCCTCGCGCGCCGCGTGCTCACCGACCAGCTCCTCTTGTACGTTGCTCCACTCACGCAGCGCGCCTCTCTCGCTGGCCGTGTTTGTCGGGTCGATGGGCTATATGGAAGGTCGCCGTACCTGGTCGGCGATCGAGGAAAAATACAAGGACGTACGTCGCAAAGCTCACCCAGGTCTATTGGCCGGCCCTCAGGGCCAACTGGTCCGTCTGGCCGATGCTCCAAATGTTCAACTTCGGTGTGCTACCTCTACGGTACGTGCACAGACTAACCCAGCCTGCGCGTACCTTTTTCGGCTACGTGCGGTGTCGCCTGGACGCTGTACCTGTCGCTACTCAACCAAAAGGATACGTAGATCAATTAGATATATACAGAGGAAAGGTCCAGGTCCTCAAAACTGTCGTTGGGCGCCTTGACCTGCAGGTCGTACCAGCGCCCAGAGCGGTCCGCACCGTTGAGCACCGCAATCAGCGTCCACCATGCCTGCCACGCCACGGCAGGCACAATGACATGGCCTTCGCGCAGCGTCGCGAGCCAGCTCCTCCACGCGAGCGTATTCCACGCCCCGGATGTGCTGGGGTAGGGACACGGCGTGCTGATGTCGGGCTCGCCAGCACTCGGCTGGTACGCATGCGCCGCAGGCACGACTTGCTCGCCGGGCGGGGGGAAACGCTGCCGGATCATGTCCGAACCAAAGATGCACTTGTCAAGGTACTGCAGCTCCCACGCACTCTCAAATACCCACCGAGACGTGCCGAGCTGATGCACAAAGAACTGCACGGATGCGCTGCTGATAACTGGGTAAGTCGCGATACGCACTGATCGGTGTATGTACATGGCTCGAGCGCAGCCGCGAGCGCGACCACCGAAAGTCTCTGTGCTCCTCGCCTTGGGGGCCGTGGCGCAGCGCCTCGGGGATGCCGGGTAGCCGCTGGAAGCCATGGGCAGCGTTCAGCGCATCGTCTTCGACACACGGCGAGGGCTGCGCACGTCCGGTGCGCCGCGAAACAGCCACGATGTTTTGGGGGACCTCGCGGTCCATTTCATGCGCCAATCCACTGCGGATGCGCGTTGTTTCGTACTCAGATACCCAGCCAAAGATACTCGAAAAGAGCGCGTGCCAGTCCGACCACGTACGGCCCAGCACATTGCGCGCGAGACGGGGGGCGGGGTCCGTGCTGGGATCCGATTGCGTCTCGTTGTTGCTTACCGTCGAGCGCAGCTCAACAGGCGAGTCGGGCTCGTCGCCGAGACGCGGCGTCAGCACGTCCTGGTCAGGCACACCCGGAAAGCCCGTAAACTCTTCGCCACCAGCCTGCACATTGCTGCGCCAGGACAGCACCGCATCGTGCTTCTTTTTGATGCTCGAGTTGATGTCCGCTGCACGCCCAAGGGGGGCAAAGACTTGCTCTTGCGCACAGAGACTCCCAGCGCCATAGCACAGGTGCTGCACACCTTCCCAGCCAAAGGCCTGCGCCATGGCATACGAGAGTATCGACGGCAGCGCATCGTCCGCACCGCGGTTCCAGCTGGACTGCGTGCCGGGGCGCAGCACCGTCGCAGATGCACGCCGCAGCAGCGCCAAAAAATCCTCGCCATCGCCGACGCCAGGTACATCGGAATCATACATAGACGTGGTCGCTTTGCTGTCTTGCATAATACTGCGCAACCCCGAGTTGTACTCGCTCGGCTCAAACAGCGAGTCCTCCTCGACACGACCGAGGTCGGAGGGCATCGCGTGCGTGCCGAGCGAGCGCGCCGCGGCACTGCCCGACGAGCTGCGCCGAGGGCCGGACGCAGGTCGGTCCTCCCGCCGGTGGTCCACCTCGTCGTCCGAGTCGATCGCCTCGGCATTTTCGGGGCCATAGGGGTCCAGATGGTCGTGGTTCCGCATCCATGCTTGCGACGATGCGGCTGGCGCGCCGGAAACACTCGACTTGCGCAGGCCGCGGTCGAGGATGCGATGCACAAACGAGCGCCGCGAAACTGAACCACTCACCTCATCGCTCGCAAGCGACTCGACCGTGGACGGCGCGCCAGTGGGAGGTGTGCTTGTATCGTCCCGCACCACGGGCGTAAACTCCAGGCCGGGCGCCCGTTTCGTCCGCGCATCGTTTTTGGGCTCGGCCATCGAAGGGGAGGGCGCAAGGCGCACAGCGTGCAAATCCAGTCGCACATTGAAGCGCACGCATCGCGCATTAGTCTCATCGGGTACAGACGCCACCCAGAGCTCGTACATGTCTGTATTGACAGTACCAGCGTCCCCATCGCCACGGCGCGAACTACGCCGCATCGAGCCCAGGATCGATCTGGGCTGAGAGACTGGCGCCATGTCTGTATCCTGCGGCCGCGAATGCATTGCCGCGGGAAGCGAGGGACGCCGTGTCCACTGAAAGTGCTTCTGCAGCCGTCCGGGCGTAAACGAGCCACGGCGCTCGACTGGAGCGCCGGTCGCCTCGGGCTCGGGAGGAGCGGGCGAGCCGTTGCGGCCGCTCTCTCCCAGGGTCATCGAAGCAAAAAGGGTCTCCTCGGGGCTCCTGGGCGCTTCTTGGAGCACCTTGGCGAGGCGCGTGTCAAAGAACCGGCGCAGCCCAGTAAAGTGAGGATCCGGATCGGCGGCATCCAGCAGCACGAGCAGCTTCGTCCACTGGTCTACAGACTCCATAAAAGTCTCCGACTTGGCATTGCGCATGATCACGGGCCACGGCTGGCGCTCACTCGGCACCAGCTGGGGCAGGAGCCGCATGCCTTGGCCGGCGTTCAGTTCATCCTCCGAGTCGCTCGATTCATCATGTTCACTCGGAACCAAACTGTAGTGCAGTGTCGGAAGCGACTCTAGGTGACAGGGAAAGCCCACCGTAAAGAACGGCTGGAGCGCCTCGTCCATCGGTACCTTTCCCTGGCTGGTCGCCACAAGCGGCGCTTGGGCCAGACTTTGCCCTATATAGGTATGCTTATGTAATGACGGGCGCCAGACGCCGCAGGGCTACGAAGCAAGGCCGAGCTGGGCAGGCGTGCCCTGGAAACCGTTTTTTGGCACGTGGAGGTAGGGCGTGCCTTTGTAGTCTGCCGTGTTCTTGTACGCAGAGTTACCCCACCATCCCGCATTGAGAAAGTGCTGGTTCGGGCCTTTGGGAAACTGCAGCGTAAAGAAGATAAAGACGACCGCAATGGCCGAGGCGCCTTCGAGCGCAGCGGCCAGGATATAGTTGTACTTACTCCATGTTACCGAGCCGAAGCGTTTCCAGACAAATTGAGTGAGGAAGCCAACCAGGATCGGGGCCGTGTACTGGATTCCGGTCGCAGGGGGAATGCTGCCGATACCCGCAAACATCACTGGGATATTGATCAGGCGCCAGGGGCCTTTAGGGAAGCGCAGAGCAAGTAGCCACATGACGAGGGGGACGGCCGCTCCGACCAAAAAACCATAGAGAAGTGCATTATACGGACGGCCGGGGCTGAACATGTACTTGGGGCCGATAAGGCCCCACACGATACTCGCCTGGCCAAACGTCATACTCGGCGCGCACGTAAACTTGTCGGGTTGGTCAGTGCGACAGATCCCTTCAATGTTGCTAAAGGCCCATTGCTGGACCAAGATGTTCACGATACCGCCCACGGTCGCTGCCACGGTCTGTACAATGAATGTAGCACGGGGCGGGACTTTCATATAGTGCGCCAGCTTTTGGTCCATCGCGAATTGCACACCTTGCCACGACACGGTGTACATGGTCGACTTGAAAATCATCATGGCAATGGGGAATCCAGGAAGAATGTAGCCAATGATGAGCTCTGAGAGCATATTCAAGCCCACTTCCTGGTTCGAAATCGCTGTCACGACGCCAACAGGAAGGAGGAAGACGGCGCCGATCACGATCGCTAAAACAAAATGCCCGGCATGCATTCCCGTCGGCCATCCGTGAATAGAACCCACGCCCATGCCGAACGCAACCAAAAATACAGCGAGATACCACCAGTATGGCGCCTCTTTGTACTTATTCATCAGTCGCATGTGCACGTCGTTCGCTTCCTTGGGGGGCGTGCGCAACTGGCGCCACAGTGCTTTGCCATGAAAGAGTGTCACATGCACAATCACACCAGACACGGATGCAAACGCCAGAAAGTAGCTGATGGCAAGGGCAGAGGGAATATACAGGCCTGAATAGTTATCATACATTTCAGGAACGAATCGTAAACCGCCGCTGGGGAGCTTTACAGAGACATTACTGGAATTGTACTTTTGCCCGAACCGGTCAAAGGTAGACGAGGAAAACATCGGAAGGTACTTCATGTTCCACGTATTTGAATAGTACAACGCGGGGCACAGAATCACGTAAAAGATGACGAAGCCACCGAGAAGATTGGCCAGTGACCACCACGGCGAGTACAGCGGATGAATCACCGAGTTAACCACAGTCCAGTCAAACGTAAACGGAAGGAGACCCAGTCCAGACTGAGACCCAAGCATCTGGTTTAGGGGTACATTTGTGGGCGAAATGAGACAAAACCAATTTCCGATACTCAGCATCGCAAAAATATAGGTGGGGAAGAACTGGTAAAAGAATAACACGACGAATGCAAGCCAGAAAAACTTGAAGCGCGAAACACCAGGAAAGGCGCCTTGTGAAGTCTGAATACCATGTAAAGAGTTGAGCAACGCTGCTTTGGGGAGGTTTTGAGGCCAGATCATCTGCGAAGGCCAAATAAGGAACCGACGGCAAAAACTCGCAAATGATACGCCCAGGAGCTGCGTGCTCACAATCAGTAGAATTCCATATCCAATACCCCAGTCTCCAACGCCAAGAGTAAAGCGCTGCACAGTAGGAATCGAGGTGGCGTATGCTGAATGGGAAGACATAAGCGTCATAAGCGCCAGCAGCGTGTGTTCCTTCACATTGAATGGGCCGGGATTCAACGACCATGAGCCAAACCGGGTTGTCCATACTCGCGTGGGAAGTGCCCATGCGAGAAATTTGCCCATAGGGTATACCACAATCATCACACAGTAGGGTGTCACAGTCGTGGTCGGATAACGCATATTCAGCAGCTGGTTCAGACCAGGCACAACAATAATCACAAGCAACCCTAGAAGCCATAACCGAAATGTATTGTAGGGCATATGAGGGTCATCCACATTGCTCACAGATGCTCGGACTTCTGGGTACGGAGAGTCATCTTCAAACAGATGTTCTAGCTTTGCTTCCAGCTTGACGTCATCGGAATCAAGTGCTTGCTCCGCATCCTCGACAAGGTCATGATCCATATTGGGGTCTTCGAACCGATCTTGCACAACATTTTTGATATGATGCAAAGACGGTTCTGTGGGGCTCCTAGGCATCTCAGGCGAAACTTCTCCTATCTCGTCGTGTGGCCCTGCAACATGGCCTATCCATCGCTCAAGTGGCGTTTTCTCCAGTGTCATTTGCCACTAAAGGAAGCCCGCAGTGGTCAGAAGAAACTAGGTGTCTGTGAATGTAATGAAATACCGTGGCAGAATGCGCCTATTCTCGAGGGATAGGGCCATGATAGCAGGTCACGATAGCGTGCTTCTCATGCAGGCGCCGTTTCATTTCGAAATATTGCAGGATAATAACGCAATCGTAGTTCCCGATTTCGATAAGCCAATCAGAATCCAACATCTAGCCCTGCACCTAGCTCACGTAGGCACATGCGATGGGTGTATGAGTCAGGCCTGGCAGTGACATATTCCATAGAGCTAGGAAGCCTGACAAGTCCCAACTGTAGTACAATTTTTTCATTCAATAATCCTCTCAAGTGAGACGTGCGAACATAAGATTATCAATCATACCGCGCTAACCTCAGAAGTGGAGAATGTGGGGTAAAGAGGCGTTGAACTAGCACCAAACTTCGTCCTATGCCAGTGTAGCTAGGCTGGTCGTCCAAATCCGATAGGCGTCCCTTCGAATACAGCTTCGGGCGCTTCGAGGTAGGGCGTGCTCTTATAGTCTGCTGCATTCTTGTACGCTGAGTTTCCCCACCATCCTGAGCTGAGAAAGTGCTGGCTCGGTCCTTTTATACAAGTGTACCGCAAAGAATATAAACACCAAAGCAGTAGAAAAGACATTTACCAGCGAAGCTGCCAATATGTAATAGTACTTGTTCCATGTCATCGAATGGGATCGTGTCCAGACGAATTGAGAGAGAAAAACAATTAGGATTGGCGCTGTGTGCTGCATACCAACTGCTGGAGGGATACCGCAAACACCCGAAATCATCACCGGAGCATTTATCAGACACCAGAGGCCTTTGGGAAAGCGTTGATCTAGCAGCCACATGTCAAGTGGAACTGCTGCGCCGACCAAGAAACCGTATAACAGCACCTTGAATGGACTACCAGAACCAATGAGGTGCTTAGGACCAACTAGACCCTGGATCCGGAATTCATCGTCAAAGCCATGAAGGTCTCGTACTCAAAGAATGTAAATTTTAGTAGCGATCACTTACCCCGGACCACTGGATTAACATCATGATGAAACGACTTTGGTGAATAAGATAATTTAGCATGATCCGTATGTGGGCGTGCTTTTGATTCAAATTTTTGTTTTGTTTTGTTTTAGTGCAATCACCAAACGCCGCATCGTGCCGACCAACCAGCAACTGATGTATCTGGTGACACTTGCAAAACTTTTTTTGACAGAACGCACGGGCCACTTTGGACTCTGGTTTACATCGCATCTCAAAACCATATGGGTTGTGCATAATTCAATTTTCTAGTATAGTTGTTACATATTTAGATCAAAAACTAATCATAAGTACACTTTAAATGAATCATAGGGCTATACAGTAGAAATAAAAGTAGTGGATGCTTAATGAGAGGCCATGAGACGCGTGTTGTTTGTACAGAAGAGATGAGAAATAAGAGTAAATCTCAGTATTGTCAATCAGAAACTAAATTTCGAAACTCTCTTTGTGGCAAAGAAGAGCCGACGCTAATTTCTTCGTTGCAGGTCTTAATTTTGCTAGAACCCGCTTTGACCGGTGACGCAGACTTGTTTTGCGCTCGAACTCGGGCTTGTTCACGTTTTGATGATGTCCATGAAGTTCGAATAGCTGGTATGAGCTTTTTTAAGTCTTCTTGGTTCACGCCTTCTTTTATCGTATTGAGGATATGGCAAACTGCATATCTGTGGTTTGCAACCACCTTGTCATCACGGATACGGACAATGCGCCATGTTCCGTCATGGGCAGGCCCATTGGTGATATATTGCCAGGAACATTCCACGATTCGGTCATCGAGCTGCTCGCCTGAGCGTTTCCATTGCTCCCATTCTTCATCTCTCATTTCAAGATAATCAAATGGCTCGTGTGTGTTTCCTTTAACCTGTCGAAATAGTTGAAATAGGGGTTTGGCATAGTAATTTGGAACCTTCCCTTGTGGATCTGCGTCCAAGTCGGGGGGGAACCTGAGTTGGAGCTTAAGATCAATTGTGGTCTCATGAGGTGGTTTCCATTTCAGTATTCTCCGGTCCGTACCACAATTGTAACCACCCATAGTATTAGTAAAGATGAGGCCATCTGTATTGTGTTTCGTATTTGCAAGACCCTCCAGAACGGAATCGAGCTCATAGGCACATCTCATTTGCTTGACTTGTACATCAAAAGGTGGATCGTTTGTTTTATTGTTGTCCAAATAGCATTTATAGGGACGAAGGATATCATTTCGCAAACGTGCATATCTCTTTATCAGCGGAAGTTGCACTAAACTTTCGCCGTCAATTGCCATACAATCAAAGAGAAGGAGGTGATGCAATAGTTTTCCATGGCAGTCAACATAGACGACAAGTTCTCCATCTAAAAGAGTATCGGTACGACCTTCAGATATACCCTCTGAGAAAAGACCAGTTTGGAAACAGGCAAATACCACACCGGAAACCTCATAAAATTCATTTTTCCTGTTCACCAAGTAAACCTCTTGTTTGTCTGTCACTGGTGATTTCACAATGAGAACGAGCACGCGGAGACCATCAGATTTCTCACACACCCAGAAACTGATCGTAAGATAAAGCACTCACTCTTCTCGTACAAGAACTGACAACGAACGGCGGTTCATAGAAACAGGAAGTGCGCCAGGGAAGCTGGTATAAGCCAACTAACCAGTGCTTACCGAGCTCGATCCAAATTAAGGAGGTTTTGAACCTGTTTCTGGAGACGGTTCAGCTTGTCGCCATTTGAAAGCTTTTGACCCGGCATGACCGGGATTTTTTGCGACATAGCGAAAACAGAGATTAATGTTTCCAGCCGTGGCTAGTCTGTATCCCAAGATCCCGACTCAAGGTCTTTATGTATTCTTTGAATTACTCATGACATAGCCTCCGGCCTCTTTCGGGAGCTTCATGACATCGCTAACCTAATTGTAGATCGGGTACGTGTTGCTTTTAGCCAATGAGACACCATTAATATGCTCTCTGATAGTGATTGTACTGCTTGGCACTTTCGATAGCTATATTCACTGACGACTGCCCAATAGAGCAACGAAATTTTAATAAAAGAAGCAGTTCGACATGCATCGGCCCGTGTAAAAGAACGTGCGACGCTTTCTGACGTAGCCTCACGAATATATTCATTAATGTTAAATGCACGAGGTTGCCGGTATCCCGCAGAATGGGCCAATCATAATTGCGTTTTGCGCCAAGACTTTTTGATACCCGACCTGGGCACGCTCGAGCCACGTTTACGGTGTCTTTCCCCGCACGAAGCCGGACCTGGTAACTGCGGATAAGCCATGCAACAGTCAAGCACGCTTATACTGCGAGTCATTAGTTACTAATAATGCGAACTCCTAACATAACATTTTCAGCAATTACATATATAAAATGTTGGCATACTTCTTATTCAGTGTTCAATCTGCAGGGGATCGTCGTCAATGTCAGCACAGGTTTCGCCCGGACTGCAATTAGTACATATTTTGGTCTAAATACAGTGTATTGTGCACAGTTGACAAAGCACCTAGTAGTTTTGCGGAAAAGGTGAACAAGACACCATATTCAATACCCTAATCAGAAACTCCCACATTGTACCGCTATGCAGTAGAACTAGCAGATGGTAGGGATAATGGCCGCAGACTGAGTAACCGCCAAGGATCATATAACACTTTTGTTGCAATTATAGGGCAAGCCTAAAGGCATCGTACGTGAACAAAAGCCCATTTTCATTTAACTGTCACTAACCCTAAGAGATATGGAGCATTAATAATACGTTAAATAAGAGTGAAACTGATGCAGGTCAAATGTTGTTCCAAGTATTATTCTTAGCATAGTTAGGCAGGTTGGCCAACCTGAATGGGCGTTCCTTCGAAGCCTCCATCTGGAGCAGTAAGATAAGGCGATTGGAGAGCGTCGGCTGTATTCTGCCAGTTGTAGTTGCCCCACCAACCCTCAGCAAGGAAATCCTGGTTTGGTCCTTTGGGGTATTGCAGCACAAAGAAAATGAAGCACGTTGCCACAGCCGATGCACCATCCAGAGCTGCAGACAAAATATAATTGTACTTTGCCCATGAAACATGCTTATACCGCTTCCACATATATTGCGAGCAAAATCCGATCGCAATAGCCGGGAGATAGTTGGCACCAGTAGCAGGCGGGATGTTACCCGTCCCTGTGAAAATGACGGGCATGTTGACCAATCGCCACCCACTCTTCGGGAACTTCTTGGCCAAAAGCCAGACAACGATGGGAGCCAAAGCTCCAACAAGGAAGCCATACATCAAATTGTTATACCGACGTCCAGGACTGAACAATTTTTCTGGACCAATGAGTCCCCACACAATACTTGCAGTACCAAACACCCGGTAGTTGGCGCAATTGAACTTGTCAATCTGGTTCTTTGAGCAAATACCTTCAATATTTGCGAAAGCCCATGTTTGTACTGCCAACTGAACCACACCGCCAACTGCAGTTGCAAACACTTGAGCGGTGAATACAGTTCGCGGAGGAAGTTTCATGTAATGCGCCAGCTTTTGGTCTTGAATGAACTGAATACCCTGATAGGTAATCATGTACATTGTTGTTTTGAAAATCATCATAGCGATAGGATGGCCAGGATTCATGTATCCAATAATCAACTCAGAAATCATGTTAAGGCCAACCTCCTGGTTCGAAATAGCCATAATGATACCGATTGGAAGCAGGAAAATTGCACCAACAACAATGGCGAGGATAAAATGACCAGCATTCATACCGGTGTCCCATCCGTGAATAGCACCAACACCCATACCAAATGACACCAAAAACAGCGACACATACCAAAACCATGGGGCTTCTTTGTACTTGCTCATAAGACGCATGTGGACATCATTCGCTTCAAGTGGAGACGAGCGCATTTGCTTCCAGATCGTCTTACCATGGAAAAGACCGACGTGCACAAGGACTGCAGTGACCGAGGCAAATGACAAAAAGTAGCCAACGGTAAGAGCAGAAGGCAAATACAGTAACGAATAGTCATTGTATTTTTCAGGAGAAAACACGATTCCACCACCAGGAAGTTTTTCAATAACATTGGTGACGTTAAACGAATCTCCAAGACGATCGAATGTCCCAGTAGAGAACATAGGAAGATACTTGGCGTTCCAAGTGTTCGTATAATACATTGCGGGACAAACAATAACAAAAAAGAGAATGAAACCTCCAAGAAGGTTGGCCAAAGACCACCAAGGTGTTGCAAGAGGGTAGACGCAATATGAAATGACCGTCCAGTCAAAGGTAAGTGGGATCAAACTTAGTCCCGACTGTGTACCGAGCATTTGATTTAAGGGGACATTGTCAGGCGCGATTAGACAAAACCAGTTGCCGATGCTGAGCATCGTGAAGATATAGGTAGGAAAAAATTGATAAAAGAACAAGGCTGCAAAAGCAATCCAGAAAAACTTGAACCGGGACATTCCAGAGAATGTACCCTCTGATGTTGTGACACCATGGAGAGAGTTAAGCAGTGCAGCTTTTGGAAGATTGTAGGGCCAAATCATTTGAGAAGGCCAAACCAAGAATCGTCGACAGAATGTGGCGAAGGAAAGACCTAGCAACTGGGTGCTTAAAATGAGTAGGACACCGTATCCGAAGCCATAGTCGGACATGTTTAAGGTAAATTTTTGAACGGCAGGGATACCAGCAGCATATGCAGATTGGTACGACATCAAGCCCATAATAGAGATCAGAGAGTGTTCCTTTACATTAAATGGACCAGGGTTCAACGTTAGAGCACCAAATCGAGTTTGAATTTGCTTCGTCGGCAGAGCCCAAGCCAAAAACTTGCCCATCGGGTACACGAAAATAGTGACCACATAGCCGGAAATTGTCGTACTGGGGAAACGCAGATACAAGAATTGGTTCAATCCAGGAACAACAATCACCGTAATCAGTCCCAGAAGCCAAGCCCGGAAAGTGTTAATAGGCATGGTGGGGTCATCCACGTTGCTAACGGTTGCTCGGACTTCTGTGTACGGCGAATCTTCCTCGATCATGTGTCCAAGAGCAATTTCGTGCTTAAAGTCGCCAGTTTCCATTGCTTTCTCCGCATCATTGATCAAATTTGGATCCATATTGGGGTCATCAAGACGATCGTCGATGATATCGGCAAGGTGGTGCTCGGCCTGATCAATCTCATGCTGGTTTAAATCAGATGGATCAAGCACTTGCTCTTCATGTTGAAGTACAGAGGGGTTATAGGAATAGCCCTCAGCCACATGCTCGGGTTTCTCGTCCGTCATGGTAAGAACCCCTAGCAAAGTTCACTAGACAAACAGAGAAAGCACTATGTACGTCTAGGCTATCTTAATAACATCCGAGCTGCATGAGATATTTGTTGCGCCCATGACGTGAACAGCTGATAACGCTTCAGCCCCTGCGCCGGTTGTTATCATGGCCGATGCTGTAATACTGGCTATTTTCTACTTGGCGCAGCAAGATTATAAACATGTGAGATATGGGTAATTTTGGTATCAAATATTGCGACCAATAAAACTCCTTCGTTTTATCCCCCCGCATAATAATGCGCAGGCATTTGGAATGAACATTTCTGATTGCGCCGTTGTCAAACTTTGCTTAGAGCACGGAATGGGTGGTGATACTGAGCGTGATCCAGATCTGGGGATGGATAAAATGACACATGACCTAGGAAATAATCTGCCAATGAGATCGGAAGACTTGGTTCTAGTGGGTTTTGAATGTTGACAAGATTTATTGCGCTAGTGAGCTACCCACGATAGGTGAAGATTCGTATCCATTCATTATGACATTAGGGTGATTGTTCTACGCTGAATACGAGTATATGTATTGGTTCCCCACCCTGACTGGAAACCTTGATTAAAGTCATTTGGTAGCTGCAATGTAAAGAAACTGAACACTGTTAAATAACTGTGGCGCCTCCCAAGAGCAGCTGAAATCAAGTAGTTGTCCTTCGTCCATTGGACCGTATGGTGTCACTTCCGGACATATTGCATGAAGACACCGCGAGAACAGGTGCAATGCACTACAAGCCTTATTGGCCGCACATGCTAATCTCTTTCCACATTTCCTTTGCCCGATGAGAGCCGATCACATGCAATAAATGACAAGCACAATATAAACCGATGGTAGATTAAATATATACTATGTAGCGCAGCTCGGCCGATTCGATATTGAAGTTCGACAAGATACCAAAGTTTCTCAGATAAGACGAAAGTGTAAACCTGGTTGTAATTCCCTATTCTTAGCAAACTTTAGCACTTAACGATAAGCATTGGGCGCTGGGCGGAAGTTCGAAGAAAATCCAGGGATGTTTTCTGCCTTTATTCTTAGCGGTTACAATTAGTCCTGGATCTCATTGTCTATTGCTGCTCAGCGGCAGCACGATCCATAGCAAGCATGGAGAAGACGTTAACTTTCTATCTTACTACATAAATTTTTCCGTATCGTTTCCCTTTGAATCTCAGATATATAGGTATTGCACTGCCAAGATAATCCTTAAACCAAGTTTCACCAAAGGAACAAAAACGTTCGAGTACGCGCGCATCATAAAATATTGCATGACCGGGGATTCCTGAGCGAGCCATAAGATTAAGCAGTCTGGCCAATTTGCGATGGGGTCCCAGCAAATCCAAGTTTGTTGTCTGGTGTTCTGAAAGGTGTTCCCAATGCGTCTGCTGTATTGTATGGCGCCGTATTACCCCACCATCCCTCGTCCATAAACTGCTGGTTCGGCCCGTTCGGAAATTGAAGGGTAAAGAAAATGAACACTGTAGATATGGCGGTAGCTCCAGCGAGCGCGGCAGAAAGAACATAATTGTATTTTGCCCATTGAACGGTCCGATACTTTTTCCAAACATATTGCGTAAGGAATCCAACTAGCGTGGGAGCAGTGAAGTTGATCCCCGTCGCAGGTGGAATATTTCCGGTGGCCGTAAACATGACCGGCATGTTTACCAGACGCCATTGGCTGTTCGGATATTGTTTTGCAATCAACCAGAATGGAATGGGAGACAGAGCGCCAACTAGGAATCCATAAAGGAGATGGTTGTAAGTGCGGCCTGGGTTAAACAAAAGTTTTGGCCCGATGAGGCCCCAAATTTCACTTGCAGTTCCGAATACTTTGAAATCTGGGCAGGTAAATTTGTCTGGCTGGTGCTTTGAGCAAACATCTGGAATATATTTCAAAGCCCAATCCTGAACAGCAAGACTGGAAAGTCCTCCGACAACAGTGGACAAGACTTGTGTTAGAAAGAGTGTTTGAGGGGGGATTTTCATATAGTGGCCAAGTTTCTGATCACTGATAAACATTAGAGCTTGAGATGTCATCATATACATGGTAGTTTTGAAAATCATCATTGCTAATGGCCGTCCTGGCAGCATATAGCCTACCACAAGCTCGGAAATCATGTTTAACCCGACTTCTTGGTTACTTTTTGCGGTAATAACCCCGATAGGAAGCAAGAAAATGGCACCAAATATAATAGCCAAAACAAAATGACCTGTATGCATACCTGTTGGCCAGTTCTGGACTCCTGCAATCCCCATAGCCAACGACACAACGAACAGTAAACCATACCACCAGAATGGAGACTCTTTGTACTTGGACATTAGGCGCATGTGAATATCAGTATCTTGCAACGGAGTTGATCGCATTTGGCGCAAGAGCATTTTCCCGTCAAAAAGTGCCACATGGACAACTACAGCTGTGACTGAGGCAAAAGACAAGAAGTAGCTTATCGCTAATGCTGTTGGGATGTACTCGATGGAATATTCATTGTATTTTTCGGCATTGAAGATTATCGTCCCGCTGTTGTTATCAGTGACTCGCGAGACATCGAAGACACTTCCGAACCGATCATAAGAGCTTGAATCAAACATAGGGAGGTAGGAACCGTTCCAAACATTAGAATAATAAGCGACGGGAGTTGTAATGACGAAGAAGGCAAAGAATCCAACAATTGTATGAGCTTGTGCCCACCAAGGCGTTGCCAAAGGGTTAATAACGTATGTGATTTGGTTCCAATCAAAGGTGAGCGGCAATAATCCAACACCAGACTGAGTGCCTAGCATCTGGTTAAGCGGCACATTGTCTGGCGCGATTAGACAAAACCAATTTCCAACACTTAACATGGTGAAGATATACGTGGGGAAAAACTGGTAAAGGAACGTTACCCCGCACACCAGCCAAAAAAACTTGAATCGACCTTTGCCTAGGGAATCGCCTTCTGATGTGGAAATACCATGAAGTGAGTTGAGCATCGCACAGTAAGGCAGATTAGATGGCCAAATCATAGAGGACGGCCAAACCAAGAACCGGCGAGTGAAACTCGCGAGACCTAAGCCTAAAAGTTGTGTACTCCAAACGATCAATATTTTGAACCCAAACCCAAAGTCTTGGTTATAGATATACTTTTGGGAACCATATATTGTAGATGCGTAAGATCCCCCAAATGACATGCTGCACATCACCATTAGTAATGTGTGCTCCTTAACGTTAAAAGGCCCGGGGTTCAATGTCAATGAACCAAATCGAGTATGCCATTTGGCAGTTGGCAGAACATTCGCAAGAAAAATTCCGATTGGATACGTTACAATAACAGCCACGATGGCGCCAATTGACGTAGTGGGTTGACGAAGAGACAATAGCTGGTTGATTCCAGGAATAACAATCATACAGAAAATTCCGATTGTCCAAATTCGGATGGTATTGATGGGCATATTTTCATCGTCAACATTGCTCACAGCAGAACGAACACTGACATAAGGAGAGTCATTCTCAAGCAACTCCGCCAATTCTGTTTCATATTTGGCGTCGCCGGACTCGAGCGCTTTTTCTGCCTGGCGTACCAGTTGTGGGTCAATATTGGGGTCGTCGATAAGAACATGAGAGAGATCGTTGAGGTGCCTCTCGACATGCGAGGCGTTTATGGGATCGCTTTGAGTGCTTCTGTCTTTTAATTCGTGTATTGCTTCGTCATGAGTATTGATCGGAGGACTGGAAGTAAATTCATTCGTCGTTTGCTCAATTTTTTCGTTTGACATGATTGTAGAATGTCCTAGCAATTGTATTCATGGACCAAGGATTGGGGCTATTTGCAAGATTGGTTCATTTATAAGGAAGTGAAGTGATATTTGTACAGCCTACACGACACTGGAGACCCGAAGGATTGACTGCTCCCTGGTGTAGTATTACGCCTTGAACCCCACTTCGCTATGCGCCATGGTTCCTGTAAAGTTCCTGTGTGTCACGCAAAGTTTTACGCCAATTTATCATGGTTTCAGTTAGGATTCCCCGTGCATAACAAATGTTTTAGCATTTACGGACTAGCAGCGGAAGGTCGTGCGTGGTGACGATGGTGAAATATTAAATAATCAACGCCCACATAGGATCGGCTGAGTCTGACGTGAATTATCAGTAAAGCACGATATTGGCGGCAGCAATCCTAGCTGGCGCATTGTCCGATTATATCCGATGAGGACAGGCAACGGTGTCCTGCTGTGCCTTTATTAGACATTGGATCATTTGTAGTATGTCAATTTTCGAGCATTGTCCATACCTCTAGATTTAAAAGACTTTAATAGTAGTGGCTTGTGGACTATATACACAATTCATAACAATAGTGCACACAGCATAGTTAGTCTACAAGAGGCTTATCCGCATGTAAGCTCTTCGAGGAAGAGGAGGGAGAGTGTTGTTCGACTAATCCCCCCCATTTATGAGCAGCACGGACCATAGCTTCGATAGGTGGTCCCTTGTATTGCTTGCGTGCGTGAGCAATCCACCACCCCATCATGAAAATAAGTAGAATCGCGTAAGCAACCACGCAGTAGTTCATTGTGTTCCCAGTAGTCGGTACAGAGGGTGGAAACAAGAACAGAACCGTAGTTAGGATGACATAAAGGATGCCGACGATGTTAAAGATATATCCCACAAGGTTTCCCAGATGAAAGTGTCTAGGAGGAAGTTTTGATCGCCCTGAAAGTAGATTGATTGTAACGGGAATGCCGTAGGACATGTTAAGCCATACAACGGCAGCGGAAGTGATCGCATTGAAAGCACTAGAAGATCCGAGATAGATGAGACCAAAGATAATCACACCGACCAGGGTGAGGATCAGCGCATTGAGCGGCACTTTAAGCTTTTGATGAAGATGCGCAAAGCTCGTGGAGAAAGGGAGACCATTGTCACGAGCAAATGCATAAGACATACGGCTTGAAGCGGTAAAGAGGCTCATGGTTGTGAAGATCATGCATAGTAGAGGAAACATGGTCAGGCACACTGCTCCCGCCTTACTCTTGGTCGCAATGGAGAAGATATGGATCAGTGGTGTTTCCGCAGTGGTGATCAGCGATTCAAAGTTCTTGGAACCGCCTGACGCAAATAACAGGCATACTAGGAAGATGAACCCAGTGCTAATACCGATCAGTACACTTCCTACCATCACGCGTGGTCCTTGTACTCTTGCGTTTGGGATCTCTTCGATCATGTGGGCGACGGAATCGTAAGCTGCCAAGCCAAATGCGCCTTGCAAAAGACCCAAAAGCCAAGCGACTCCATCAGGCCAACCTGTTTCGTTCTCGAAGCGGCCAAAGACGTATTCAGCTGTGGCGAAATCAGGCGCCGCAGTGCTCAGCACCACGATGGAGATCACGACAAACCCAGTCATGGACCAATAGAAGCAAGCTTTGTTGACAATAGGCAGTATAGCATTTCCAAATGCATTGACGACAAACCCTAGAAAGGAATAGGCAAGATACATTAGAAACTGGTGCCAGCGCTGAGGCTCATACGACGGGTGCATCAGCGCAATAATGCCGGTAATCAGCTGGCTTGCCAGGAGTGGCCCCGTAGCTGCCATAGCAATCCAACCTCCTACATTGATCCATCCAGTAAAGTAGGAAAGGAATCGCTGCATGGAGCTTGGAGAGACAATGGCCACCCAGTGGTACTGCCCGCCCGCCGTGGGGTATGCGGAGAGGAATTCAGCGAGAGACGAAGCGAGACAGATGCTACAAATTCCCGCAGTGATTAGTCCCCATATCACTGATGTTGGGCCGCCACTTGGAAGTGCCACAGACATTGATACGGCCAGCGCTGTCCATGAATTCAGAATGGCAAAGGCCAAGCCAAGCATAGATATAAAGGAAAAGTTACGCTGTAGCTCTGGCTTGTGGCCCATCTCTTCCAGGAAATGGTCATCAGCGATAGCCTTTTCCACCTTCTTGGATCTGGCAGGAGACACAGAAGCGTGACGGGTGTTCGCCACCCGGCCAGGCTCCCTGACCACCATGGCGCCAGAAGTTTAATTCCAATGGGGCACGGATCAGGTGTATGAACCTCCACATACCCCATCATGTCGAGCGAAGATTGGCAGGTCCGCGCTGAGAAGAAACGCGCGGCTATTCGGGAAGCAATCCCATCCCAGTGGCGATTGGCAAATATTCCTGATCCAAAGGAAATGCCAAATTCTATTAGCTACGTGGAGAGTGCCTTGAGTGAGGAAGAGAGGCGTATCACCTCCCTGGAGCTCGAGCCGCTTGCCGCTGCGCTGGCCGAGCGCAAGCTGTCGGCACGTACCGTTACTGAAGCTTTTGCACATCGTGCGGCAATTGCCCATCAACTCGTATGTATAGACACTTACCCAGACAAACTGTTTAAGCGAGTTTATGCTGGAAGCTGCGCTCCAGCAAGCTGATGCACTGGATGCCCACTTGGCTAAGACGGGGAAGACGATCGGGCCATTGCATGGCGTGCCAGTTTCGCTTAAAGACCAGTTCTATGTGAAAGGCTATGATACGTCAGTCGGATTCGTGGCATGGCTCGATGACCCTGCGACGGAGGAGGACGAGTCCGGCGTCGTACCCGTGCTCCGGGATGCCGGTGCCGTCTTTCACGTGAAGACAAACGTGCCTACAAGTATGATGGTATGTCGACTACTTAATACAGACGGCCGAAACTGTGAATAATGTCATGGGATGGACATGCAATCCTTACAATCGGCTGTGTTCAGCAGGTGGTTCTTCTGGCGGAGAAGGGTCGTTGCTGGCCCAGCGCGGAGCTGCGCTCGGTGTTGGCAGTGACATTGGAGGTTCTATTCGTATCCCTGCGAGTGTAAATGGTGTTTGGGGGTTGAAGAGCACCCCTGGTCGTTTCTCGCTTTTCGGAGCTCGGTCGACAGTACGTTTCGTGACTTACGCAGCTTGGCGGACAGATCTCGATTCCGTCCGTTGTGGGCCCAATGGGCAATTCACTCGCGTGCCTCGAAATTTTCGCGAAGCTAACACTGGCTTACAAGCCGTGGGAAGTGGATCCAGCAGTGGTGGAATTGCCTTGGAGGCCATACACTCCCCCGAAGAAGCTCGTGTTTGGTCTCATGCTGCATGACGATGTGGCGCATCCCCAGCCACCGATTCGGGCTGCTTTGGAGCACATTGCTGATTCATTGCATCGCCTTGGCCACGAAGTGATCCCATTCGAGCCACCGTCCCACGCGCATGCGCTTACGATTTGGGTACGTTGTCCGGCTGACGCAGCTCTCGATTATGGCACAGACTGCCGGTGGCAAGATTCACGAGCTTTGCGAAGACGCAGGCGAGCCTCTGGTTCCTGAAGTGGCAGAGCTCATGGGCGAGAAGCGCGGTGATCGTGAACCGGCGACGGCAGAGGAAGTGTGGGAACAGGCCGAGGACCGTTTGGCCTACACAGCGGAATATGACCAAGCCTGGAACGAGACGGCGAAGCGCACGCAGTGCAAGCGTCCTATGGATGCAATCCTTATGCCGAATACTGGAGTAGTAGCCTGGGAGCGTGGCGGCGTGAACTACTTTGGTAAGTCATGTGTCTCACAGCAGGATACACGCCAGTCGGTAATGTCTTGCACTATTCGAGCGTGTCAATGCCGCTTGCCAAATCTGGCCCTGTACCGCAAAAGACACGCGACGAGTTTTTCAATACGACGGACGAAGAGGTCTACCATGCTTGTATGTATCTGTGCTAACCTAGATGACCCCAATAAACACAATGGAATGCCAATTGGTATTCAGCTCATGGGCCGTCGCTTCCAAGAGGAAAAGGTGCTAGCCCTTGCCAAGATTGTACAAGATGCCGTTGTTCCTGGTTCGCCGGCTCGGGCCGTTCTGTAGGACATATTGTTTGCGCACTCGATCGTCTATCGTAGTTAAGTGCGCTCGCAAATCACTTCACCGTCCTCCACCTCAAGGCGGTCAAACACCTTGATGGCCTCCAGAGCCGCCTTCTGCCCGCTACCAAGCATACCGCCGAACGACGCACCCATGCGGGGGTGACCATCGAGCTCGCTAAGTTCCATGCCGCCCACAATGGCACCAGGGAAGATCTCGCGCGTGTTGTTCACGATGAGCGACTCGGACTTGTTCATGTCCATCGGGTGCATGTCGCCCAGCTTGACCAGGCCGGCGCTCTCGAGGCGCTTGACCGTGAAGGCACCGAACGGACCATCGTGACCAGCAAAAGAGCAAATCACGGGCGCGGTGATGGTCTGAGGGTCCATGCAGCTCTGCAGGCCATGTGCCATGCTGACCAGAGTGTAGTTGGTCACCACGCCATTGATGCGCTGCATGCCCGTGCTGTCCTTCTTCACAATCAGGTCCTCCACACAAGTAGCGTTGAAGAGCTTGACGTTGGGCAGCGCAAGTAGTTTCGACATGATAGTCGAAGTAAACAGAGCAGCATGCTTGACGACGACATAAGCACCTTCGTCATCGAAAGGCACTCCGATCTCCTCCAGCAGGTTGTGCGCAGGCTTGCGGATTACCATGGCCGACTGGAGCTGTCCACCGAGCCAGGCACCGCCGCCGGGGGCAACGCTCGCCTCGAGAATCGTGATACGAAGGTCGGGACGGCGCTTGGCAAGTGTGTAGGCACAAGTCAGACCGGCACTGCCAGCACCGATGATCACTACATCAGAGACAGCAGCATCCATCATGTCCTTGTAGTAGCGACTAGTCATAGCACGGCTCGTGTGAGACTCTTTGATATCGGCAAATACATAGTTGCCCTCAAAGTCCTCAACGGGCTCCTTGCCTTCCACAATAGGAACATGCTGGTGGTAGGGCTCGATCTTGGCTCCCTGCAGTGCCGTTCCACGCATCTGCTGCGCGGCAATGTGGCGCTTCAGAGAGTTGGCCGACCAAATAGAATCGTTTTCAGGCCGGGAAGTAGCAAAAGAAGAAGCTGGCGGAGTCATTTTGCACGGGTGTCGATCTAATCTGGGGTTTCTCTATTCTTTTATACTACTCGAGAGTATCGCCACAACCCCGCACGGAGTCACAGAACCCTGCCACGGTTGGCCAGATCTGGGGTGTGCTGGCATTTCAATGGCTAGTACCTCATGTATGCATGGGGCAGCCAAATTACGTAGAGGACGGGATGACGGTTATCCAAATGGACAAGGGTCAATCTAATGAATTGTGGTCTAGCCAATAAGTAGGGGGAATAATCAGCCCTCGAACCCTTGGGCGGAACTTTGTCCACAAAGATGTGGAGGGCGCATTACGCTTTGACCACCAAAACCCATCCGGTTTTAGTCAGCCGAGTCAGCACGAGGCAGACGACCGCGGTGAACACGCCTATGCCGCAGAAAACTTGTGCTTTCCAAAAGCTTTTCTCCTCCAAATTCACTAGAGCGCCAGCGATAGGGTTTCCAATTAGGATTCCAATTGCGCCAAATAGGAAACAAGTGCCCAAGCGTGAGCCAACATGGTGGAGATCTTGGGTCAGGGAAGTGACTGTAGGCGCTGGAAGTGATACATATGTCCCCGACGTCATTCCGTACAGTACGGCAAATACAATGATTCCAGGGGTGTTGAAAATGCCCATCCAAGCAAATGCTAGGATCATGCAGAAGCTAGTGAAGGGGATCAGGATGTTAAGAGGGCCGATCTTGTCGGCAAAATAGTTGGGAGCGAGTCGGCCAAATACACTGCCTGCATTCAAGATGGGAACCAGGTAAAAGCCCAGTTGGGACGACATTCCAATTTTCGTAATGCCGTACGATGAAATGTAATAGAAGGGCACATAGAGGGTTAAGAAACCGACAAAGAGTGCTAGTGAAAAGAATAAGAAAGGCGGCTCTTTCAGTGCATTTGCGGCAAATAAGGAACGTTTTACGGTGGGAGTCACACGTGTGCGCATGACTGCAACTGAAATGAGCGTTGTTCCAAGCATGATGTAGCCAATGACCCGTGTTGTGTTGCCGAAACCGATTCGGTCAACTAGGCGGTGGAATACAATTGAATAAACCACAGCACCAAAACTGCTACCGCTGGTTGAGATGCCAAGAGCAAGCGAGCGTTTCTTTGCAAAATAAGTGGATGGAATGGCCACTCCAGGCAAGAACAAGCATCCACCTCCCAAACCGAGGCATACGGCTTGTGCGAGCATGATCTCCCAGTATTTGGATGCAATGCTTGTCATCATGATGCCAAGCACGCTCAGGATAAGCCCAATCAAAAGCAGGTAGCGGTAGTAGCCAAGGTCAAATAGGGGGCCCGCAAACGTCCCTGAACTCATGAGCAGGAAACCTTGGATAGAACCAATCCATGAGATTCTTGAAGCACCTTCTGACTGGAGGATATTGTTTTCGTAATAAGTTTGGTATACTCCGAACGAGTTTACAACGCCCCATGTGTTGAAAAAAATCATGAAAGAGCCGAGGACCTGAAGCCAGGCAACCAGACCTCCATCTGGAATCGAGTCATCATCGGGGCGCACAATCACAGACTGATCATCTTGTTCCTCATCCTTCTCCGAAAGACATGGTTCCTTAATTTTTGTTTGATCAGCGTCGCTGACCATGAAACAACAACTAAATGAATACTGGTAGTGGTGACCGTCGCTGAGTCATTCACTACCGCGAAAATATCACGTTCCTTCAAATGGGCAAATTATCTCCTTGTGAACCAATTGATAAGGAGACGAACTGTCATGCGCAATTTACACCTCCACATCAACTTCGGTTCTAAACAGATAATACTCTACATGCTGGCGACAATCTATTCCTTGATGCGCTTTATTTTATTTTATTTGCTTCACATACATTCATGCCTTAGTCATTAGTACCATTCCAGTCTTGGTGAATCGAGCTGCAACTAATGCTGAGACAGCTCCGAAGACTAGAACACCGCAAAACACCTGCGCTTTCCAGAAGCTTTTTGCTTCAGGGTTTACCAGTGTTCCGGCGATCGGGTTGCCGATCAGAATACCAAAAGCACCGCACATGAAACACATACCCAGTCGCGTGCCGACGTGATGTAAATCTCTCGTAAGCGTGGCAACTGTAGCAGGTGGTAAGGAAACATATGTTCCTGAGCACAGGCCATAGAGCGCAGAAAAGACAATAATTCCTGGAACATTTTGAATACCAATCCAGGCAAAGGCAAGTACCATGCAAGCAAAGGTAAAAGGGATCATCATGTTAAGAGGTCCCACGATATCAGCAAAAAAGTTTGGCAACAGGCGACCAAACACGCTGCCGGCATTTAGGATAGGCACCAGGTAGAATCCAAGATTGCTGTCCATCCCAATTTTGACGACTCCATAAGATGTAATGTAGTAAAAGGGAATATAGAGTCCCATGAACCCAAGGAAAACGGCGAGGTTGAAGAACGCATATGGCGCCTCTTTGAAGGCACTAGCTGCGAACATCGTGCGCTTAGATGTCGGCGTTACTCTTGTGCGCATAACAAGGGTGCAAATAATCAACATGCCGAGCACCATGTATCCAATTACACGCGTGGCATTTCCGAAACCGATCTTACCAAGAAGCTGGTTAAAAACGATAGAGTAGATGACAGCGCCGAGACTGCTTCCACTAGAGCTTATCCCCAACGCTAGCGCACGCCTTTTGGAAAAGTATGTTGAAATGATCGCGACACATGGGAGAAAGATACATCCACTTCCGATACCAAGACAAACGCCTTGCGCGAGCATGATTTGCCAGTACTCGGTCGCAATACTAGTCATCATGATACCTAAAACACTGAGTACGCACCCAGCTGTGAGGAGGTAGCGGTAGTATCCTAGATCGAATAGTGGACCAACAACAATCCCGGCGAGCATTAGCAAAAAGCCCTGGAGAGAGCCAATCCACGAGATTCGCGAGGAACCTTCCGATGCCAAGAGGTCAGTCTCATAGTAGGACTGATAAACGCCAAAGGAGTTTACGATACCCCACGTATTAAAGAACATCAGGAATGTACCGAGAACTTGGAGCCAGGCTAGTAGCCCACCGTCTGGAATCGAATCATCGTCAGGGGATATGACAATGGATGATGCATCGTCCTTTTCAGTTCCAAAGCTCTCTTCTCGATCAATTTCCTTGTCCATAGGGGCCCCGTATACAGGTGCAAAAGACCACACAACTGGCGCTCTATATGAAGGTAACGTGTAAGCGCCACTGAGTCACTAAGTCTAGTCCCTAGGAAGTGGACAACGCACTGGCCAGCGGTAATTTTTTTTTAGCCTTCTCCAATGAGCCAATCATATGCAGTGTTGGATGACGCGCGGCGTCGCCTTCTATGCCCGTCTATTTCCGTTAGTCTCAAGAGAGTACGGCATCGTCGTTCATTTCGTGTTGGAGTTGACAGCGACGGAAGCTTAATCATAGTGCTCTGGAGCTCATGAGATGCTAATTATTCAGAACGACTTGTAGGGTATGTTCGTCAGGTCCGAACTGCCAAGCGGGTTCCAACGTTGGCGACCCTGGAAAAGACTGTACATGCTAGAGCCGTGAACACAATCACGCCACAAAACACTTCAGCTCTCCAGTATTCAGGTGGATGAGTCTTGACGAGTTGTCCTGCAACGGGGCTCCCGATCAGGATTCCAAACGCGGCGAAAAGAAAGCATGTGCCCATGCGTGATCCCAGGTGGTGCAGATCTTTGGTAAGGCTTGCCACGGCCGCAGGTGGCAGCGAAACATATGTCCCTGACGCAAATCCATAAAGGATCGAAAAGACAATGAGTCCTGGTATATTATGGATACCAAGCCATGCTAGGGCTAACACGCCACACGCAAAAGTACACGGTATCAAGACATTGATGGGTCCGATAGCATCTGCCACGTAGTTGGGTATAATGCGGCCAAAAATGCTTCCGGCGTTTAGAATTGGTACCATGTAGAATGTCATGTCTTGGCTTGCTTGAAGTTTGTTACCCGCATAGGACGAAACATAGTCGATAGGAACATAAAGGCCCATATAGCCAAAAAACATGGCAAGCGTGAACCAAGCATAGGCAGGCTCTTTGAATGCTCCAGCTGCAAAAAAGGATCGCCGCACCGTTGGCGTGATCCGGGGTTTGAGCAAGGCAACAGATACGAGCATAGTTCCCAGTGCAATGTATCCAATTACACGGAGTGCTTTTGCGTCGCCAATTCGAGGCTGGAGGCGATAAAACACAATAGAATAAATGACTGATCCAAAGCCACTACCGCTTGTGACAATGCCAATAGCCAAGCTTCTTCGCTTTGCGAAGTAGGTAGATATGATCGTTACGCTGGGGGTATATAGGCATCCACATCCAAAACCAAAGCACAAGCCTTGAGCAAGCATGACTTGCCAAAACTCTGTCGCGATGCTAGTCATGAAGATGCCCAGTAGTACGAGGAGAGTTCCAGTGAGCTGAAGAAGGCGGAAGTAGCCCAAGTCAAGTAGAGGTCCAGAAAAGATCCCGAAACTCATCAAGAGGAACGCGTCGATTGAGCCAATCCACGAAATATTCGAGGCACTCTCATTAGGGAACTTGGTTTGGTAGTAGGTCTGGAATGTGCCGAATGCGTTGATCACTCCCCATGTATTGAAAAAGTTGATGAATGCAGCAAGTACTTGAAGCCAAGCCACTAGACCACCGTCGGGAATAGCGTTGTCTGTTTGGTTGACTTCCACAGACGAGTTACATTTAGCATCCTCATGCTCCACCGTCGTCGTCATTCAATGGCAAACCAAGATCGGCGAAATAAGTCATCGGCGTATCGGGCCCTCATAACCGGGCTCTCCCATATAGCCGGCCAATACCGATCTCCATTCACAATGAGTTGCTTTCCTCTGGTGCGCACTAGTGATCCCGATACGGACTAAATATACGCTAATCTCGCCTGGAACGTTACATACACGGCACCAATGAGACCGCGCCCAATCTCGTTTCTACTCAACGTGACCAACCCTGCCTTGAGTCACACGACCCCGATATGTGGAGGTAAGCGAAAAGGAGCACATTTCCAATGTTGGGACGCTCCAGGTCCCCACTATGGGATGAGCGGATGGCTCGCACCCGACAGCCAAATTGTGGGGTAAATGTGGCGCATACTTAGCATTCATGCGAAGGGCTCTTAAATCATGAAATTTAACAAATTCCGGGGACTCGGGATACATAAAGCTAGCTAAATTGCACTGCGCCCAAGGCAATCGCAATTCTCCCATGTTGAGTACACCAGCACTTTTTCGGCTTTTTGCCATATTTGCTTTTGCAGTAGGGACAGTTTCAGCTCTGAGCCCTAGGGCGGGGCATTCAGCTCCCGACAATGATCCATTCTTTACACCTCACAAGGGTTGGGAAAACCGCAAGCTGGGTGACATTTTGCGCACTCGTTCGTTTAAGGCCAAGTTCTTTGGAACAGGTTTCAATGTGAAGGAAGCATACCAAATTTTGTACCGCACCAGTCACAACACTGCGGATGAGCCATCCTATACTGTGACTACTGTCCTTGTCCCCTATAATGCCAAACCGGACATCCTCGTTGTTTTGTCCGAAGCGCAGGATGCTAATGGTCCGCAATGCAGGCCTAGTCAAGGATATGAATCTGGATCTCTGGAAAGTCTTGGTTTCGTCTTGGACGAGGCCATGTTTCTGCCCTATCTGAATGAAGGATACATCGTAACTGTGCCGGACCATGAGGGTCCGCTGGATGCATTTGCTGCTGGGCGTATGGAGGGCCACATGACCCTTGATTCTATCCGTGCTACTCTTAACTTTGACAAGCTCAACCTCAGCAAGAACAGCAAAGTGGCCGGCTACGGATACTCGGGTGGTGCCTTGAATCTTGGATGGGCTTCTTCGTTGAAGCGTGTGTACGCGCCTGAGCTTAATGTGGTAGGATGGGCCTTTGGAGGCACTCCTGCGAACCTTTCCTCTACAATGGATATGGCTTCAGGGACTGCCTTTGCTGGTTTCGTCGCATCAGGAGTGGTCGGTGTGCTGGACGCGTACCCCGAAGTTAAAAAGCAAGTTGTACCTTATTTTACGGCCGAGGGACATCGTATGGTTGATTACTCTCACAAGCACTGCTTGAACGATATGTTGCTCAAGTTTGCATTCTCAAGTATCCGCGACAAGAAGTACTCAACTCTCGGGCCTGGAATTTTTGAGCTTTCCCGCGTCAAGGAGGTATTCAAGACGTTAACCATGGGATTAAAGTCGGAGGAATACCCAGATGCACCTGTATTCATGTACCATGGAAGGCACGACGAGATTATTCCTCAGTCGTCTGCGGAAAAGACGGCTCGGAGTTGGTGCAAATATGGTGCCCAGATCAAGTTCATGACCTATGAAGATCCATTGATGGAGCATTTGATCACGGAAATCACCGGAAGTATCCCTGCTTTCGAGTTTGTTCGTGACCGTATTAATGGTCATCACCTTTCAGGCGGATGCGAGTTTAACTCTGAATACTCTCTGGTGTTTAAGCCTGACGTTCTCGGAGGAAATGCAGATGAAGTCATCAGCGCTGTTCTGGATGTCTTTGGAAACAAGATTGGCCCTGCTGAGTCTATTCTTGCATCTAAGAAGACGATTGTCAGAAATCGCTATGCAAACACTACGTCCATTGCCTCTGGCAAAGGAAGGTATCACTTGAACTCGAAGCTTATCTCTTCGGCCCATGCCAGGACGCAACATTCTAAGCAGAAGCACTCCACCTCAACTGAGTCCTACCACAATAGTGGCACATCCCCTACAATCTCTGTGCATTCTAAAGTATCCAAGTCCACTCATTCGAGCTCTTCTGCTACGCACACGCATACGTAGAGAGCACACAAAAGCCCCGAACCCTGTCGTTCTTTCTTCGCAGACTGCAATGTGCGGTCAGGTCCATCGTAACTTAATTATTAAATGCATTATCTACTAGCTTTATTTAGTACTCGCTGCCCTGGTGCGTTTTCAAACTTTCGGCCAAATAGCCCGAGGTATTGCACGTCATTAGCAGATACGAGAAGCAAGGAGCAGTAGTCTACTCTGGCCTGCGGGGTCGGATCCAAGTCCGTATTTCTTATTCCGCGGCCTATGACAAATCCTCTGCTTCGTCCAAGCCCTGGTCCCCCCTTTGCAGATTACGATTAAGCGACCCCGAATTCAATCTTGCGCAATCACCAACTCATTCCACAAATTCTATTGGCCCATGGGATGCTTATTCTGCGCAATTAATGTATGAATAACGATTTTCTCCAATAGAAGTACACACGTGCTTGCACAGCATATGTTACACGTGCTCATCCTGACCGTTGCACGCCGGTTAAGCCCAGCGCATGCCCAATGGAAAAGTTTATCTGTGCATCAGAATGCAAACTACAATGCAATTCTCCACCTTTCGGACGGGCCCTGTTCCTAGAAAGAGAGTTTCTTGGTGCGATTAGCAGGATGGGCAAACTTTCGCCGGCCCGAAGATGGCACATCGGACGAGATATGCACACATGGTACGCATTAATCGATTTTTAGGTGCGAGCGAATTTGTCTCTTAAAAGGGACCGGGCTCCTGTTTCAGCCACCAGAAGCCTTTCATGGTCGGGATGATTCCTGTCGCGCGCTTCGGCGCCCTTTGGCTCACCGCCGTCGCTGCGGTGTCTGCCATCGCCACCCCCGACAAGGACTCTTTCTACACGCCCTCCGGCAACTGGCAAAGCGCCAAGGCTGGTGACATCCTCAACTCGCGCCAGGTGAATGTTAGCGTGGGTGACCTGGACATCAAGGAAGCCTACCAGGTTTTGTACCGTACTAGCCAGAACACCCCGAACGAGGCTCAGCATTCCGTTGCCACTGTCCTTATCCCCAGCAAGGCTGGCAAGGACAAACTCGTTGTTGCCCCATTTTCGCAAGACTCGAATGCACCCTTCACCGCCCCGAGCTATGTTCTCGCCTCGCACGCCAAGGAGAGCATGATCTACTCGATTGACGAGTCGCTTCTGGCACCCTATCTGTCTGCCGGTTATATTGTGACTGTTCCCGATTCGGAGGGTCCCCTGAACAACTTTGCTGCGGGTCGCTCGGAGGGTTACCAAACCCTTGACTCGATCCGTGCCACGCTCGCTTTCAACAAGGCTGGTCTTGCGAATGACGCCAAGGTTGCTGGTTATGGTTACTCGGCTGGTGGCCAAGCTGTTAGCTGGGCTGCTGCTCTCAAGCGCTCGTACGCTCCTGAGCTTAACGTTGCGGGCTGGGCCTTTGGTGGTTCAATCCCCAATGTCACTTCGCTGATCTACCACACCGATAACACCCCTATGAGTGGTTACGCCGTCGCGGCCATCACTGGTCTTGTTGACGCGTACCCTGACCTCAAGAAGGAGGCTGAGAGCGACCTTACTCAGGCCGGTCTCGACGCTCTTGAGTTTGCCCGCAACAACAACATTGACGCTGTACTCCAGAAGTTCTCGAACGTGAACATCCTCTCGGGCCAGTACGTTAAGCGCAGCGACGTCCTCGCCAACATGTTCAGCAAACGTGCTGGATCGCTTCTGTCGTCGACTGCTTACCGCGATGTTGCCCGCCAGGTTACCCAGGGTACCTCGTCGAAGGAGGTCCCTGATGCGCCGGTCTACCTTTACCACGCCATTGCCGACCAGGTCGCTCCGTACAACGACGTACTCGGCACCTCGCGCATGTGGTGCCAGAACGGTGCTCAGATCGACTTTGTCACGTTCAGCGACCCGAGCGCCAATCACCTCGTTACCCGCCAGGACGGCAGCGCTGCCGCTTTTGCTTTCCTGCAGAACCAATTCAACGGTCAGGCTCCCGCCAAGGGCTGCACTTACTCGACGACTGGCAAGAGCTCGACTGCTCAGCCTGCCATTTCGTTCTCGTCGGCTGCCCCTGGCCGCACGGTCCCGATCCCTATCGCCACGTCGGGCTCGGCCCCGGCTGCCTCGTCGGTCGCTAGCGTCCCGGTTGTGCCGGTCGTGTCTACCCCTGCTGGTAGCCAGGCCCCTCAGCCTGCTCCTACTTCGTCGGCTGCCCCTGCTCCTGCGGGCACCTCGCCCGCTCAAGTCTCGTCGGCTTCAATCGCCTCGATTGCCTCGTCGATGGGCCTTCCCGTGCCTGTGGTCTCGTCGTCGATTGCTTCGGCTCAGTCGTCATTGTCCAAGTCGATTGCCTCGGTTGCGTCGTCGATGGGTGTCCCAGTTGCCTCGGTCTCGTCGTCGGCTGCCTCCGCTGCTTCGGTGTCGTCCAAGTCGTCGGCTGCCGCTCAGTCGTCGTCGATTGCTTCGATTGCTTCGTCTAAGAGCATTCCTGTTGCTTCGGTCTCGTCGTCGCTCGCCTCTAAGAGCTCGGCTTCGGCTGCTTCGGTCTCTTCGTCGTTTGCTTCGTCGTCCTCTAAGGCGGCTGCATCGTCGTCGATCGCTTCGATTGCCTCGTCGAAGAGCATTCCTGCTGCATCGGTGTCGTCGTCGATTGCTTCGGAATCGTCTAAGTCGTCGGCTGCTCAGTCGTCGTCGATTGACTCGATTGCCTCGTCGAAGAGTACTCCTGCGGCCTCGGTGTCGTCGTCGATTGCTTCGGAATCGTCTAAGTCGTCGGCTGCTCAGTCGTCGTCGATCGCTTCGATTGCCTCGTCGAAGAGCACTCCTGCGGCCTCGGTGTCGTCGTCGATTGCTTCGGAGGCGTCTAAGTCGTCGGCTGCTCAGTCGTCGTCGATCGCTTCGATTGCCTCGTCGAAGAGCATTCCTGCTGCATCGGTGTCGTCGTCGATTGCTTCGGAATCGTCTAAGTCGTCGGCTGCTCAGTCGTCGTCGATTGACTCGATTGCCTCGTCGAAGAGCACTCCTGCGGCCTCGGTGTCGTCGTCGATTGCTTCGGAATCGTCTAAGTCGTCGGCTGCTCAGTCGTCGTCGATCGCTTCGATTGCCTCGTCGAAGAGCACTCCTGCGGCCTCGGTGTCGTCGTCGATTGCTTCGGAATCGTCTAAGTCGTCGGCTGCTCAGTCGTCGTCGATCGCTTCGATTGCCTCGTCGAAGAGCACTCCTGCGGCCTCGGTGTCGTCGTCGATTGCTTCGGAATCGTCTAAGTCGTCGGCTGCTCAGTCGTCGTCGATCGCTTCGATTGCCTCGTCGAAGAGCATTCCTGCTGCATCGGTGTCGTCGTCGATTGCTTCGGAATCGTCTAAGTCGTCGGCTGCTCAGTCGTCGTCGATTGACTCGATTGCCTCGTCGAAGAGCACTCCTGCGGCCTCGGTGTCGTCGTCGATTGCTTCGGAATCGTCTAAGTCGTCGGCTGCTCAGTCGTCGTCGATCGCTTCGATTGCCTCGTCGAAGAGCACTCCTGCGGCCTCGGTGTCGTCGTCGATTGCTTCGGAATCGTCTAAGTCGTCGGCTGACTCGAGCTCGGCGACCCCGGCTTCGTCCACGAACTCCACTGGTGTTGTGGTCCCGATCCCCACTGGTGGCTCGTCGTCGGACAGCGTTGCCCCGACGTCGTCGGCCAACCCGACTTCGGTTGCTCCTACGTCGTCGGCCAACTCGACTTCGGTTGCCCCGTCGTCGTCGGCTAACTCGACTTCGGTTGCTCCTACGTCGTCGGCCAACTCGACTTCGGTTGCCCCGTCGTCGTCGGCTAACTCGACTTCGGTTGCTCCTACGTCGTCGGCCAACTCGACTTCGGTTGCCCCGTCGTCGTCGGCCAACTCGACTTCGGTTGCCCCGTCGTCGTCGGCTAACTCGACTTCGGTTGCTCCTACGTCGTCGGCCAACTCGACTAGCGCCGCTGTCCCTGCCTCGTCTTCTAGCTCTTCGAGCCCATCGTCTTCGGACTCTAGCTTGTCGAAGTCGAGCAGCTCCAGCAGCGCGCCTTCGTCGTCTTCAGACTCTAGCTCGTCGAAGTCGAGCAGCTCTAGCAGCTCGCCCTCGTCGTCGTCGGACTCGAGCTCGTCGAAGTCGAGCAGCTCTAGCAGCTCGCCCTCGTCGTCGTCGGACTCTAGCTCGTCGAAGTCGAGCAGCTCGGACTCGTCGTCTTCGGACTCTAGCTCGTCGAAGTCGAGCAGCTCGGACTCGTCGTCGGACTCGAGCTCATCGAAGTCGAGCAGCTCTAGCAGCTCGCCCTCGTCGTCGTCGGACTCTAGCTCGTCGAAGTCGAGCAGCTCCAGCAGCTCGCCCTCGTCGTCGTCGGACTCTAGCTCGTCGAAGTCGAGCAGCTCGGACTCGTCGTCGGACTCGAGCTCATCGAAGTCGAGCAGCTCTAGCAGCTCGCCCTCGTCGTCGTCGGACTCTAGCTCGTCGAAGTCGAGCAGCTCCAGCAGCTCGCCCTCGTCGTCGTCGGACTCTAGCTCGTCGAAGTCGAGCAGCTCTGACTCCTCGTCTTCGTCGGACTCTAGCTCCGGTGACTCAACTGCCGCGGCCTACCACAAAGGCAAGAACAACCGCCGTGACTTTGTTCCCTCTGGCCGTTGGTTCCGCCGTGCCAACCTTTGATTATTCAAGTCATTCATTCATAAATGAGGCTAATTCTGGTCTCTACCCGTTGAGCTAAAGTCACATCTGAATCTTGCTTTTGTGACTCTGCCACACTATTTTTATGCCTGTCTTCGTTTTGTGTCATTGACGACTGGAAGCATAAACACTGATATGCCCAGAATATTATTGAGTAGTTTTGGTCTGCGTTACCGAGTAAATTGCAATACAATAGAGGCCAACGTGCCATTGTGCTCCCACGAATTAAGTTTAGAAATACAAAATCTAGAAACTAGTCTCGAAGTATGTAACGACAAAGTCAATAATAGCAATCATTGAACGGTAGAAAAACGGCTGCCACATTTCTGACCTAGAGCCCACGATCCTGAGCGCATAAAGCAGGATTTGGCAGAAGCACACTGCTGCGTATTACACGCCGGTGACAAGGGGCTGTTGCGTCCCTGATAAGTGTTGAACTGTACAGCCAACTCGGGCCTCGTCTCGACCTCATCAGCCACAGCAGACCAGAAGGTGGCGTTGAGGGGAGCATCACTGGGCCACTTGGTTCCATTAAGCTGCACCACGTTGCTGTAGTTCCCAGCGGCCACACTTCCCTTAAAATCGCCATAGGTTGCACGGGCCGAGTACAAATGGTACCACACAAGCCCATTCTTCGTCTCCTTCTCCTTTTGGACTTTCTGCAGCGGGGTGTAGTATTGGGCGTAGTCGACCACTTCATATGTTTCGGGATCGACCTCAAGGACACGGATACCCGGGTTCATGTTGGTTAGCGGAGTAATTGAAGGCGAAATGTACGAAATAGCAACAGCATCCTCCGTCTTGCGCGAGGCACTGCTCGAGTTTCCATTCGTGTTGTGGTAATACACGGCGAATTGATCTTCATGAGTATGTCCGAAGAACATCGCAGCAATAGTATGCGAATAACGGGTCACAATCTGGTAGAACAGGTTAGTAGGGCGGTCGAGGGACGAGTAACCGTCCCAACCGGGCAGGACATGCCCTACAACCCAAACACGCTGGCCAGCGTCCTCCGCAGCCTGAAGCTCGTCAGTGACAAAGCGCAAGACACCAGACACGTCAGGGTTCGAAGTATTAATAAATGCAAACGCGTTGCCGTTGTACCAGAAGTCCGTGTTGAACGTGATTACGCGGAGGCCTTGGCGGGGCGTAATAGAGTAACCACCATAGTGCGTACGCACTTCATTGGCAGTCGTCGAGTTGATCCAGCCTTCATTGTGCCACAGTTTCGAGATGTAATCCCAGTCCCAGCTGAACTGGTTTGCGCGGCCATCCGGCAGCGAACTAGGAGCAGCCATTTCGGTAGGGGATGAGTCATGGTTACCAATAGCAGCAACCACAGTGGTGTTTCCCACGTGTCGCTTCATCATATCATAAAGCGCGCTCTCGGTGTACTTGACAAGGTCTTGCGACTCCTCCCAAGTCTGGGCATGAGTCACCAAATCTCCAGTGTACAGAGCAAGGTCATAACCACCAAGTGCACTAATGGTTTGGAAAGCACTTGCGACAAGGGACCAAGGCGCATCACAACCTTCGTAACCCCAGTAAGGGGCAGGAAGACTCAGGTTAGCAGCAGGGACACGGCCCTTAGGGTAACCGGTAATGTTGTAAACAGAAGTATTGTAGGAGTTCTGATTGCAGCAGTAGCCATATGTGCATTCTGCCTCTGCACCAACAACATAGCGACCGTTGAGATGGATATCCGAAGTCCAAAGCACCTTCAAGGGAGAATCTTTCTTGCTCCCAACCTTCTTAGAGCGCGACTTTACTTTGTCATTCGCTTCACGCTGGCCTTTGAACCAATCATCCAGGAACGATTCAGAAAGAGTGGTAGCCTCCGGAACCTTGCAAGCGCCAAAAAACATCTGCGAACAGATCATGCTAGGGTCGGTGCTTTCTTCAGAAAAGTCAGCATAGGCCAAAATTTGAGCAAAGGTTCCACCTTGACCTCCCTTCGTGTAAGACTGTTCGCACGTAAGGTTGTTGTCAGGGTTCTTGCCGTAGCGATGGTAGTTGTACTTTTTACACAGGTCAATCAAGACACCAGGGATGGCACCAGGCTTGGCAAGGGCAAGCTTCTTGCCAATAGGGAGCGCTGCCTTGCACTTGTCGCACCATGTCTGGTTGCCGTCAAAGACGCTCGTCACATTCTTCACAATGTCATCCACAAAAGTCGGAGGAGTAGAAGTCATCTGAGCCTTGGGAAGAGTTCCCTCCGAGTCTGAAATGGAAGTCGGTACTTGAGAAGGGTCGTTCAGCGAGTCCGGGAACTTGCTGCCGTCCACCGCCGTGACAATAGGGCGCGGCTGAGCCTCTTGAGACTTCGGCGTAAAGTACATGCCCTGGAATTCACCAGTAGGGAAGGCCTTGGGTGCAGTGTAAGTGGGCTTCACTTGACTGTCCAACGACCAAGTATATGTCTTTGCACTGTCAAACGAGCTTGAATCATGCGACGAAGAAGGCGAAGCGATAGAAAACACAGAAGAGGATGAACCCGATCCAGACGATGTCGAACCAGACGAAGAGGCGGCATACGCACCAGCCAAGAAGGGCACCAGCGCCAGGCTGAACTTCATGTTGTTGGTGTTGTTAGAAAGACCAGGCCTAACCGCGTCTTAAATTGGCTCATGCACAGGCCAAGTTTGCACTGTCCAACACGTGGTACGCGCACGTGTAGAGTGACGACCGCTGATTTACGTTATATGGCTGTTCTGGTGCAGGCGTGCATCGGCGTAATGCAGCCAGGATTGGCTAGATGTGGTGTAAGATTTGAATCCAAAAATTCTATCCATTATCAAACAGAGTTGAAGATATAAAGTTGAGTTATCAAGGAGAGTCTGTACAACATTGAAGTGGCCATAATGACCATACCGCTTTTTTTAAGTAGTAAGGCGAGCATTCCAATCAATATTATCGGAGTGCACCTCCATACGCTCAAGGTGAGTACCAAACAAGACGTCCCACAGCATGGTCTGCTTCCCATAGTTATGACTGTTGCGCCAACCATAGCGGTGATGCAGGTCATGGTTTTCAACGTCGATCTCGCAGTGAAATGGCCGGAGAAGATGAGATGCCTGGATGTTAGTCCATCACAGCTGCTACACTTACAAGTGGACCAGGATAGTATGCTCTAAGGCCAGTATGTGCCACAATTTCACCAGCAATGAAATACATAGACCAAAGGTAAAACGCGTCAAAACTGATTGGGTAGATTGCGTAGGTCAGAAGCGGAGTAGCAAATACATCAAAAATCTCTTGAGGTTGATCAGCAAATCCTAGCAAATAGGATGAGGGATGCTTTGTAGTATGATGACGCTGGTGTAGCTTCCAAAGCATGGGCACTTCATGCGTGGCACGATGCATCCAATAGTAAATAAAATCGGCAATGATGGTGAAAACACCCAGTTGCAAAGGGAGCCACCAATCCAACTTAGGGAAAGCATAGGGGTCATACGACAACAAAAAAACGACCAATGGGCGCCCAAACAGCGCAGTGACAATCTCTTTAAACAGCTTACCTGTCATTGCCTCAGGGATAGCGTCGCGCCCCACCTCACCGTCCAGAAACCCGACCTTGAACGTATAACTCTTGAGTCTTTTGAAATAACCGCGGATGAAATTCGCATTGAAGAAGACCGTCAGAATGTAGGTCACGATGGGGTTGGCTGGCAAGCCAGTAAAGTACATATACAGGCCACGAGCAGCAATAGGAATTAACAGATAGGGAAGCATGTAGATATGCTGTTCCCACTCAAGAAAGACAGGCACTTTTCCCTTGTTCTTGGGGTAGTCATGCTCCTTTGAATTGGGGTTCAAAATGCCTCGCTGTAGGATCCTTTTCTGCGCAAAGGACAACTGTGATGGATCTTTATACTTCCAATCGTCGGCAAATGGACGAGGCCTCTCACTTTCCATTGTTTTATCTTTGCTGGACGTAGGTTACGTCGGCCAAGGGAAATGGGCTATTCTCGACTTAAATACGAGTGCGGGGTAGGTTGCGGGGTCCAGACTGCGGAGTTAAATGCGGAGTTGAGTTTACTTTCACACGAGGTGGAGGCTGACAAACACTGTGCACCGGTCGTGCCGGGCCCAGGAACATCACGCCCGAAAGGTGAAGTGAAGCTTTCTATATCTGGGCTCTGAGTCTCAATTACTAGTCTAAGCTAAAGAGCCCTCTAGAAAAGCGCTCGAATGATGTGAAATGCAAGGTGGCATACGAGGGCGAGCTGGAGCTCTGGATGAACAAGCCTGGCAAATCGATGAGCCCAGTAGTGAACAAAGAGCCGATCAAGTCGTACGAAGAACCGATACTGCCGTTTGACGAGGAGAAGATGAAGTTCCCTGCTGTAGAGTTCGTGGAATGCAGCCTGGAGGGCAAACATGATGATTATGATGCGAAGTTCGGTCGCCTGGAACTCGTGAAGGACAAGTTTAGGTGCATTGAGCACCTGTCGACGGACGACGCTGAGCTGGTAGCACTTAGTGAGCAGAAATGCGACTATGAAAACCTGAAGCACAAGAGCGACAAACAGACATTCAGTTCTATTTTGGACGTCAAGAACGATATGTCAGACCTGGGTGTCCTGGAAAAGGACGGGAACACGATACACTCGCAGCGGCGCTACAAGAAGAAGTTTGCTTTGACGAGTGATAAGGTACACTCTGGGCACTAGGATTAGGATTAGGATTAGGATTAGGATTAGGATGTCGGATTAGGATTAGGATTAGGATGTTAGGATTAGGATTAGGATTAGGATTAGGATTAGGATTAGGATTAGGATTAGGATTAGGATTAGGATTAGGATTAGGAATTAGGATTAGGATTAGGATTAGGATTAGGATTAGGATTAGGATTAGGATTAGGATTAGGATTAGGATTAGGATTAGGATTAGGATTAGGATTAGGATTAGGATTAGGATTAGGATTAGGATTAGGATTAGGATTAGGATTAGGATTAGGATTAGGATTAGGATTAGGATTAGGATTAGGATTAGGATTAGGATTAGGATTAGGATTAGGATTAGGATTAGGATTAGGATTAGGATTAGGATTAGGATTAGGATTAGGATTAGGATTAGGATTAGGATTAGGATTAGGATTAGGATTAGGATTAGGA